>NC_057798.1:548404051-548740124 GCF_018294505.1 Triticum aestivum | reverse complement strand
AGGTGGCACTGCCGGATTGGCTGCAGGGGGGGGGGCTAGGTGGCGGCGCTGGCCTTTGGGCCGGTGACAAGTGGCAGCGGTGTAGAGGGGCGGCACAGTTTTCGAGGTGGCGGCGGGGCTGATCCGAGGGGGAAGGCTAGAGGTAGGTGGAGGGCTAGGGAATGCCCAAAATGGACTAAGGGGGTGTATATATAAGGTAGGAGCTAGGGTTAGGGGGTTTCGGAGCCCTCCGATCGCAATCGAACGGTTCCGGTTGGAGGGGGGAGGTTAGGTGGGCTTAGATGGGCTGTCTAGAGAAGGCGTTGGGCTTAGGGAGAGAAGAGAGAGAGAGACCCGGCGGCAGTTTCGGAGACCGAAACGTCCGACGAAGGTACCGGCAGCGGTACCGCTATATGTTTAACGGTTGGGCCATCAAACGAGCTCCGAATGCGACGAAACTTGACAGGAGGTCTACCTACACAATAATAAGACCGCACGCCAACTTTCATCCCATTTCGAGAATATTTTAATGCCACTTATAAAATAATATTTCGGAGGTGCCGCGGGCGCGTGCGAGTGTGTCGGATCACGAAACGGACAACGGGGAAAAAGACCGGATGCAAGAGACGAACACGTATGCAAAATGAGATGCACATGATGACATGATAAAATGCAACACGCAAGCCAATGATATAGCAACGAAGGCGAATAACTGGCTGACACCTGGCGCAACGAATCTGGGGCGTTACACCATGGCTAACCGTATCCACGGGTGCCTTCCATACCAACACTTTCCATGGAATTTATTATTTGACAACATAAACTACATACATTTTTCATTTCGCGACTGGGCATCCCTAATACCTTTGTCGTACTCTCATGCAATGACAAGTGCATAAACACTCATCTTGGGAATAACATATGTACCATGGAAATATATCAGCCACCCCTACCATTTCATGAGCGGTACGAGCACACAAAAGAGCAATTTATTTTGAAGATTAGAGATGGCACATACAAATTTGCTTAGAACGGCAAAAGAATACCGCATATAGGTAGGTATAGTGGACTCATGTGGCAAAAACTGGTTTAAAGGATTTTGGATGCACAAGTAGTGATCATACTTAGTGCAAATGAAGGCTAGCAAAAGATAGGGAAGCATCCAACCAAGAAACAAAAAATCTCATAAGCGAGCATTAAGCATAACTAACACTGAATAATGCACCACAAGTAGGATGTAATTTCATTGCATAACTATTGACTTTCGTGCTTGCATAGGGAATCACAAACATTAACACCAATATTCTTACTAAAGCATAATTACTCATGAACATGACCCACATATCACTATCATCATATCTCAAAACTATTACAAAGAATCAAGTTTATTTTGTCCAATGATCTTCATGAAAGTTTTTATTATATCCCTCTTGGCTATCTATCACTTTGGGACTAATTTCATATGTTGCTTTTGATAGCTCAAACAAATGTAAGTGAAGAACATGAGCATAAAATTTTTCTTCTCTCGAATAAATCTAAGTGAAGCATGAGAGCATTTATTCAAAAATAGTAAAGCACATCGTGCTCAAAAAGATATAAGTGAAGCACTAGAGCAATTCCATAGCTCATAAAGATTTAAGTGAAGCATATAGAGCAATTCTAACAAGTCATAGCATAATTTTGACTCCCTCAAGTAGGTGTGTCCAGCAAGGATAGATGACTTAAAAAACAAAGCAAAACAAGCAAAGACTCATATCATACAAGAAGCTCCAAGAAAAACTCATGATATGTGACGAATAAAAATATAGTTTTAAGAAAAATACCGATGGTTGTTAGAAGAAAGAGGGGATGCCACTCGGGGCATCCCCAAGCTTAGTTGCTTGATACTTCTTGAATATTATCTTGGGGTGCCTCAGGCATCCCCAAGCTTAACATTTTGCTAATCCTTATTCCTTCATCCATCGCAATCTCACCCAAAACTTGAAAACTTTAATCACACAAAATTCAACAAAACCTTTGTGAGATCCGTTAGTATAAGAAAGCAAATCACTACTTTAACTATTGTTGCAAACCCATTCATATTTTGTTACTGTATTATATCTACTGTATTTTAACTTTTCCATTGCAAAAACTCTTGAAAGAAACCATAGCATCATCAAAACAAGCACATAACATAACGAAAATAGAATCTATCAAAAACAAAACAGTCTGTAGTAATCAGGGAACTTCATATACTTCTGTAACTCCAATTTTTTTGAAAAATTAGGACAACGTTGGAAATTTGTATATCAATCTTGTGTAAAAAATTAAGAGCAAAATCACGTTCCTGTGATTTATGAAAAAAGAATCTGAGCACAAAAGTTTCTGTTTTTGAACAAGATCGAATCAACTGTCACCCAAATTATCCCAAAGGCTTTGCTTGGCACAAACACTAATTTAAATCACAAAAACACATATAAACAGAGGCATAATTGGGTATTTTTATTGAAAAGAACAAGAAAACCAAAAAGCAAAAAAGATACAAGTTGGGTTGCCTCCCAACGAGCGCTATCGTTTTACGCCCCTAGCTAGGCATAATGCAAAGATGTAAGTGTTGTCATCTTTGTTTCTAGATCCATATGATGCCCTCATGATTGATTCATATGGTGGCTTAATTCTACTTCTAGGGAAGTGTTCCATACCCTTCCTTAGTGGGATTGAAATTTAATATTGCCTTCTTTCAGATCAATTACGACACCAATAGTACGTAAAAACGGTCTACCAAGAATAATTGGACAAAACGGATTGCAATCAATATCAAGAACGATAAAATCTATGGGCACATAATTCCTATTTGCAAGAATAAGAACATCATTAATTCTTCCCATAGGTTTTTTAATAGTAGAATCCGCCAAGTGCAAATTTAGAGAACACTCTTCAATATCGGTAAGACCAAGCACATCACATAAAGATTTCAGAATTGTAGAAACACTAGCACCCAAGTCGCATAAAGCAAAGCACTCATAATTTTTGATCTTGACTTTGACAGTAGGTTCACATTCATCATGTAATTTTCTAGGGATTGAAATCTCTAATTCCAACTTTTGTTCTAAAGCTTTCATCATAGCATCAACACTATGTTTAGTAAAAGCTTTATTTTGTTCATAAGCATGGCGTGAATTTATCATGGATTGCAACAAAGAAATACAATCAATCAAAGAGAAACTATCATATTTAAAGTCTTTGTAATCCAAAAGTGTGGGCACATCACCAGTTAAAGTTTTGACATCTTCAAACCCACTTTTATCAATTTTCTCAACAAGATTTTCACCCTCCAAATTATCAGGACGCCTTCTAGCCAAAGTTGAATCTTCTCCAGTCCATTTATCATCAATTTTAATCTTAATAAACAAGGAATCAATAGAAGAAACACCAATCATTTTAAGATCTTCATCACTTTCATGAAAGCAATCACTAGAAAACACTTTTTCTAAAAATTCTCTTTTGTCTCTAAGCATAACGGTTCTTTTCTTACTTTCATCCATAGAAACATAAAGAGCTTTAATTGATTCTTATACCTTAGGAACAAAATTTTCATCTTGAGATTTTCTAAATCATGAGAAATTCTATCAATACTTCTAGACATATCATCAATCTTATTCAGCTTTTCTTCTATTGTAGCATTGAAAAACCTTTTGAGTATTGAGAAATTATTTAATATTATTCTCAAGATCAGAGTTGTTCCATAGGAATTATAATTATTAGAGGAATTACTAGGAAAAGGCCTGGGATTAAAATTACCTCTATAAGCATTGTTATTGAAATTGTTTCGTGAGATAAAATTCACATCTATGGCATCATTATTTTGCTCAAACAAAGTAGACAAAGGCACATCATTAAAACCAATAGGGGAACTTTAGTTAGCAACCAATTTCATAAGAGCATCAACTTTTTCACTCAAAGAAGAAATTTCTTCAACCGAATTAACTTTTTTACTAGTAGGAGTTCTTTCGGTATGCCATTGTGAATAATTTGCCATAATATTATCAAGCAATTTAGTAGATTCACCCAAAGTAATCTCCATAAAAGCACCACCCATGGTGGAATCTACAAGATTTCTAGAAACAAAATTCAATCCCGCATAATTTTTTTGTATGATCATCCAAAGATTCAAACCATGAGTAGGACAATTTCTTAGCATCAATTTCATTCTTTCCCAAGATTGCGCAACATGTTCATGCTCAAGCTGATTAAAATTCATGATTTGTGTCCTAAGAGAAATAATTTTTGCGAGCGGAGAATACTTAATAAAAGCATCTTTGCACTTATCCCAAGAATCAATACTATTGCGAGGCAAAGAAGAAAACCAAATTTTTGCATGATTTCACAAAGAAAACGGGAATAATTTCAACTTCACAATATCATTGTCCACATATTTTTTTTCTTTTGCATATCGTATAATTCCACGAATGTGCTAAGATGGGACGCGGCATCCTCAGTAGGAGTACCGGAATATTGATCTTTCATAACAAGATTCAGCAAAGCGGCATTAATATCACAAGACTCCGCACTAGTGGCGGGAGGAGCAATCGGAGTGCTAATTCATTGTTATTGGTATTGGAGAAATCACACAACTTGGTGTTCTCTTGAGTCATCGTGACTACGCAACAAGATTGCACTCAAAAACAGATCTGACGAGAAAAATGGCGAACTAAAAAGAGAGCGAATAGAACGACAATTTTTTGTGAAGTGGGGGAGAGGAAAATGATAGGAAAATGGCAAATAATGTAAATTGCAAGGAGATGAGATTTGTGATTAGGAACCTGGTAGAGGTTGATGATGTCTCCCCAGCAACGGCGCCAGAAATTCCTTTTGATGTTGGTTTGAACTATGTCGGTATTTCCCCAAAGAGGAAGGGATGATGCAGCACAACAACAGTAGGTATTTCCCTCAGTGACGAGACCAAGGTTATCGAACCAGTAGGAGAACCACGCAACACCATGTAAACAAAACCTGCACACAAAGAACAAATACCCGACGTAAGAGAGGGGTTATCATTCCCTCATGGGTAAAAAGATAAGTAAAATTGTAGTAGTTTGGATAAATAGATCTTGCGGGAACGCGTGATAATATAAATAAATAAAAATTTCAGCAAGGTATTTTTTTTTATTTTTGGATTAATAGATCTACAAATAAAAGCAAATACAAATAGATCTTGAAGGCAAATATAATAAAGAAGAGACCCACGAGCCGTAGATTTCACTAGTGGCTTCTCTCAAGAAAAGTAACATACGGTGGGTAAACAAATTACTGTTGGGCAATTGATAGAACTTCAAATAATTAGGACGATATCCAGGCAATGATCATTATATAGGCATCATGATCAAGATTCGTAGACCAACTCCTTCCTGCATCTATTACTATTACTCCACACATCGACCGCTATCCAACATGCATATAGTGTATTAAGTTCATGGAGAAACGGAGTAATTCAATAAGAACAATGACATGATATAGACAAGATCTATTTATGTAGAAATAGACCCCATCTTGTTATCCTTAATAGCAACGATACATATGTGTCGGTTCCCCTTCTATCACTAGGATCAAGCACCATAAGATCGAACCCATCACAAAGCTCCTCTTCCCATGGCTAGAAAAATCGATCTAGTTGTCCTAACTAAACCAAAGATTCGAAGAAGAAATACGAGTCTATAAGTAATCATGCATATAATAGATCAAAAGACTGAAATAACTTTCATGGATAAAAATGTAGATGTGATCATAAACTCAAAGTTCATCGAATCCCAACAAACACACCACAAAAAGAGTTACATCAAATAGATCTCCAAGAGACCATTGTATTGAGAATCAAGAGAGAGAGAGGAAGCCATCTAGCTACTAACTATGGACCCATAGGTCTATAATGAACTACTCACACATCATCGGAGAGGCACCAATGAGGATGATGAACCCCTCCGTGATGGTGTCTAGATTGGATCTGGTGGTTCTGGAACTTACGCGGTTGGAATTAATTTTCGTTGACTCCCCTAGGGTTTCTGGAATATTGGGGTATTTATAGAGCAAAGAGGCGTTGCGGGAGGCCACCGAGGTGGGCATAACCCACCTGGGCGCGCCTGGGCCCCCATGAGTGCCATGGTGGGTTGTGATCCCCTTGGAGCTCCCCTCGGGAGTTTATTGGCCCAATAGGTGTCTTTTGGTCCAGAACAAATCCACAAAAATTTCACTGCGTTTGTACTCCGTTTGATATTGATTTCCTACGATGTTAAAAACAAGCAGAAAACAACAACTGGCACTTGGCACTATGTCAATAGGTTAGTCAAAAAATGATATGAAGTTGCTATAAAATGATTATAAAACATCCAAGAATGATAATATAGCAGCATGGAACAATAAAAAATTATATATATGTTGGAGACGTATCATGCGTTAGGGTGGGATTGACTGAACGATTATTGTGCTAAGCTAACAGATGGGTCTTGTCCATCACTTCATTCTCCTAATTATGTGATCACGTTATCAAATGACACCTCATATCCATGGTTAGGAAACCATAACTATCTTTGATCAGTGAGCTAGTCTAGTAGAGGCTTACTAGGGACACATTGTTTGTTTATGTATTCACACATGTATTAAGGTTTCTGATCAGAACAATTCTAGCATGAATAATAAACCTTTATCATGAATAAGGATATATAAAATAACAACTTTATTATTGCCTCTAGGGCATATTTCCTTCAGTTTGTCCTCAAGCGAAAGCCGAAATCGATAATCATTTCCACATGTTTAGAAATAGAGGTGTCGATAAAATAAAATACGGACTTGAAGGCATCATGATCATCTTTAGAACAACAACATATAATGACATATAATTTCTTATGCTAAAGTGACAATTCATTCACAAGGTAAAGTATGAAACAAGAACCTTAATGAAAACCGACAAACTATGATTTCAGTCATCGAAGCAATTGCAATTTATCATAACATAGGAAAGAGTCCATATAAGAAATTTTCAGCAAATTCACATACTCAACTATCATTTATTCTTTCATAATTGCTAACACTCACGCAACATTTATGAGATCAAGGTTTCATTCGGACACAGAGAAAGATAGGGGCTTATGCTTTTCGCCTCCCAACCTTTTACCTCAAGGGTAATGTCAACAATAATAACTTATGATCACCTACATCTGAGTGGATTTATGTATCTAGATCTTTCCCAAACACACGACGCTTGCCAAGAGAAAAAGGCGAAATATAGGAAGTGGTGAAGATCACCATGACTCCTGCATAAAGGTAAATACTAAAAAGGTAAAAGATAGGCCCTTTGTAGAGGGAAGCAGAGGTTTTCATGCGTTTTTTGGGTTGGATGCACAAAATCTTAATGCAAAATAATGTCACTTTATATTGCCGCTTATGATAAAGGACTTTATTATGCAGGCCGTTGCTTTTATTTTTCCATATCACAAGTTCTTATAAAGGTTATTTTCCTCATACTAATAGATCATACATATTTAAGGAGCAATTTTTATTGCTTGCACCGATGACAACTTAATTGAGGGATCTTACTCAATCTAAAAGTAGGTATAGTGGACTCTCATGGCTCTAATGGTGTTTGGATGCACAAGTAGTATCTCTACTTGGTGCGGAAGTTTTGGCTAGTATGAGGTGGAAGCAAGCGTCACGTGTTAGAGGATCCATGATATATAAATTCTATTCAGAAATAAGCAAACATAACTCATTATGTTTCCTTGTCCAACATCAACTTCTTAGCATATAATATTTTAATGAGTGCTCACAATAATAAAAGATGCCAAAGATAATTATTTATATGTGAACCTCTCTTTCTTTATTACTTCCTATTAATTGCAACAATGACCAACACTACATTTGTCAACTCACAACAAGTTTCAATCAACATACTTCTTATATGTGACGTCATCACTATCCATAAGATCAATATATAATCTTTTTATTTCTTTTATTCTATTACTTTATTTATTTTTCTCAAGATCATAGCAAGAAAGCAAAGCCCTCAACTCAAAACTACTCTTTATTATATAACTTTCAGACTCTATTACATAGAGGGAACATAAAGCAAAACTCAAAGCTAGATCATACTAAGATTTTATTGTACTGAACCAAGATATAACCAAAAGGATTGAACTAAGAAAAATGATAAAGGTAAAGATGTGATGGTGATACGATACCGGGGCACCTCCCCCAATCTTGGTAGTTGCCAAGGGGAGTGCCCATACCCATATATTTAGATCTCTTTCTTAGGAGGTGGTGATGATGGAGTTGATGCTGGTGTTTTATCCTTTTTCCTCAGCTTACGCTTGAGGATGGAATTTTCCTCCCTAAGGTCATCGATCTCCTGTTCCAGTATTAATATCTTTTTGCATAGTTCTTTCTTGTTTTCCTGCAAAATACGAAAAGGGATAAACTCAATCTTAGGTTTCTTTGCTTTGTTATGGAGACTTGAGTTTTTGAACTCCACGTGCATATTGATCCAATGCCCAGTGCCAGTTTGTGTATGTTGATTGGGACTAACAATATTATTCGACTTTCATATACTTTTGGCAACTTTTTATACTATTTTTGGGACTAACATATTGATCCAGTGCCCAGTGCCAGTTTCTGTATGTTGCATGTTTTATGTTTCGCAGAAAACCCATATCAAACGGAGTCCAAACGGGATAAAAACGGATGGAGAATATTTTTGGAATATTTATGATTTTTGGAAAGAAGAATCAACACGAGACGGTGCCCGAGGGGGCCACAAGGCAGGGGGCGCGCCCCTGACCCTCGTGGGCACCACGTAAGGTGGTTGCTTCTCTTCTTGTGCCGTAAGAAAGCTAATTTTCGGAGAAAAAAACGATGGCAAAGGTTTCAATCCAATCGGAGCTACGGATCTCCGGATATATAAGAAACGGTGAAAGGGCAGAATCCCAGAACATAGAAACAAAGAGATACAGATAGACAGATCCAATCTTGGAGGGGCTCTCGCCCCTCCCACGCCATGAAGACCATGGACCAGAGGGGAAACCCTTCTCCCATCTAGGGAGAAGGTCAAGGAAGAAGAAGAAGAAGGGGGGCTCTCTCCCCCTCTCTCCCGGTGGCGCCGTGATAACCCACAAGTATAGGGTATAATTGTAGCCTCTTTCAATAAGTTAGAGTGTCAAACCCAACGAGGAGATAAAGGTAGAACAAATGTTCTCTCAAGCCCTATCTGCCACTGATACGATTCTACGCACGCTTAGTGTTCGCTTTACCTAGAACAAGTATGAAACTAGAAGTACTTTTGTAGGTGTGATAGGATAGGTTTGCAAGATAATAAAGAACGCGTAAATAAAAGCTAGGGGCTATTTAGATAAAGATGCAATAAAGTAAGTATTAGTAGAGAGCTTTTTGTTACGAGAAAGTTATTTGTCCAAGGCAATCGATAACTAGACCGGTAATCACTATTGCAATTCTATTTGAGGGAGAGGCATAATCTAACATACTTTCTCTTCTTGGATCATATGCACTTATGATTGGAACTCTAGCAATCATCCGCAGCTACTAAAGATCATTAAGGTAAAACCCAACCATAGCATTAAAGCATCAAGTCCCCTTTATCCCATACGCAAACAACCTACTTACTCGGGCCTGTGCTTCTGTCACTCACGCCACCCTCCATAAGCAAATCATGAACATATTGCAAACCCTACAGCGGGGATCCCTCACGCTTGCGCGACACGGAGAGCACCATAGGACAACACCAATAATAAAGCATGCAACTCAAACCAATCACGATCATCAATTAACCCATAGGACAAAACGGATCTACTCAAACATCATAGGATAGCCATACATCATTGGGAAATAATATATAGCGTTGAGCACCATGTTTAAGTAGAGGTTAGACCGCTGCATAGAGGGGGAAGAGTTGGTGATGAGGGCGTTGAAGTTGTTGGTGTAGATCGCGGTGATGGTGATGGCCGTCGGCGGCGTTCCGACACCACCGGAAGCAAGGGGGAGATTGCTCCCCTTCTTCTTCTTCTTCCTTGACCTTCTACCTAGATGGGAGAAGGGTTTCCCCTCTGGTCCTTGGCTCCCATGGTGTGGGAGGGGCGAGAGCCCCTCCGAGATTGGATCTATCTCTCTGTCTCTCTCTGTTTCTGCGTTCCCAGATTCTGCCCTGACACCGTTTCTTTTATATCTGGAGATCCGTAACTCCGATTGGATTGAAACCTTCGCCCAGATATTTTTCCAAAAATTAGCTTTCTTGCAGCCAAATTAAAGTAGAGCATCAACCGCCTTACGAGGGGCCCACGAGGGTCAGGGGCGCGCCCACTTAAAGTGGTGGCGTGGGCCACCCTCGTGGCCACCTCGGGCACCGTCTCGCGTTGATTCTTCCTCCCAAAAATCACAAATATTCCAAAATAATTCTCTGTCTGTTTTTATCCCGTTTGGACTCCGTTTGATATGGGGTTTCTACGAAACATAAAACATGCAACAAACAGGAACTGGCACTGGGCACTGGATCAATATGTTAGTCCCAAAAATAGTATAAAAAGTTGCCAAAAGTATATGAAAGTTGAATAATATTGGCATGGAACAATCAAAAATTACAGACACGATGGAGACGTATCATCATCCCCAAGCTTAATTCCTCCTCGTCCTCGAGTAGGTAAATGATAAAAAAGATAATTTTTTATGTGGAATGCTACCTAGCATAATCTTGACCATATGTCTAATCATGGCATGAATATTAAGACACGAGTGATTCAAAGCAATAGTCTATCATTTGACATAAAAACAATAATACTTCGAGCGTACTAATAAAGCAATCATGTCTTTTCAAAACAACCTAGCCAAAGCAAGCTTATCCCTACAAACTCATATAGTTTGGCCATGCTTCATTTTCGTCACACAAAATGCTCCCATCATGCACAACCCCGATGAGAAGCCGAGCAATTCGTTCATACCTTTTAACGCGCTTCAGCCTTTTCAACCCTCATGCAATACATGAGCGTAAGCCATGGATATAGCACTCTAGGTGGAATAGAATATTATGGTGGAGGTTTATGTGGAGAAGAAAAAAAGGGAGAAAGTCTCACATCGACGCGGCGAATCAACGGGCTATGGAGATGCCCATCAATTGATGTCAATGTGAGGAGTAGGGATTGCCATGCAACGGATGCACTAAGAGCTATAAGTGTATGAACGCTCAACAAAAGAAACTAAGTGGGTGTGCATCCAACTTGCTTGCTCATGAAGACCTAGGGCATTAGAGGAAGCCCATCGTTGGAATATACAAGCCAAGTTCTATAATGAAAATTCCCACTAGTATATGAAAGTGACAATATAGGAGACTCTCTATATGAAGAACATGGTGCTACTCTGAAGCACAAGTGTGGTAAAAGGATAGTAACATTGCCCCCCCTTTTTTTAGGCGGGCTTCTTTGGCCCCTTTTTTTATTTAGGCTTCTTTGGCCTCTCTTCTTTATGGGGCAATCTTCTATAATGATGATAATCACACTTTATTTACTTACAACTCAATATTACAACTCGATACTTGAACAAAGATATGACTCTATATGAATGCCTCCAGCGGTGTACCGGGATGTGCAATGATCTAGCGTAGCAATGACATCAAAAAACGAACAAGCCATGAAAACATCATGCTAGCTATCTTACGATCATGCAAGGCAATATGACAATGAATTCTCAAGTCATGTATATGATGATGATGGAAGTTGCATGGCAATATATCTCGGAATGGCTATGGAAATGCCATGGTAGGTAGGTATGGTGGCTGTTTTGAGGAAGATATAAGGAGGTTTATGTGTGATAGAGCGTATCATATCACGGGGTTTGGATGCACCGGCGAAGTTGGCACCGACTCTCGAGGTGAGAAAGGGCAAGGCACAATACCAAAGAGGCTAGCAATGATGGAAGGGTGAGAGCGCGTATAATCCATGGACTCACATTAGTCATAAAGAACTCATATACTTATTGCAAAAGTTTATTAGCCCTCGAAGCAAAGTAATACTACACATGCCCCTAGGGGGATAGATTGGTAGGAAAATACCATCGCTCGTCCCCGACCGCCACTCATAAGGAAGAGAATCAAAGAAACACCCCATGCTTCAAATTTGTCACACAACGGTTACCATACGTGCATGCTACGGGACTTGTAAACCTCAACACAAGTGTTTATACAATCCACAACTACCCACTAGCATGACTCTAATATCACCATCTTTATATCGCAAAGCTATTGCAACAAATCAAACATATCATATTCAGCGATCTCCAAGTTTATGTAGGATTTTATGACTAACCATGTGAATGCCCGATTCCCCTGTCATCTCTCTAAATAGATATAAGTGAAGCAAGAGAGTTCAATTCTTTCTACAAAAGATATGCCCATCCTCTAACAAATATAAGTGAAGCAAAAGAGCATTCTACAAATGGCGGTTTCCTATGTGAAGAGAAACAGACAATCCAAACTTCAAATGATATAAGCGAAGCACATGAAGCATTCTATAAAGCCATACTCAAAAGATTTAAGTGAAGTGCAATTGGAATTCTATAAATCAACCAAGGACTATCTCATACCAACATGGTGGAAAAAGAAAAGTGAAAACTAAATGCAAAAGACACTCCAAGACTTGCACATATCGCCTGAACGAAACGAATACGAAAACATACCGATACTTGTTGAAGAAAGAGGGGATGCCTTCCGGGGCATCCCCAAGCTTAGACGCTTGAGTCTCCTTGAATATTTACTTGGGGTGCCTTGGGCATCCCCAAGCTTGATCTCTTGCCTCTCTTCCTTTTCCTCATATCGAGACCTCCTCAATCAAACACTTCATCCACACAAAACTTCAACAGAAAACTCGGTAAGATCCGTTAGTATAATAAAGCAAATCACTACTCTAAGTACTGTAGAAAGCCAATTCATATTTTGTTTTTGCATTGTGTCTACTGTAATATAGATTTTCCATGGCTTAATCCACTGATAGAAATTGCTAGTTTCGTCAAAACAAGCAAACTATGCATCAAAAACAGATTCTGTCAAAAAACAGAACAGTCTGTAGCAATCTGAACATTCACCATACTTCTCGTACCCCAAAAATTCTAACAAAATCAGTAAAAATAAAAAATATGTAGATAAGTTTAGCAAGCATCCGCAACTACTAAAGATCATTAAGGTAAAACCCAACCATAGCATTAAAGCATCAAGTCCCCTTTATCCCATACGCAAACAACCTACTTACTCGGGTATGTGCTTCTGTCACTCACGCCACCCTCCATAAGCAAATCATGAACATATTGTAAACCCTACAACGGGGATCCCTCATGCTTGCGCGACACGGAGAGCACCACAGGACAATACCAATAATAAAACATGCAACTCAAACCAATCATGATCATCAATTAACCCATAGGACAAAACGGATCTACTCAAACATCATAGGATAGCCATACATCATTGGGAAATAATATATAGCGTTGAGCACCATGTTTAAGTAGAGATTACAGCGGGTAAAAGAGAGGTTACACCGCTGCATAGAGGGGGAAGAGTTGGTGATGACGGCGGTGAAGTTGTTGGTGTAGATCGCGGTGATGATGATGGCCCCCGGTGGTGTTCCGGCGCCACCGGAAGCAAGGGCGAGAGAGATCCCCTTCTTCTTCTTCTTCTTCCTTGACCTTCTCCCTAGATGGGAGAACGGTTTCCCCTCTGGTCCTTGGCTCCCATGGTGTGGGAGGGGCGAGAGCCCCTACGAGATTGGATCTATCTCTCTGTCTCTCTCTGTTTCTGCGTTCCCAGATTCTACCCTTGCACCGTTTCTTTTATATCTGGAGATTCGTAACTCCGATTGGATTGAAACCTTCGCCCAGATATTTTTCCAAAAATTAGCTTTCTTGCGGCCAAAGTAGAGCATCAACCGCCTTACGAGGGGCCCACGAGGGTTAGGGGCGCACCCACTTAAAGTGGTGGCGCGGGCCACCCTCGTGGCCACCTTGGGCACCGTCTCGCGTTGATTCTTCTTCCCAAAAATCACAAATATTCCAAAATAATTCTCCGTCCGTTTTTATCCCGTTTGGACTCCGTTTGATATGGGGTTTCTATGAAACAGAAAACATGCAACAAACAGGAACTGGCACTAGGCACTGGATCAATATGTTAGTCCTAAAAATAGTATAAAAAGTTGCCAAAAGTATATGAAAGTTGAATAATATTGGCATGGAACAATCAAAAATTATAGATACGACGGAGACGTAGCACGCCGGAACGCCGACTGCGCCATCATCATCACCACGATCTACACCAACACCTCTGTCATCTTCACCAACATCTCCATCACGTTCCCCCATCTATATTCAGCGGTCCACTCTCCCGCAACCCGTTGTACCCTCTACTTGAACATGGTGCTTTATGCTTCATATTATTATCCAATGATGTGTTGCCATCCTATGATGCCTGAGTAGATTTTTGTTGTCCTATCAGTAATTAGTGAATTGATATGATTGGTTTAATTTGCTTGTGGTTATGTTGCTGCCCTATGGTGCTCCCTGTGTCGTGCAAGCGTGAGGGACCCTCGCTGTAGGGTTTGCAATATGTTTATGGTTTGCTTATTGTCTGCGTTCCGTGAGTGACTAAAACACAAACACGGATAAGTGGGTCATGGCGTATGGGAATAAAGAGGACTTGATACTTTAATGCTATGTGAAAGTGCAACTATCCCTAGGTGGTTTTGCTAATTCATAACAACATATAGTTCATTGGGCTAATGCTATTCCAAGACTATTATTTCAGGAAAGCTCAATGAATGGCATGGCATGGATGATGAAAGTGGATCCCTCAAAATACTAATGACAAAGGATTGCCTCAAGCTCAAAAGCTCAAGACTCTTCATTTTACATTTTAGTGATCCAAGATCACATTGAGTCTATAGGAAAAGCCAATACTATCAAGGAGCGATGAGGTGTTGTTTAATGAGCCTCTTGCTTCATGTGCTTGGTGATATGCTACAAAAACCCTCAACTACTTTCTCACATCCACAAATGACCTAAACCCAAAGCCAAAATCGGTCACACCGATTCTTCCTATCTGGCGCCATCGAGTTCAAATGTCATAGCCACTGCCACAAACCCTAGGCAAATCAGTCCTACCAATAGGGATCTCGGTCTCACCGAGATGGGATTGTAATCTCTCTATTTCCCTTCGTAACGCTTCGGTCTAACCGAAGTGAGTGATCGGTCCCACCGAGATTGCAATGTAAACTCTCTGTTTCCCTTTTGTAACATTTCGGTCTCACCGAAAAGAGCAAATCGGTCCCACCGAGTTTACCTGACCAACTCTCTGGAAAGCTTATTACCAAAATCGGTCTCACCGAGTTTGAGTGGTCGGTCTTACAGAGATTACGTTATGCCCTAACCCTAATCAAATCGGTCTTACCGAGTTGCATGTCAGTCCCACCGAAAATCCTAACGGTCACTAGGTTTACTAAATCGGCCCGACCGAGTCTATTGAATCGGTCCCACCGAGTTTGATAAATTGTGTGTAACGGTTAGATTTTGTGTGGAGGCTATATATTCCCCTCCACCTCCTCTTCATTCGTGGAGAGAGCCATCAGACTGAACCTACACTTCCAACTTACCATTTCTGAGAGAGAACCACCTACTCATGTGTTGAGGCCAAGATATTCCATTCCTACCATATGAATCTTTTATCTCTAGCCTTCCCCAAGTTGCTTTCCACTCAAATCTTCTTTCCACCAGATCCAAAACCTATGAGAGAGAGTTGAGTGTTGGGGAGACTATCATTTGAAGCACAAGAGCAAGGAGTTCATCATCAACGCACCATTTGTTACTTCTTGGAGAGTGGTGTCTCCTAGATTGGCTAGGTGTCACTTAGGAGCCTCCGACAAGATTGTGGAGTTGAGCCAAGGAGTTTGTAAGGGCAAGGAGATCGCCTACTTCGTGAAGATCTACCGCTAGTGAGGCAAGTCCTTCGTGGGCGACGGCCATGGTGGGATAGAAAAGGTTGCTTCTTCATGGACCCTTCGTGGGTGGAGACCTCCGTGGACTCGCGCAACCGTTACCCTTCGTGGGTTGAAGTCTCCATCAACGTGGATGTACGATAGCACCACCTATCGGAACCACACCAAAAACATCCATGTCTCCAATTGCGTTTGCATCCTCCAAACCCTTCCCTTTACTTTCTTGCAAGTTGCATGCTTTAATTTCCGCTGCCTATATACTCTTTGCATGCTTGCTTGAATTGCGTGATGATTGCTTGACTTGTCCCAAGATAGCTAAAATCTGCCAAACTCTAAAACTGGGAAAAGGTTAAGTTTTTAATTGGTCAAGTAGTCTAATCACCCCCCTCTAGACATACTTCAAGGTCCTACAAGTGGTATCAGAGCTTTGGTTTCCATTTGCTTTGATTTCCATAGCTTTTGGTGGTCATAGCCTTGGTTTCACAACCTAGGAGAGTATGGCGTCTAGTGAGGGAAATTATCACCGTAGAGGTCCTTACTTTGATGGTACTAATTTTGCTAGTTGGAAGCATTAGATGAAAATGCATATTCTCGGACATAACCCCGCCGTTTGGGCAATTATTTGTATTGGCTTGCAAGGTGAATTCTTTGATGGGAGAGAGCAGAACCGTGAAGCTAATGCGGAAGAATTGAAGATGCTACAATACAACGCTCAGGCTTGTGATATCATCTTCAACGGATTGTGCCCCGAAGAATTCAACAAAATCAGTCGTCTTGAGAATGCAAAGGAAATTTGGGATACTTTGATTGATATGCATGAAGGTACCGACTCCGTCAAGGAATCCAAGTTGGATGTGCTCCAAAGTCAGCTTGACAAGTTCAAAATGAAGGATGGTGAAGGTGTCGCTGAAATGTACTCTAGGCTTGCACTTATCACAAATGAGATTGCCGGCTTAGGAAGTGAAGAGATGACCGACAAATTCATCATCAAGAAGATCCTAAGAGCATTGGATGGAAAGTATGATACAGTGTGCACATTGATCCAAATGATGCCAAACTACAAAGATCTCAAGCCAACGGAAGTCATTGGAAGAATTGTTGCTCATGAGATGTCACTTAAGGATAAGGAGGAACTTCACAACAAGTAAAGTGGTGCTTACAAAGCCTCAAGTGAAGCCCCCACATCATCAAGTGAGAAACAAAACTTCAATGAAGAATTGAGTTTAATGGTGAAGAACTTCAACAAATTCTACAAGAGTAGAAGCAAAGAAAGAAGCTCCAAGTCAAGGTCATACAATGACAAAAGATCTTCTAGTCGAGAGCGAAATTGCTACAATTGTGGGAGACCCGGACACTATTCCAATGAGTGTACGACATCCTACAAAAGAAGAGAAGATTCTCCAAAAAGAAGAAGCAAAAGAGAAGACTCACCACTGAGAGAGAGGAGGAGTAGAGATGATCGTTATGAATGAAGACCCTCACGGAGAAGCAAGGATTCGGAAAGGAAGGACACATCATCAAGGAGATACACAAAACAAAGACATCAAGCTCATGTTGGTGAATGGTTATCCGGCTCCGACTCCGACAATCACTCCGAGAGAAGTTATCACTCTGACTCCGAATATACTCAAGATAAAGGTGTTGCCGGTCTAGCACTTGTGTCAACCAACTCCTACGACATATTTGATTCACCAAATGAAGGAATTGGAAGATGCTTCATGGCCAAAGGTCCAAAGGTAACACATCCTGAGTATGTTGATTTCAATAGTGATGAAGATGACTTACTTGTGGATGATGATTTACTTGTTGACAACTCTAGTGATGAATACTATGATGAAACGTTAATTAATCATGCTAATTAAGATAAAATGAATGACAATGATAAGGAGAAGATTGAGCTTCTAACTAAAGAACTAAACACTCTTAAGTTGGCTCATGAAATTATCTTCGAAGATCATCGAGAACTTTTAAGGGCTCATGAGAAGTTACGCTTTGAAAAGCTCAATTTTGAGCAAGAGCATGAGTTCTTGAAAGCAATCAATGATGATCTCCGTAAGAAAATTTCTTCTTACATTGCCAAGCGTTTACTCTTATCCACTTACATGCCTCAAGTCAAGTCTAGTAACAAGTACAAGAAAGATACTTCCTCTAGTAGTAACAATAATAATGTCAAATCCAATATTGTTGCTTCTAGTAGTTCTCTTGATTCCACTAATGATTCTCTTAGCCAAGTTACACTTGAGCAAGAAAATAGCTTATTGAAGGGAATTATAGAGAAAGGTGTTTACAAGAGCCTTGTCGGGAGTAAGCAATTTGAGGAAATTGTATGCAAGCAAGGCACCGGAAGAATCAAGGTGTTGGTTTTGAATGAAAGTTCAATGCCAATGGAGTTGAGTGGGAAGAAGATCAATACGCCAAGACGAAGTTCGTTCCTCAACAAGAGAAGTATGATCCTACTTCCTTCAAAGGAACACAAGCACAAGATGATCTTCCACCACAAGACCACAAGAACAAAGGCAAGGACAAGCTTCAAGAAGAGATTGATGCATTTGAAGAAGCACCTAAGGTCTCGGTCAAGTGGATTCCCAAGACTACGTCAAGTTCTACTTCATCAAGTACAACTACAACTCCAAGGATTCCCATCAAGATGATGTGGATCCCGAAGAAGAAGAACTAGAGAGTTCTTGAGGGTGACTCCGCCAACATTCTTCACTCATATCATTATGGCAAGAACAAGTGCAATCAACTTCCAAATCTTGCACTAGTTCAAGGAGTCACAAACCCTCATGTTGGTAAGGCAAGGGACAAGGTAACCTAATGATTTCATGGACATTATCTTGTGTGTGCATCACTCTATGTCTATGGATATTCTTGTTTGTTCCTTGTGGGACTAACCCATGTAGGTAAGTTGAAAGTGCAACTCACTCCAAAGGATTGCTCCAAATGATCTACATCAACATTGAGCATCCACATCTTCAACACCTACATGAAGTCATCATCGACAAAACCCAAGGTTAGTTCATCCCTCTAAAAGGGATCTCACATCTAGGGAGAGCTTAACTCTAAGAATTGAGTCAAAGCAACTCTAATGGTGTGAACACATCAATGCATTATGTAATAGTGGTAACCTCACTTGAGCTTAAACGATGAGTATGACCTATGATCAAATGTTTTCATTTGACTCCTAAGTCAATATACTCATATATAGATGACCTTGTCATCGCCAATTGTTTGATAGATGCTAGAATTGGTTGTGCATGTTTTGCCACATATTTCATTTGCCATCTTATTGTGTAAGCATGTTGGTGCATATTGTACTCATTCAAGGACATCCACTTGTTGTTTTGAGTGATTGGCTTCTTTTTCTTTTTGCCAAGTGGATGGACAAGAATGCCTAAGAACCTTCTCTAGCTATCTATGCTTTTCTCTTCTCAAACTCTATTCATGCTACATCACAAAATTTGATCAAGTCGGATTCGAACCACTCTGTGTGAGGAGCACTCGGAGTCCCCGATTCGTCATAGACTTAAACTTCCAAAACTTCTTTGTGATTCTCGGTCTGACCGATTCCTCCATTTCGGTCCCACCAAGATCACTAAGTCGATCTAGGTTTTCAATCTCGGTGCAACCGATTTGAACTTTTTGGTCACACCGAGTTGCTGTAACTGTACACAGTTATGCATCTCGGTGCCACCGAGTTGTTCCACTCGGTCACGCCGACAGGGTCGGGCTATATATAGTCACGGGCAAAAATTTGGAAATTTCTCCGAACCTCTTCGCTCGCGCAATAGCTCTCTCTGCCATCAGGGTCTCCGGATCGTCTCCTCATCGCCAGCCGCCTCTTGTCGCTGGTCTCCGCCACCGTCAACGGATTTCACCCCCGCCGTTGCCGCTGTAGCGAGTTTATCACCAAGCTAGGGTATGGACTCGATCACAATGCTATCCTCGTCCGGTTCCTAGCACATTGTGTTCTTAATGATTCTTTCCATGATTGAAACACTCCTATCCAGTCAATGCAATCCTTAGATTAGATGAGATTTGAAAATTTAGGGTTAGGTTTCCACCGAAACCATCTCGGACCCACCGAGTTGAAAAACTCGGTCCCACCGATTAGGCTAATGCCATTGCACTAGTAACTCTTGATCTGACCGAGAATTGCTAATCAGTTAGACCGATTTTAGGACTTTGTGAAACCCTAGCAGTCTCGGTGCCACCGAACTGTGACTCGGTCCAACCGAGTTCATCAATTTAGGTTCCAAAACTGCTTCGGTATCACCGAGTTTGAAAATTGGTTGATCTAAAATGCTTTCTGTGGAAAACTAAAACTGAATTTTTGAATCATTCTTTTGCAAAAATCTCTGCATTTTGTGATGCTCATCCACTCTATCTCATCTATAACTCTTCACAGGGTCAGCAGTCAGTGATTTGCAGCATGTTAGACCAAAGTGATAGTCAGAACAGGTCAGAAGAGCACAATCACATGAGTGAGGGAACTAGTCCCTCTAGCACTTCAGATGAAGGCAGCAGGAGCACCCCAAGCAACCTGCCTAAAGCTGCCACCAGGACAAGGAAGAAGAGAACCTCAGATTCTGAGGATGAGGATTATAGAGCAGAAGAGGATGAGACTACCTCCAAGAAGGTAGTGCTCAAAAAGGAGTATGCCTCAGCACAAAACACTAAACCTGGACTCAATAGGAAGGTTCCTGCCAAGAGGACACCTATGCTGAAGGTCAGAGGATCTACTCAAGTGCCTGAAAAGTCTGAACCCAAAGAGGCACCTGCAAAGAGAGTCACAACTTCCAAACCCAAGAAAGTTCCCACTGGAGAAACCATGAAGTTTACCATAGAATCAGAAGATGAAGTTGCTGCTCAGGATAAGAAGAAGAAGAGTGCCAGAACCACTACTGCCCAGGTTCTTGGAAATCCCTCAATGAGGAGAGACTCTGAAGAGGAAGAAGAGGTTGCTGCACCAGCACCCAAGGCACAAAAGCTTATGGGTGATGCAATTAAGTCAGGGGCTGCGACATCAAAGCCCAAGGAAGCACCCAAAGCTGCCCCAAGGCCAAGCTTGCACCAAAGAGGAATACAAGGAGTATTCCAGCTGCTGAGAAGAACAACCCAGTGCCTAAAGTTGCTGATGAGGAAGATGAAGAAGGACAAGTCCTGAGGAAGCTCAAGCCCAAGATACCAGACCATAATGATGCCCATCCTGTGGCTGAGGACATGAACATCAGAAGAGACTCAGGGTTGAGGCTATGGAGGATGACAGATCCATATGCCACAAGGAGAAGGATTGTTGTTGATTACAGGTTCCATACCAAGGAACAGCAGGACTTCTATGAGACAATCTTGTTGGACAAGAAGCCCATAGTGTGTGATATGAGGTGGGTCGACTGGACCTACATGAAAGAAAATGAAGAACACTATCCTGGAGTGCAAGACAGTTTTGTTGCTTGTGGAGTTGCAGATTTTGTTGGGCAAAAGCTCACCAACTGGAATGATGAACTCATTATGCAATTCTACTCCACAGCACACTTCTATCCAGATGGGAGGATAGTTTGGATGTCTGAAGGTACAAGGTACCAATCCACTGTTGAGGAATGGGCAAAACTGATCAATGCCCCAAAGGAGAGTGAAGATGACTTGGATGTCTATGCCAAGAAGAAGATGGACCACAATTCCATGGCACACATGTACAAGGAGATCCCAGACAAAGCCATTGAGACACATAAGTTTGGGTCAGTCCACTTTCTTCTGTCAGGGCTGCCAACAATCAACTGGATCCTAAGGCACACTCTGTTGCCTAAGTCTGGTGACCACAACATGATAAGAGGGCATGCAATCAACATGTTGTATTTGTTTGATGTGCCACAGAAATTCAAGGTCATGAGCCTTATGGTTGAGACCATTAAGAGGACTACAGCAGATCAAAAGAGAAATTGTGGATATGCCCCTCAGATTCAGGAGTTGATTAACTCAAAGATGGGCATAGGAAAATATCTATTGGATAAGGAACATTTTCCTCTCTATCCAGACTTTGAGGACAATCAGGTTGTCTTGAATGAGAATGAACCATCATCAGTACAAGCTCAAGAGAAGAAGGAGAAGGCAAGGAAAGAGAAGGCTGCCAAGATGCCAACTCAAGAGGAGGCATCTGAGTACTTTCTGAAGAACAAGCATGAGCAACTTGGTTACTTGATAGCATCAACACTGAGGATTGAGAAGGGATTGGCCACCCTCACTCAAAATCAGAAGAGCTTGGAAAGAATCATGGAACAAAAATTCTATGATCTAGATGTCAAAGTAACTGAGATTCAGTCCGTTGTGGAGCAGCTACAGGATGACATGCAGGAGAGGAAGGGCAAGACTACCACTAATGTATTTTCTAGAGTGCCTAGAGCTCAGAGGTTAGCTGCAGTGCCTGTGCCAGACACCAGAGCCACATCATCTGCACCAGCTACAGCTCCTACAGCTCCAGTGCAACCAGCTCCAGCACCAACTCCTCCAGCTCCCTCTACTTCAACTGAAGCCTTCGTTCTTGGAGTTATCCGGACACCACCACCTGAAGATCAAGCCTGAGAGTCGATCTAGCACTATGCATTTTTTATGAACTTTTTGGTAACTTGTTGCCAAAGGGGGAGAAAAATGTATAGATCATAGGCTTCGAGAGAGAGAGAGTGTTGCTTTTGTTCTCTCTTGCTTTGGTGGTTAAACTTTGTTTGCTTTTGATTGCTTGAGATACTATGCTGTTTTTGTGAGACATTGGTGATCATGTGTTTGATCATAAGCTACACTTATGCATGTTTGATGATATTATCTTACCTATCCATATATGATGATTCACTTTGCTTGGTGATGAGTGCTTGTATTCAATCTTTATCATTTTGAGCGCTCCACCAAGATGTATGTGACATGGAAGAGTAACCCATGAGCCTAATTCCTTGTGCATTTGCAGTCCGAAGCAAATTTTAAACTTTGCACAAATTTAGGGGGAGCTCTTGCTTATCACATACTTCTCAAAGCAACGATGTTTTTCAATCTTATTATGATTTGTTGAAGCTTTGATCTATATGTTGTCATCAATTACCAAAAAGGGGGAGATTGAAAGTGCAACTATCCCTAGGTGGTTTTGGTAATTCATAACAACATATAGTTCATTGGGCTAATGCTATTCCAAGACTATTATTTCAGGAAAGCTCAATGAATGGCATGGCATGGATGATGAAAGCGGATCCCTCAAAATACTAATGACAAAGGATTGGCTCAAGCTCAAAAGCTCAAGACTCTTCATTTTACATTTTAGTGATCCAAGATCACATTGAGTCTATAGGAAAAGCCAATACTATCAAGGAGGGAAGAGGTGTTGCTTAATGAGCCTCTTGCTTCATGTGCTTGGCGATATGCTCCAAAAACCCTCAACTACTTTCTCACATCCACAAATGACCTAAACCCAAAGCCAAAATCGGTCACACCAATACTTCCTATCCGACGCCACCGAGTTCAAATGTCATAGCCACTGCCACAAACCCTAGGCAAATCGGTCCTACCGATAGGGATCTCGGTCTCACCGAGATGGGATTGTAATCTCTCTGTTTCCCTTCGTAACGTTTCGGTCTAACCGAAGTGAGCGGTCGGTCCCACCTAGATTGCAATGTAAACTCTTTGTTTCCCTTTTGTAACATTTCGATCTCACCGAAAAGAGCAAATCGGTCCCATCGAGTTTACCTGACCAACTCTCTGGAAAGCTTATTACCAAAATCGGTCTCACCGAGTTTGAGTGATCGGTCTTATCGAGATTACGTTATGCCCTAACCCTGATAAAATTGGTCTTACCGAGTTGCATGTCGGTCCCATCGAAAATCCTAACGGTCACTAGGTTTACTAAATCAGTCCGACCGAGTCTATTGAATCGGTCCCATCGAGTTTTGTAAATTGTGTGTAACGGTTAGATTTTGTGTGGAGGCTATATATACCCCTCCACCTCCTCTTCATTCGTGGAGAGAGCCATCAGACTAAACCTACACTTCCAACTTACCATTTCTGAGAGAGAACCACCTACTCATGTGTTGAGGCCCAGATATTCCATTCCTACCTTATGAATCTTGATCTCTAGCCTTCCCCAAGTTGCTTTCCACTCAAATCTTCTTTCCACCAGATCCAAAACCTATGAGAGAGAGTTGAGTGTTGTGGAGACTATCATTTGAAGCACAAGAGCAAGGAGTTCATCATCAATGCACCATTTGTTACTTCTTGGAGAGTGGTGTCTCCTAGATTGGCTAGGTGTCACTTGGGAGCCTCTGACAAGATTGTGGAGTTGAACCAAGGAGTTTGTAAGGGCAAGGAGATTGCCTACTTTGTGAAGATCTACCGCTAGTGAGGCAAGTCCTTCGTGGGCGACGGCCATGGTGGCATAGACAAGGTTGCTTCTTCATGGACCCTTCGTGGGTGGAGCCCTCCGTGGACTCACGCAACTGTTACCCTTCGTGGGTTGAAGTCTCCATCAACGTGGATGTATGATAGCACCACCTATCGGAACCACACCAAAAACATCCGTGTCTCCAGTTGCGTTTGAATCCTCCAAACCCTTCCCTTTACTTTCTTGCAAGTTGCATGCTTTAATTTCTGCTTCCTATATAGTCTTTGCATGCTTTCTTGAATTGTGTGATGATTGCTTGACTTGTCCCAAGATAGCTAAAATCTGCCAAACTCTAAAACTGGGAAAAGGTTAAGTTTTTAATTGGTCAAGTAGTCTAATCACCCCCCTCTAGACATACTTCAAGGTCCTACACTATGGTTGGGTTTTACCTTAATGATCTTTAGTAGTTGTGGATGCTTGCTAGAGTTCCAATCATATATAAGTGCATATGATCCAAGAAGAGAAAGTATGTTAGCTTATGCCTCTCCCACATAAAACTTGTTATCGGTCTAGTAAAGTAGTCAATTGCTTAGGGACAATTTCACAACTCCTATCACCACTTTTCCACACTCGCTATACTAACTTTATTGCTTCTTTATCTAAACATCACCTAGTTTATATTTACGTGCTCTTTATTATCTTGCAAACCTTTCCAACAACACCTACAAAGTCCTTCTAGTTTCATACTTGTTTAGGTAAAGCGAAATTTAAGCGTGCGTAGAGTTGTATCGGTGGTCGATAGAACTTGAGGGAATATTTGTTCTACCTTTAGCTCCTCGTTGGGTTCGACACTCTTACTTATTGAAGGAGGCTACAATTGATCCCTATACTTGTGGGTTATTGAGGGAGTCCTGGATTAGGGGGTGTCCGGATAGCTGAACTATCATCATCGGCCGGACTCCAAGACTATGAAGATACAAGATTGAAGACTTCGTCCCGTGTCCGGATGGGACTTTCCTTGGCGTGGAAGGCAAGCTTGGCGATACGGATATGTAGATCTCCTACCATTGTAACCGACTCTGTGTAACCCTAGCCCTCTCCGGTGTCTATATAAACCGGATGGCTTTAGTCCGTAGGACGAACAACAATCATACCATAGGCTAGCTTCTAGGGTTTAGCCTCCTTGATCTCGTGGTAGATCTACTCTTGTAACACACATCATCAATATTAATCAAGCAGGACGTAGGGTTTTACCTCGATCAAGAGGGCCCGAACCTGGGTAAAACATCGTGTCCCTTGTCTCCTGTTACCATCCGCCTAGACGCATAGTTCGGGACCCCCTACCCGAGATCCGCCGGTTTTGACACCGACATTGGTGCTTTCATTGAGAGTTCCTCTGTGTCGTCACCGATAGGCTCGATGGCTTCTTCGATCATCATCAACGATGCAATCCAGGGTGAGACCTTCCTCCCCGGACAGATCTTCGTATTCGGCGGCTTTGCACAGCGGGCCAATTCGCTTGGCCATCTGGAGCAGATCGAAAGCTACGCCCCTGGCCGTCAGGTCAGATTTGGAAGTTTGAACTTCACGGCTGACATCCGCGGGGACTTGATACTCGATGGATTCGAGCCACAGCCGAGCGTGCCGCACTATCGCGACGAGCATGATTTAGCTCTGCAGCCGGACAGTATCCTGGAGGCCGCACTCGAGTCCGCTCCGATCTTCAATTCGGAGCCGGCTGCGCAGATCAAGGACGGATGGCTAGACACCGCCTCGGGGGCTGCAACCTCTACGATGATAGAGCCGAACACTGATCTTGTCCCTCATAAAGCCTGTGACTCTGAGGTGCCGGACTCCTCGCCGGACTCCGAGCCTCCCGCGCCCCCTCCAATCGAATCCGGTCGGGCGCCGATCATGGAGTTCACCGCTGCGGACATCTTTCAACACTCACCTTTCGGCGACATCTTGAGTTCACTAAAGTATCTCTCGTTATTAGGAGAGCCCTGGCCGGACTGCGGTCAGGACGGTTGGGATGCGGATGAGGAAGAAATTCAAAGCCCACCCACCACCAACTTAGTAGCCACTGTCGACGATCTAACCAACATGCTAGACTACGACTCTGAAGACATCGATGGTGGGGACGACAATGCCGGAGACGACCAAGAACCAGCGCCTACCAGGCACTGGAAAGCCACCTCATCATATGACATATACATGGTGGATATCCCAAAGGAAGGGAATGGCGAAGGAACAGCGGAGGATGACCCCTCCAAGAAACAGCCCAAGCGCCGGCGTCAGCAGCACCGCTCTAAATCACGCCACAGCAAGAATGAAGATTCCGGCACCGGAGATAATAACACCCCAGACAGTGCCAAAGATAACCTACCAGCAAGATTCAGTACAGGAGGACAGAGACGCCAGCCCTCATGAGAGAGCGGCAGAAGAAGAGGTAGAGGATTATATGCCTCCCTCCGGAGACGAGGCAAGCCTCGACAACGACAAATTCGTCGTGCCTGAGGATCCCGTCGAACAAGAGCATTTTAAACGCAGGCTTATGGCCACGGTGAACAGCCTCAAGAAAAAGCAGCAATAGCTTAGAGCTGATCAAGATCTGCTAGCCGACAGATGGACTGAAGTCCGGATATCAAGGACCGTAATGGCAGGTCGCGTCGCAACAAAAACAAACGCCGCATTAACAGCGACAATAGTGAGGATACGGCAGTCAATGCCGGATTCAGAGGCTCTAAACCCGGTCAGCGGAAAAAGCCATTCAAAAGAACTACTCCGGGACCGTCCAATTTGGACCGAATACTCGACCGCTCGTGCCAGATACACGGCACCCCCGAAAAGCCAGCCAACCACACCAACAGGGACAGTTGGGTATTCAAGCAGGCAGGCAAGTTAATTGCCGAAAACAACAACAAGGGGCTGCATAGAGATGACGAGGAAGAGACCCGACCACCGAACAATAGAGGACAGAAGGGTTTCCCCCCACAAGTGCGGACAGTGAACATGATATACGCAACACACATACCCAAAAGGGAGCGGAAGCGTGCACTCAGGGATGTATACGCGATGGAGCCAGTTGCCCCGAAGTTCAATCCATGGTCCTCCTGCCTGATCACTTTTGACCGAAGGGACCACCCTACCAGCATCTGCCACGGCGGATTCGCCGCATTGGTTTTAGACCAAATCATCGATGGATTTCACCTCACCAGAGTCCTGATGGACGGCGGCAGCAGCCTGAACCTGCTTTATCAGGATACAGTGCGCAAAATGGGCATAGACCCCTCAAGGATTAAACCAACCAAGACAACCTTTAAAGGCATCATACCAGGTGTAGAAGCCAATTGTACAGGCTCAGTTACACTGGAAGTGGTCTTCAGATCCCCGGATAACTTCCGAAGCGAGGAATTAATCTTTGACATAGTTCTGTTCTGCAGCGGCTATCATGCTCTGCTCGGACGTACCGCGTTTGCAAAGTTCAATGCGGTGCTGCACTACGCATACCTCAAGCTCAAGATGTCAGGCCCTCGAGGAGTCATCACGGTCAACGGAAATACTAAACACTCTCTCCGAACGGAGGAACATACAGCGGCTCTCGCGGCAGAAGTACAGTGCAACCTCTTAAGGCAATTCTCGAGTCCGGCCGTTAAGCGACCGGACACGGCTAAATGCGCCCGGAGTAACCTACAACAAGACCACCTGGCACGTTCCGAGCACGCGTAGCAGTGCGGCCCCAACCCCAGCCCCTGCAAAACGTCAAGACAGGTCCTTCGCGCACACCATTACGCTTTTGAGATACCATGGGCATGGGGAGAGGGGCACGACCACGATAGGCCCAGAATGCGGCTCAACCACACCAGGGGCTCTCAAGTGTGTCGTTCTTTTTTTCTTTTTCTTTTTATTTTTACCCATAGGACTCCATTCGTCAGAGGCCCTGTCCGGCAGCAGACCTGCCGAACTCACGCTGCAACAGCCAGGGAAGGAGAAAGGCTACAACGAATATCCATGTGGTCTCCATTACAAGCATTAAATCTGTTTTATACACCATTCCGCAGCCTACCCCCTGGAGGGGGACATGTTTAATAGTCCCATCCCTTGCTTATCGCACCATTTGTATCGTTCTGCATTCACAGCAGTCTTTTCTTGAATAAGTAATGCAGCACCTTTTTGCTTCCAATTGCATTTCTTTCTTATACATATGTTCATTTATGACATGTTGCATCCGTACATTTTGGTACGGCTAAATACACCAGGGGCTTATGTTTCCCGCATCATGGTGTGATAAGTCTGAACACTTTCACAAGTGTGGCACCCCGAACTTATAGCATTATATGCATCGGCTCCGAATCATGTCTTGGGTCAATAGTTGGGTTTGCCCGGCTCCCATGTTTTGGTACCTTACGTTCCGTTGTATCGGCTAAGGTAGCACTGGGAGAACCACTACGATTGCGCCCCAGTTGAGCTGGGCGAGCACCTCAGTGGAGAAAGCTAAAACTGACCGTCATGATGAGGCGAGAGCCGGTCGCTGTTCGAGAGGTTTTTTGCGAGTCCCTAAAGACTTATGCCGCTTAGAGCGAGGAGCCAGCTTTGTCCGGCCCAGGCGTGGATAGCACCCCAAATTTGGCCTTCCGAAGACTAGGGGCTTCGCCGAAATTTAAAATTATAGAATTCTATGGCTAAGTGAGAGTGTTCAAGCATTATAAGTCCGGTTGCCTTGTTCGTTGTGTTGAGCGCCTCCCTAGATGGACCCAAAAATGGGAACAAGAGTGCTCAAGTTTATCCCGAACACCCCAGCACTCGTGGCATGGGGGCTGAAGCCGACGACTTGCCATCTCTCAGATTTGATAAACAGACGCACAGAAGGTAATATTTTAAATTAACAAGCGTTGCTTAGCGCATATGAACTAAGTTTTCAGCGCACAGGATAACAAAATGCGAGTCTACTCAAATATTACATCTTTGGAGCACTCACCCGCAATAATGCGGGCACCCTTCAGGACACTCTTATAATACATCTCGGGCGTGCGATGCTCCTTGCCCTGCGGTGGCGCGTCCATCACAAGCTTCTGGGCATCCATCTTGCCCCAGTGCACCTTTGCGCGGGCAAGGGTCCGACGGGCACCTTCAATACAGGCGGAGTTCTTGATGACTTCAACCCACGGGCACGCATCCACCAGCCGCCGCACCAGGCCGAAGTAGCTCCCAGGCATGGCCTCCTTAGGCCACAGCCGAACTATGAGGCCCTTCACGGCCTGTTCGGCCACCTTGTGGAGCTCGACCAGCTGCTTCAGCTGGTCGCTAAGGGGCACCGGATGTCCGGCCTCAGCATACTGAGACCAGAAGACCTTCTCTGTCGAGCTCCCCTCATTGGCCCTGTAGAAAGCGGCAGCATCGGACACGCTGCGGGGCAGATCTGCGAACGCTCCTGGAGAGCTCCGTATTCGGGTAAGTGATATGTAATTCACACTCACATGCTTACTTTGCATGAAAAACGCCTTACCCGCCGCTATTTTCTTCAACGCCTCAACTTCCTGGAGGGCCTTATAGGCTTCAGCCTTAGCGGCTTTGGCACTCTCAAGAGCCGTTGCAAGCTTGGACTCTCGAGTCTTCGAGTCACGCTCCAAACTCTCATGTTTTTCCATGAGAGCCTGGAGCTCTTGATGTACCTCCGCCACCCGCGCCTCCTGCTTCTCTTGCTCGGTGCGTTCCGCGGCCGCATTACGTTCGGCCGCGGAGACCACCTCCTTCAGGGTCACCACCTCGTTTATGGCCCCTGCTATATCCACGTTATCCTTGTCATTTTTCTTGCAACCAAATCCTTTTTTATAAGGTACAATTTTAATAAGGTATTACTCACCATCCTTGTCCTCGAGCTGCTTCTTGGCATGGCCGAGCTCGTTCTCGGACCGCTCGAGGCTTTCCTTCAAAGTATTGACCTCTGCAGTCAGTGCGGCAGAGGTCAGTAGCATAGCCTGCAATCCCATATTGACATATTTTTTATGACTCCTGCGTATATCTTTTTAGATCCTCAGTCCGGCTTTTCTTTCCGAACACCGAACCGAGCATCAGGGGCTACTGTCTATGTGGTACTATTTTACATATATCAAAATTCTTACCTCAAAGCCTGTTAGAAGGTTGCTGCAGACTTCGGTCAGCCTGCTCTTGGCGAGCTGAACCTTCTGAATCACCGCACTCATAACAGTGTGGTGTTCCTCTTCGATGGAGGCGCCATTGAGCGCCTCCAACAAGCTATCCGGCGCCTCCGGTTGGATGGAGGCTGCCGGCGTCACGGTCTTGCCCTTCTTACGAAGGGGCCGCCCGCCGGACTCCGGAACCGCTATGGGTTTCGGGGCCGAGTCCGGTGCAAAGTCCGGGAGGTTGTTCTGCGACACCTCCGGGGCCTCCTCCTCCTGGTGGGTCCCTTCCCGGGATCCCACCTCGGCATCGTCCGCATCACGGGGGGTGGAGGCGGTCGGGAGAGAATCCATATCTGACGCACCTAAGGACCCGCACGACGAAGTGGGAAGATCATCCTTGGGCGGACTGCAGGGTTGTATGCGGCATTAGAAAGACATTATGCGGCGAAAAGAAAAACCATGAAGTTATTCGGGAGTCCGGATACTTACGATCTCGCCAGGGGCTTGGCCCTTGGTGGCCAGTCCTCGTCGTCGTCACTGGTGTTGGCGGAGCAGTCCGAGGAAAGAGTTTTTCCCTTCTTGGACCCTTCGGCCTCTCTCGTTGGGGAGGGCTTCCTTTTCTTCCCTCCCCCCGCTGGGGGAGAGGCTTTCTTCTTCTCCTCCTCGCCTTTGTGAGAGGAGTCGGCCTCGGAGTCATCATCCGATTACACCTGAAAACGGGAAATCTTCCAAGTCCCTGTGGCCTTCTTCTTGGCCTTCTTCTCCGGCACCACATGGGGTGCCGGAGCCAGCAGCCCCGTTAAGCGGGCGTCCGCTGGGTCCTCTGGCAATGGGGCCGGACAGATAGTCTGCTCGGCCTTCGCCAGCCAGTCCTGTCAAAGGAGAGGGAGTTTAGATCCCGCATAGAGTCAAACTATGGAAAACAAGCGTCCCGTAAAGGACAAAATCACTTACCTCGTCAGCCGGACGCTGCGAGCTGAATCCGCGATCTTCGGTAGCGGATGCGGGAGCCTCGGCGCCCTTGAACAGCACCTTCCAGACATCTTCATACGTAGTGTCGAAGAGCCCGCTCAAAGTCTGGTGCTGCGCGGGATCGAACTCCCACATGTTGAAGCCCCGTCGTTGGCATGGGAGAATCCGACGGATGAGCATGACCTGGACTACGTTGACAAGCTTGAGCTTCTTGTCCACTAGCTTTTGGATGCAGGCTTGGAGTCCAGTCAGCTCCTCCGAATCGCCCCATGTCCGGCCGCTCTCTTTCCAGGAGGTGAGCCGTGTGGGGATGCCAGATCTGAATTCGAGGGCCGCTGCCCATTCAGGGTCACGCGGCTCGGTGATGTAGAACCACCCCGATTGCCACCCCTTAATGCTTTCCACGAAAGTGCCCTCAAGCCAAGTAACATTGGACATCCTGCCCACCATGGCGCCTCCGTACTCCACTTTGCTGCCCTTCACAACCTTCGGCTTGACACTGAAGGTCTTGAGCCACAAGCCGAAGTGGGGCTGGATGCAGAGGAAGGCCTCACACACGACGATAAACGCCGAGATATTGAGGATGAAATTCGGGGCCAGATCATGGAAATCCAGGCCGTAGTAGAACATGAGCCCCCGGACAAAGGGATGGAGTGGGAATCCCAGTCCGCGGAGGAAATGGGGAAGAAATACTACCCTCTCATGGGGCCTGGGGGTGGGGATGAGCTCTCCCTCGTCGGGGAGCTGATGCGCGATGTTGCTGGACAAATATCCGGCGCCGCCCAGCTTCTGGATGTGCCCCTCCGTGACGGAGGAGGCCATCCACTTGCCTCCCGCTCCGGACATAGTTGGAGGAGGTTGAGGTGAGATGTGCGGACTTGGGCGCTGGAGCTCGAGTTCGCGGAGATGGATAAGCCAAGGAGGAAGAAGGTGCAAGTAAAAGGGTTGGATCTTTATCCCCTTATATGGGCGGACAAAAACATGTGTCCCCACCGGCCTAATAAAACTCGCTTATCTCCCAAGCGCCACAATCAATAGCGCGGTTGGGTTACCCACGTCCGTATTGATGGGAATCCCGGAATAAGGGGAACACGATCTCTGCTTCGACAAGACGTGCCAAGGAAACCGCTTCGCTAAACATGCTAAGGTGGTACAATAAAAACGATTCAAGTAAAGGCTTGGTAGTGGTGTGACGTCACACCACCAAATACGTCAGCAGATTGAACTTGTGTAAATATTATTCTCTCTACGGTGGTGCGTGGAATTTATTTTGCAGAGCTGGACACTATCCTGGTGTTCACAATCTTCCATAAATTATTCAGAGGAGGAACCCGCCTTGCAATGCCGAAGACAATATGCGCGCCGGACTCGTCGTCATTGAAGCCTGGTTCAGGGGCTACTGAGGGAGTCCTGGATTAGGGGGTGTCCGGATAGCCGAACTATCATCATCAGCCGGACTCCAAGACTATGAAGATACAAGATTGAAGACTTTGTCCCGTGTCCGGATGGGACTTTCCTTGGCGTGGAAGGCAAGCTTGGCGATACGGATATGTAGATCTCCTACCATTGTAACCGACTCTGTGTAACCCTAGCCCTCTCCGGTGTCTATATAAACCGGATGGCTTTAGTCCGTAGGGCGAACAACAATCATACCATAGGCTAGCTTCTAGGGTTTAGCCTCCTTGATCTCGTGGTAGATCTACTCTTGTAACACACATCATCAATACTAATCAAGCACGACATAGGGTTTTACCTCGATCAAGAGGGCCCGAACCTGGGTAAAACATCGTGTCCCTTGTCTCCTATTACCATCCGCCTAGACACACAGTTCGGGACCCCCTACCCGAGATCCGCCGGTTTTGACACCGACAGTTATCAAGACCTTTTTTGGCGCCGTTGCTGGGGAGTCATAGCGTGGGGTGAATATTCTCGTGTGTGCTTGTTTGCTTTATCACTAAGTAATTTTTATTTGCTGTTCTAAGTTGTTCTCTATCTTTAGTTATGGATATGGAACACGAAATACCAAAAAAATTAGGTGTACTTGCTACTCATGGAGATGGGGAACCTCCTAAAACCCTCGATGATCATTATGTGAAAGATATTATGTACTATTTTGATAATCCTGAGAAAACCCCATTCAATTATGTTATGGGAGACATGTTGGATCAACGTGAATACTTTAGGGATTATCGCTTGACACAAAAAGGGAAACTATTATGGGATCAAATTTATATGTTGTATTGGTATGCTAGGCAACTATGCTTGAGATATGATTATACTTGTTGCTATAGGATGAAGGATCCACACCTTCCCTTTTCATGCAAATTCAGATGATAAAACCTTGGCTTCTTATGCTAATGGTATATATGATTACTATGATGTGGAACAAATAGAAGAATTCGTTGCTTTTATGGGTGCTTATGAATTTGAATCTTTGTTTAAAGAGTGTGAAAATCTTGATGATGATGTTTACAGACCTGAAAATTTTGCTACACTTAAATATAGCTATGATAATTATGCTTCTAATCCTTATGGTAAATCATATATTGAGGACTCCTCTGCTGTCCAAGAAGAGACTAGTATTTTGCAGGAGTCTATGGAAGAAGAAATTGATGAAACTGTGAGCTCGTTGGATGAAAAAGATGAGGAGGAGAGCAAAGAACAAAAGGAGGAAGAGCGGATTGATCACCCATGCCCACCTTCTAATGAGAGTAATGTCACGCCCAATATGCGATACTATCCTAAAGAGACTTGAAGGTCCCACCAAGGATAGAACCGCATATTGAAACGCTTTTGCAAGGTGGATATCATTACATCAACATTACATAATAGATGGGGATACATACAAAAGGCATACAATGCCTCACGAATACAACATCACAATACATAAGAGCATCATCCGACTACGGATGAAACACAAACAGAAACTCAAACGACATCCATCCTGCTAGCCCAGGCTGCCGACCTGGAACCTATCCCCTGATCGAAGAAGCAGAAGAAGAACTCAACGCAAGCAAGCATCGCTCTTGCATCATGATCATCGCGAAACCTGTACCTGCAACTGCTGTTGTAGTAATCTGTGAGCCAGGAGGACTCAGCAATCCCATTACCATGGGTATCAAGACTAGCAAAGCTTAATAGGAAAGGAAGGGGTAAAGTGGTGAGGCTGCAGCAGCGGCTAAGCATATATGGTGGCTAACAAACGCAAATAAGAGCGAGAAGAGAGCAAGCAGAACGGTCGTGAAGCTAGCAATGATCAAGAAGTGATCCTGAACTCCTACTTACGTCAAACATAACCCAGAAACCGTGTTCACTTTCCGGACTCCCCCGAAAAGAGACCATCACGGCTACACACACGGTTGATGCATTTTAATTCGGATCTGGTGTCAAGTTATCTACAACCGGACATTAACAAATTCCCATCTGCCAATAACCGCAGGCACGGCTTTCAAAAGATTATACCCTGCAGGGGTGTCCCAACTTAGCCCATGACAAGCTCTCGCGATCAACGAAGGAATAGACCTTCTCCCAGGAAGACCCGATCAGACTCGGAATCCCGGTTTACAGGACATTTCGACAATGGTAAAACAAGACCAGCAAAGCCGCCCGATGCGCCAACAATCTCGATAGGAGCTGCGCATATCTCGTTCTCAGGGCAACACAGGATAGGTCAGCCTACGAGTAAAACCAGCCCTCGAGTTGCCCCAAGGTGGCCCCGCAGTCTGCCCGGTTCGGACCAACACTTAGACAAGCACTGGCCCGGGGGGGCTAAAATAAAGATGACCCTTGGGTTAATTACTCCCAAGGGAAATATAGGTGGTGGTGAGGCAAATGGTAAAACCAAGGTTGGGCCTTGCTGGAGGAGTTTTATTCAAAGCGAACTGTCAAGGGGGTCCCATAAATCACCCGACCGCGTAAGGAACACAAAATCCGCGAACATAACACCGGTATGACGGAAACTAGGGAGGAAAGAGTGGAACAAAACACCAGGCATAAGGCCGAGCCTTCCACCCTTTACCAAATATATAGATGCATTAATAATATAAGAGATATTGTGATATCCCAACCAAAATCTTGTCCACCATGGAGCAATCTTCAACTTCACCTGCAACTAGCAACGCTATAAGAGGGCTGAGCAAAGCGGTAACATAGCCAAGCAACGGTTTGCATAGGAAGGGTGTCAAAGGTTAGAGGTTCATGGCAATTTGGGAAGGCTTGATAAACAGGTAATAGGTAGCGCAGCATAGCAATAGAACAAAGCAACTAGCATAGCAATGATAGTAGTAAGATCCAGGGTAGCGGTCATCTTGCCTGAAATCCCGCTAGGAAGAAGAACGAGTCCATGAAGAAGACAAATGGGAGTAGTCGAACGAATCCTCACAATCGCAACATTACCGGAACTAAGAAGCACCACCGGAAAGAAATAAACAACATGGTAAATGCACAAGCATGAACATGACATGATGCACAAACAAGTATGATGCATGTCCGGTTTAATGAGACATGGCATGGCAAAGTGCAACAAACGATACTACAAGTTAAGTGGAGCTCAATATGCAACGAGTTGCATTGACGAAACACCACGTCAATTATTTAGTTTGATCTCGGTTATGTACCCAACAATATTGAATGTTATTAAACATGGAAAGGGGTGAAGCATATGAAAAACTACCTATCTAGACAAGTTTAAATGAGGCCGGAAACACCAAACAACAATTCCGGAAAATCCCCATATGCAAATTATGGATTTGGTACTGTTCTGCCCTAAAACATATTTTAATGTTGTTAAACAGTAAAACAAAGTGCACCAAGTTAATCTATGCATTTTTTCCACCCCATTTACATATGAAGTTTATTAAAATCGAAGCTACGGTTAATTAGTTACGGAATAAATCATTTTAGCATGGCATTATGCAAAATAAACACAAACAGCATGTTAAACATTTTTAACATAGATGAAAGTGGCATATTATTAATCTACACAATTTTCTGAGCATTTTACATATATAAATTATTTTAATCCGATGCACAGTTTGTGAGATATTAAATGCATGAATATCAGGGGGTTTTCTGTAAAACTATTAATCCTCGGATAAATAGACAAATTCGCAGATGCTAGAAAAAACCTACGTGGGCCGAAACTGATTGGCCCAACAGTGCACAGGAGGGGGATCTGGAGGGGGCTGCTCACCCTGGGCCTTGGGCCGGTCGGTCGGAGCTAGGCCGCGGGCAGGCTGGAAGGGGGCGCTGGGCCTGGCTGGCTTCGGCGGGGCCTGGCACTGGTTGCGGCTGCGGGCGCTGGGGAGGCCCACGCGGGTGCGGTCAACGATGGTGTGGGTCGCGCGTCTGGTCAGGGACGGGGTCGAGGAGGACCCTGACGGCAGCGTGACGGCGGATCTCCGGTGGGCGGCGACGGAAGACGACCCCGGTGGGGCGAGGCAGGCGGATCCGGGCGCGGGCCTGCCAAATCCGATGGTTGGCACCAGATCGGGGCACGACGGGGCTCGGGCGGCACGATGAGGCTGGAGGAGGGGCGAGGTCGCCGGCGATAGGGAGATGCGGAGCTGCGCCACGGCAACGGAGGCGCGTTGGGGGGGCGCACGGGAGCCCGACGGGCGAGCAGCGGCAGAGGAGCTCCTCGGCGCGCAGTGGAGCTCGTGCTCCGGCGAACGAGCACGACGGCGGCGGAGGAGGCTGGCGGCAGCGGCTCCGTGGTGCGGGGCACCGGAGGCGCTAGGGTTGCGGGCACGGCGACGGGCTCCTTCGGGCCCGGTTCGGCCGAGGCGGGCCAGATCCGGGCCCTGCGGGCCACGGCGGCGGAGGCTGAGGGGGAGGCGACGTGGAGGCTTGGGAGTGGTCAGGGGCGCCGGATGGTGGTGGCGGGGCCAATCGGGGTGCGCCAAGTGGTGGTGGCGGGCTGGCAGCGCCAGATCCGAGGGAGGGAGGCGCTCATATCAAGGAAGGAGGCGGCTGGGAGGTAGGGGAAGGCTAGGGATGCCCAAAATGGACCAGGGGTGTTTATATAGGGGTAAGGCTAGGGTTAGGGGGCTTTTGGAGGGGTTTCGGACCCTCGGATCTCGATCTGGCGGCTCCAGACGCGAGGAGGGGTATGTTGGACCTAGGGGGCTGTGTAGAATGCCTTGGGCTGAGAAGAGAGGGATGAAGTGCGGCCCGTCATGGTTTCCGGATACTGAAAACGTCCGACGCTAGACCGACTATATCGCGGTTGTAACTTTAATGGTTGGGCTAACAAACGGACTCCGAATGCGACGAAACTTGACAGGCGGCCTGTCTACACTATAATAAGACCGCATGACAAGTTGCAACCCATTTCGAGAACATTTTTATGCCACTTATAAAATAATATTTCGGAGGTGCCGCGGGCGCGTGCGAGTGTGTCTGGACTCCGAATGGACAATGGAGAGAACCGGGAGAACCCAAACGGATGCAAGTTTTATGAAAACATATGGATGCAATGCACATGATGCTATGAGATGAGATGCATAACAAGCACAAAATGCAAAACAACAGACAAAACCCAACCACGGAGGAAATATCATATTGCATCTCCGGAAAAGGCAAGAGTTGGAGTTACGAATAAGGAAAGTTGTATCCGGGGCGTAACAACACTCCACCACTATGAGAGGATCTCGTCCCGAGATCTAAGATGTCACCGGAGGGAAAAGGAAGAGGAAGATATGCGGTAAAAATAAGTTGCTTCTTTGACCAATGAGTGAAACCACGAACCTTGAGAGGTTGAGCAATTAGAGATGAACGACATTGCAAACAATCCATTAGAAAAGAGGAACAAGCAACATTACGATAACTTGAAGGTTACAAAGACATGAATGACGAGCACAATGGACAAGAAGGAATTGAAACCACTCTGGTTAAAACGAGATAAGAATGAATAAGAATGATAATTTTGATAGCACTCCGACTGTAAATGGAAGAAATAGAACATGAACTTGACAAGATGAGAGGATACTTGATGAAATCAACAACACACTACCTCCAAAACTATTGAAGGAATGGCACAAGGGGTAATAAGGATTTCAGACAGCACTCAGGTTGAAAAGAGAGGCAAAACTTGATAAGATGAAAGAACTTGAATGAGAACACAACTCTCCGGTTAAGTGGATAAGCATGGAAAAGAACATGATCTTGACAAAACAAGATGATGAGTGAAAAGAGCAACATCACAATGCCTCCGGAAGAAAGGATAGAAGATAGATCATTGGAATAACAGAATGAAGAAGAAAATGCCAACTTCTGCCACAATTGAGCTTGGAAAGCATCCTTGCAAAGAAGATTACAACGGGGTTGTTGGAAAATCAACAACGAGAAGGACAAGTTTGTAGTGGGCTTATGGAAAACATCTCAAGACTATGAGGTGACAATCTGCCAGTAACGAAAACAATTGCTTGCTTGAGAACAACGAAGAGATGAAAAACCTCTTTCACAGAGAAGGATATGGAGAAAGCTTGGATCATTGATAAGCACCACAATAGCAACATCCCTTAGGGAAGGCTTTAGGTGAAATATGACACAAGATAACTCCAATGAAGAGATTAATATGGGTTGAAGCAATTCATGATCGAAGAGAAAATGATGGATTCACAATATCTCATTCTTGACAACATCTGAATCATGAAACATGAAGGAAATTGTCAAGAGTGATATAACACCATCTCAAAAGATAAGGTAGAAAGAATTGCACTTCGAAATGCAAGAAGAAGAATACTTGAACGCATCAAAACAAAACATGTGTTGGGCACCATGTTTATTTTAGAGTAAAGCTTGGCGGATCATAGCTTCGAGAGAAATCTTGAAGAACAATTGAAGAATGAAAAGAATCCTTGACAAACCACCATGTAGAGCCTCCATGAAGAACTCCGGTAATAAAAGGATGATAGAAAGGAAGAGAAGTTGAAAACATAAGGTGAAGCCTTGCGATGATTTAGATGGAGCTTTGCGACGATATAACCAAGAAAACTTGGAACTCTGGAAATAAAAGAATTGAATCACCTCGAGGAAATAAGAATAAGATTTATTGTATGCTTATCCTTCATCAAATTAAATTGATGACAAGCAACGGATTTGGCATACTACTTATTCTCGTAGAAAGGATTAAGAGGGATATAGCGTAAACTTGTGAAGGTCTTCAACGAACCACCGGTGGAATTGAAGGAACGAATGGATTAAAATGATAACGAAGGAAGAGAAATCTTGAAGGAACCACCGTAAGAATTGAAAACGAACGAAGTAAAGATAAAGAAACACCGGGAAGAATTGGAAAACGAATGAATATACTTGAGGGGATTTAGATACAAGTGAACGAAGAGATCATGAACTGATTAGAGGATATTTGAACGATGCATCGGAAGAATTCCAGAATGAGAGTTGAAAGCTTGAATGAATAATTATGAGGTGATGGGCTCCGGAGAATCAAACTGAAAAGGCTCCTGAATTGCTCCGGATGGAAGAAAAGAATTCTCACAATCGAAAAAAATTATGAGAGGATGACATAAGCTAGAACTATGAATCTTCAAGAGAACGGACCAAGATTGAAGATAAATCCTTCTTCGGTCTACAAATGTTGAGAATGATGATGAGAACCACCAAGAATTGTTGAGATACTCCGAGAGAATGAAAAGCGAAGGGGGTTGAGCCAACGATGAAAATAATTTGAAAGATCTTGGAGAAAGACATATGACTGATGATAATTCATTCTTATGTCAAACTTTGAAAGGAATTTGGGAATTGCTCCGGGAAAATTAGAAGAGTCAGGTAAGATCCTGGAAAAAGACCTGTGGGTTAGGGCCCACTCAAAAGATACACCGTTGAACAATTGATTGAAAGGGGGGATTGCACCGGTTGAATTAAGTGACTTCAATGAGATAACAACCTCGAAATATCTTGAACGGATTGAGAATGGAAACACAAGTCTTCCGAGATATCTTCAGCACTCCAGAACAAATGAATAGCGAGAAGTGAAAGATTAAGAGGTGCACCGGTATGAAAAAGCATTTGACACGAGGAAAAGAATATGATCAACACTGAAAGCTTGAAATGGATCCACCGGAGAAGAAAAAGAACGAAGGATGATGAACTCGAAACTGTTGAGCATCTTCATGGGAAATCGCCGGATAAGAACATTGACGGAAAAGAAAGGAGAGTCTTCCCATCAATAAAATGGATACCCGATTAAGAAATCTGGGTCCTTGAAGAAAAGGATGGGAGGGCGGGGAAAACAAAGACAACTTGGGATGGATGAAACAAACACCGGTGAGAAAACTTAGAGTTGATCTTGCGGATGTTGAAAATGATCGGATCCGCTTGAAGAGAAGCACACCGGTTGAAAAAGAATTGACATGAAAACTCAATGATCAAGAAGGATTAGCACTCCCATAGAAATATGAGAACACCGCTTGAAAGGTATGGAATCAACACTTGACATTGAAGCAACTCGAATACCACAAATAAAACAAAACAAAGGATTTGGCTTGCAGAATAAGCCGGAACAAACATATGATAGAGATTTCATCTGAAGTTTTCATGGTGGGGCCCACACAGGCTCGAGTGTACAGCACCATCATGTACAAGGCAGTGCACATGACATACGAAGTGTCCCGGAACCAGCATAGCCAAGGGTTCTTTAAGACACAACGAGACCACTGTAAAAACGACCGTGGAAAGGCGGACCACTAGACGTCAAACCCCAATCTCATATCATGCATCTATTGAAATGATATTCTAGGAGCTACTTGAATTCCCACCTATAAAACTCCCGAAACTTTCTGGTTATGCAATCTAGTGTTGGGGATACAGGGGAAGCAATATATCTCACCCAAACTAACAATACCTACATCCAAGCTGTATCCATCCGTCAACACATAACCAAGAAACCTTTGGAAATCGTGTACCTCAACCTTCAAAAAGCATCCGTTATACGAGTTATGGCAATACTCCCGAACTCCCCAGTACTGGGTGACATCGAGGTTATCTCACCAACAACTGCATAAAAGAGATTTTCGATGTCGGCAAAACTCAGGTATTCCAGAACTGCAACGATAAAATTGTGACGACAACACCTCGGAGCTCAACTCCCCGGGTCAATGCCACATAAATAGACAGGAGGCACCAAGAACAATGTTCTCGTCACAAAACCATCGGAACGATTCCAAGATACCCGCGTGATCCTAAAAAAAATTTAGTGAAATTTGAGGAGAGGAAAGACAAAACATCTACGTCAGGAGACCTAACCAGAGCGACAAAGGGGCTGAGGATTAAAAAGAATCGTACTCTCCGATATATATAATCCTAAGACTCAAAATAGTTTTCTTTCTAGACTCAACAACGGCCAACAATCAAGGAGGCTCCTATGGTCGGTCGAGGCTCTAATTACCAACTTGTCACGCCCAATATGCAATACTATCCTAACGAGACTCGAAGGTCCCACCAAGGATAGAACCGCATATTGAAACGCTTTTGCAAGGTGGATATCATTACATCAACATTACATAATAGATGGGGATACATACAAAAGGCATACAATGCCTCACGAATACAACATCACAATACATAAGAGCATCATCCGACTACGGATGAAACACAAACAGAAACTCAAACAACATCCACCCTGCTAGCCCAGGCTGCCGACCTGGAACCTATCCCCTGATCGAAGAAGCAAAAGAAGAACTCAATGCAAGCAAGCATCGCTCTCACGTCATGATCATCGCAAAACCTGTACCTGCAACTGTTGTTGTAGTAATCTGTGAGCCATGAGGACTCAGCAATCCCATTACCATGGGTATCAAGACTAGCAAAGCTTAATAGGAAAGGAAGGGGTAAAGTGGTGAGGCTGCAGCAGCGGCTAAGCATATATGGTGGCTAACAAACGCAAATAAGAGCGAGAAGACAGCAAGCAACGGTCGTGAAGCTAGCAATGATCAAGAAGTGATCCTGAACTCCTACTTACGTCAAACATAACACAGAAACCGTGTTCACTTTCCGGACTCCTCCGAAAAGAGACCATCACGGCTACACACATGGTTGATGCATTTTAATTCGAATCTGGTGTCAAGTTATCTACAACCGGACATTAACAAATTCCCATCTGCCAATAACCGCAGGCATGGCTTTCAAAAGATTATACCCTGCAGGGGTGTCCCAACTTAGCCCATGACAAGCTCTCGCGATCAACGAAGGAATAGACCTTCTCCCAGGAAGACCCGATCAGACTCGGAATCCCGGTTTACAAGACATTTCGACAATGGTAAAACAAGACCAGCAAAGCCGCCCGATGCGCCGACAATCCCGATAGGAGCTGCGCATATCTCGTTCTTAGGGCAACACCGGATAGGTCATCCTATGAGTAAAACTAGCCCTCGAGTTGCCCCGAGGTGGCCCCGCAGTCTGCCCGGTTCGGACCAACACTTAGACAAGCACTGGCCCGGGGGGGCTAAAATAAAGATGACCCTTGGGTTAATTACTCCCAAGGGAAATATAGGTGGTGGTGAGGCAAATGGTAAAACCAAGGTTGGGCCTTGCTGGAGGAGTTTTATGAAAGTTTTATTACTCTTGGGTTAATTACTCCCAACGGATGCAAGTTTTATGAAAACATATGGATGCAATGCACATGATGCTATGAGATGAGATGCATAACAAGCACAAAATGCAAAACAACAGACAAAACCCAACCACGGAGGAAATATCATATCGCATCTCCGGAAAAGGCAAGAGTTGGAGTTACGAATAAGGAAAGTTGTATCCGGGGCGTTACAAGTAACTCTTCAACTCATACATTGTTTAATTTCCCTTCGTGCTTACCGAAGGATGATTGCTATGATGATTGTTATGATCCCGTTGATTCTCTTGAAATACCCCTTTTTGATGATGCTTGCTATGCTTGTGGCCAAGATGCCAATATGAATTATGCTTATGGAGATGAATTTGCTATAGTTCCTTATGTTAAAAATGAAATTGTTGCTATTGCACCCACGCATGATAGTCCTATTATCTTTTTGAATTCTCCCGACTACACTATATCGGAGAAGTTTGCCCTTATTAAGGATTATATTGATGGGTTGAGTTTTACTACTACACATGATGATTTTGATAGATATAATATGCATGTGCTTACTGCTCCAACTTGCAATTATTATGAGGGAGGAACTACAATATCCGCCTCTTTATGTTTCCAGTATGATAAAATTGCAAGAAACTGTTTATACTATGCATTGGCCTTTACTTGGTGTGCATGAATTGTTCTTTTATGACATGCCGATGCATAGGAAGAGAGTTAGACTTCGTCATTACATGATATATGTTGCTTTATTCTCATTACTAAATTACAAATCATTGTTAATTAAAATTGCCTTTGACATATCTTGGGATCCGAGTGGATTCATTACTTGAGCACTATATGCCTAGCTTAATGGCTTTAAAGAAAGTGCTGCCAGGGAGACAACCCAAAAGTTTTAGGGAGTTATTTATTTTTGTTGAGTGCTTTTATATAGTCTAAAAACAAAAAAAAATAAAGAGGGGAACCCAAAACTTTTCAAAATGGAAAGTGAAAGTGAGAGAGACAAGCATTGTTGAAGTGGGGGAGCTCCTTGAACTTTGTTCATGCTCACGGAAACTTTATGAATCTTAATTACAGGAACTTTTCATAAAAAATAATTATCCCCTTGTAGAATTCAATTGTATTATAAAAATAATGTGCCAAGGTTTGCCTTTAGGATGTTTAGATTGCTTGTTGGTTTGTGCGGTGCAGGACATAAACTTTAGTTGTAGTGCACGATTTTACATTTTTTACTGGAACGTCAAACAGTTCTGAAACTTTTTGCACTGTCTTTCTATACAAATTGTTTATGATTCCTAATTTTGGCAGAATTATTGGGGTACCAAAAGTATGGTAAATGTTCAGATTACTACAGACTGCCCTGTTTAAGACAAATTATGTTTTTGATGCATACTTTGCTTGTTTTGATGAAACTATCAATTTCTATCAGTGGATTAAGCCATGAAAAAGTTATATTATAGTAGCTACAATGAAAAAACAAAACATGAATTGGTTTGCAATAGTACTTAGAGTATTGATTTGCTTTATTATACTAACGGATCTTACCGAGTTTTCTGTTGAAGTTTTGTGTGGATGAAGTGTTCGAAGATCGAGGAGGTCTCGATATGAGGAAAAGGAGGAGATGCAAGTGCTCTTGGGGATGCCAAAGGCACCCATAGTAAATATTCAAGGAGACGAAAGCATCTAAGCTTGGGGATGCCCCGGAAGGCATCCCCTCTTTCTTCAACAAGTATCAGTATGTTTTCGAATTAGTTTCGGTCATGCGATATGTGCAAATCTTGGAGCGTCTTTTGCATTTAGTTTTCACTTTTCTTCTATGCACCATGCTGGTATGAGATAGTCCATGGTTGATTTATAGAATGCTCATTGCACTTCACTTAAATCTTTTGAGTATGGCTTTATAGAATGCTTCATGTGCTTCACTTATATCATTTGAAGTTTGGATTGCCTGTTTCTCTTCACATAGAAAACCGCCATTTGTAGAATGATCTTTTGCTTCACTTATATTTGTTAGAGCATGGGCATATCTTTTGTAGAAAGAATTAAACTCTCTTGCTTCACTTATATCAATTTAGAGAGATGACAGGAATTGGTCATTCACATGGTTAGTCATAAAATCCTACATAAAACTTGTAGATCACTGAATATGATATGTTTGATTCCTTGCAATAGTTTTGCGATATAAAGGTGGTGATAGTAGAGTCATGCTAGTGAGTGACTGTGGATTAGTAGAAATACTTGTGTTGAGGTTTGTAATTCCCGAAGCATGCACGTATGGTGAACCGTTATGTGATGAAGTCGTAGCATGATTTAGTTTTTGATTGTCATCCTTTGTGTGGAGCTCGAGATTGCACGATGGTTAACTCCTACCAACCCTTCCCATAGGAGCATGCGTGTAGTACTTTGTTTCGATGGCTAATAAATTTTTGCAATAAGTATGTGAGTTCTTTATGACTAATGTTGACTCCATGGATTATACGCACTCTCTACCTTTCCGCAATTTGCTAGCCTCTACGGTACCGTGCATTGCCCTTTCTCACCTCGAGAGTTGGTGCAAACTTCGGTGGTGCATCCAAACCACGTGATATGATACGCTCTATCACACATAAGCCTCCTTATATCTTCCTCAAAACAGCCACCATACCTACCTATCATGGCATTTCCATAGCCATTCCGAGATATATTGCCATGCAACTTCCATCATCATCATATACATGACTTGATCATTCATTGTCATATTGCTTTGCATGATCGTAAGATAGCTAGAATGATGTTTTCATGTCTTGTCCGTTTTTTGATGGCATTGGTACGCTAGATCATTGCACACCCCGGTACACCGCCGGAGGTATTCATATAGAGTCATATATTTGTTCTAGATATCGAGTTGTAATATTGAGTTGTAAGTAAATAAAAGTGTGATGATCATCATTATTAGATCATTGCCCCAGTGAGGAAAGGATGATAGAGACTATAATTCCCCCACAAGTCGGGATGAGTCTCCGGACTTAAAGAAAAATAAAAGAGGCCAAAGAAGCCCAAATAAAAAAAGAGGCCAAAGAAGCCCACCAAAAGAATAAAAAAATGAGAGAAATAAAAAAATGAGAGAAAAAGAGAGAAGGGGCAATGTTACTATCCTTTTACCACACTTGTGCTTAAAAGTAGCACCATGTTCTTCATACAGAGAGTCTCTTGAGTTATCACTTTCATATACTAGTGGGAATTTTCATTATAGAACTTAGCTTGTATATTATGATGATGGGCTTCCTCAAATGCGTGAGGTATTCATGAGCAAGCAAGTTGGATGCACACCCACTTAGTTTCCAATTTGAGCTTTCATACACTTATAGCTCTTAGTGCAGCCATTGCATGGCAATCCCTACTCCTCACATTGACATCAATTGATGGGCATTTCCATAGCCTGTTGATTAGCCGTGTCGATGTGAGATTTTCTCCTTTTTGTCTTCTCCACATAACCCCCACCATCATATTCTATTCCACCTACAGTGCTATATCCATGGCTTACGCTCATGTATTGCGTGAAAGTTGAAAAAGTTTGAGAATACTAAAGTATAAAACAATTGCTTGGCTAAAACAGGGGTTGTGCATGATTTAAATACTTTGTGTGGTGAAGACGGAGCATAGCCAGACTATATGATTTTGTAGGGATAACTTTCTTTGGCCATGTTGTTTTGAAAAGACATGATTATTGCTTTATTAGAGCATCTCCAACAGTTGCCCCAAACGATGCGCGCGCTCGATAAATGCAGCTTTTAGCACGCGCGGGGCGGTTTGCCGCGCTCCAATGGCCGCGGGAAACAAGCGCGCGGGGGAACCGTTTGCGCGCGCGTGCGAAAAGGCGCCAGCTCGCGCGCAAGATTTGGCGTGCCGCTTCGCGCGCGCCTATAAAAGCTGCGCGCGCCACGCGCCTTCTCCACACACATCTCTTCCCCTCTCCCTCTCCCTCTCTGCCACGCGCCGCTCCAGCGCCCCGCCACCGACGCGCCGCCATGCCGCCGCGCCGCCGAGGAGCGTCCGGCTACCGCGGCGTCCGCCTGCGGCCCAACGGCAGCTACACCGCGGAGATACGCTCCGGCGAACTCCGGCTCGCCCTCGGCACGTACGGGACGGCGCGACAGGACGCCCGCGCGTACGACGCGGCGGCGTGGCGCCTAGGCCGGCCACGCGGCCAGATGAACTTCCAAGATGTGTACACGCTCGAGCAAGCGCTCAACCTCGCCCCTCTGCCTCGTCTGAACATGGTGGAAGACCGTGCGGAGCACGCCGAGCGGCAACGTCGCCTCCTCGTCGCCCAGGAGGACGAGAGGGTCATGGCAGACTGGCGCCAGCGCCACCCGGAGGACGTCACCTACGAGCAAGCCTACTGGGCAAGGCGCCGCGAGGAGGACATGCAAAGGCGCCGCGCGTCGCGGTTGGACAGGCGTCGGCGGAAGGCATTGGCGAATGCGCAGTCCGACCTCGTTGCAGCAGGTGGGCGGTCGTTCTTCACGCCGAACGATGAGCGGTGGCTGGACATCTGGCTATCTACCTCAGACGACACCGCCGAGGATGATAGTGGTGATGATGATAGCGACTTAGAGTAGTTTTGCTTTTGTTAATGCAATCTATGTTTATCGTTTGTCGTTTTTATTTTATGCAATCTATGTTTCGGATGTAAAATACCTTTGTATCGTTTAATCTATGCAATCTATCTAGTTTTTTTAAAAATTTCAACTTTTAAAAATGCATACATTTCTAGTCGCGCGCGCTGCATTTTAGCGCGCTGCTGGAGCGGCGCGCGCGCGCTGCATTTCAGCGCGGCTGCTGGAGCCAGCGCAGGCGGGCGCGCAAAATCAGCCGCAGCGCACGCGCTAACAGGTTTTTTGCGCGCGGCGCTTTAGCGCGGCTGTTGGAGATGCTCTTAGTATGCTTGAAGTATTATCGTCTTAATGTCAAATGATAGACTATTGCTTTGAATCACTCGTGTCTTAATATTCATGCCATAATTAGATTACATGATCAAGATTATGCTAGATAGCGTTCCACATCAAAAATTATCTTTTTTATCATTTACCTACTCGAGGACGAGAAGGAATTAAGCTTGGGGATGCTGATATGTCTCCGTCGTATCTATAATTTTTGATTGTTCCATGCCAATATTATTCAACTTTCATATACTTTTGGCAACTTTTTATTCTATTTTTGGGACTAACATATTGATCCAGTGCCCAGTGTCAGTTCCTGTTTGTTGCATGTTTTATGTTTCGCAGAAAACCCATATCAAACAGAGTCCAAACGGGATAAAAACGGACGGAGAATATTTTTGGAATAATTATGATTTTTGGGAAGAAGAATCAATGCGAGACGGTGCCCGAGGGGGCCACAAGGCAGGGGGCGTGCCCCTGACCCTCGTGGGCACCCTGTAAAGCGGTTGCTTCTCTTCTTTTGCCGCAAGAAAGCTATTTTCCGTGAAAAAAATCATGGCGAAGGTTTCAATCCAATCGGAGTAACGGATCTCCGGATATATAAGAAATGGTGGAAGGGCACAATCCCAGAACGCAAAAACAGAGAGAGACAGAGAGATAGATCCAATCTCGGAAGGGCTCTCTCCCCTCCCACGCCATGGAGACCATGGACCAGAGGGGAAACCTCCAATCTAGGGAGAAGGTCAAGGAAGAAGAAGAAGAAGGGGGGCTCTCTCCCCCTCTCTTCCAGTGGCGCCGGAACGCTGCCGGGGCCATCATCATCACTGCGATCTACACCAACACCTCCATCATCTTCACCAACATCTCCATCACCTTCCCCCATCTATATTCAGCGGTACACTCTCCCGCAACCCGCTGTACCCTCTACTTGAACATGGTGCTTTATGCTTCATATTATTATCCAATGATGTGTTGCCATCCTATGATGTCTGAGTAGATTTTTGTTGTCCTATAGGTAATTGGTGAATTGCTATGATTGGTTTAATTTGATTGTGGTTATGTTGCTGTCCTATGGTGCTCTCCATGTCGCGCAAGCGTGAGGGATCCCCGTTGTAGGGTTTGCAATATGTTTATGGTTTGCTTATTGTTTGCGTTGCGTGAGTGACTGAAACACAAACACGGATAAGTGGGTCATGGCGTATGGGAATAAAGAGGACTTGATACTTTAATGCTATGGTTGGGTTTTACCTTAATGATCTTTAGTAGTTGCGGATGCTTGCTAGAGTTCCAATCATATATAAGTGCATATGATCCAAGAAGAGAAAGTATGTTAGCTTATGCCTCTCCCACATAAAACTTGCTATCGGTCTAGTAAAGTAGTCAATTGCTTAGGGATAATTTCACAACTCCTATCACCACTTTTCCACACTCGCTATACTAACTTTATTGTTTCTTTATTAAACAGCCCCTAGCTTATATTTACGTGCTCTTTATTATCTTGCAAACCTTTCCAACAACACCTACAAAGTCCTTCTAGTTTCATACTTGTTTTAGGTAAAGCGAACGTTAAGCGTGCGTAGAGTTGTATTAGTGGTCGATAGAACTTGAGGGAATATTTGTTCTACCTTTAGCTCCTGTTGGGTTCGACACTCTTACTTATCGAAAGAGGCTACAATTGATCCCCTATACTTGTGGGTTATCATGGGGTAGTGGGACTTCATCTTCATCTCAGCTTGTCACCTCATTTCCCTTTGGATCATAGTCTTCTTCTTCCTCCGTGGTCCAACCATAATGCTCCACATCCCCGTAAGCCTTTGGGGTGTGATAAAGTCAGCTACACAGCTCTCTCCCTCCGAATATTGGGACAACATAATTTCATATCTGCCAGGCAAAACAGTACTAAACAAGAACAGAGGATTTTGCCGGGGTACGGTGGTCAAAACCTTCGGGAGATTATATAATGAATTTTTACCGACCAAAAGGATTGTACTACAAGAAAATAGAGTCCGGGGGTACACGAGGTGTCCACAAGGCAGGGTGGCGCGCCCAGGGGGGTAGGGCGTGCCCTAGGCCTTGTCACCTCCTCGTGCACTTTTCGGACTACTTTTAATTTTCCTAATTTTTTAAATATTCCAAAACGGAGTAAAATTGCCATTGGAAAAGTTTTGGAGTCGGTTTAGTTACCGTACCACATACCTATTCCTTTTCAGAGTTTGAAACGTTCAGGTAGGTCTTCCTTATGTACTCCTCCGGGGTTATGATATTAATAATATTGGTTTCAACATTTATGGGAGTACCTGAGATATAATGTTTGATTCTTTGCTTGTTTACCACCTTCGGGTTATTGCCTTTGGTGTTGTTAATCTTAATGGCACCGGAACGATAAACTTCCTCGACAATGTAAGGCCCTTCCCATTTAGAGAGAAGCTTTCCTACAAAAAATCTTAAATGAGAATTGTATAGCAACACATGGTCACCAACATTAAATTCACACCTTTGTATACTTTTCTCATGCCATCTTTTAACTTTTTCTTTAACAACTTGGCATTCTCATAGGCCTGGGTTCTCCATTCATCAAGTGAGATAATGTTAAATAACCTCTTCTCAACAGCAAGTTTGAAATCATAATTGAGCTCTTTAATTGCCCAATAAGCTTTATGTTCTAGTTCACGAGGTAAGTGACATGCTTTTCCATAAACCATTTTATACGGAGACTATAAGCAGTTCTATAAGCCCATAATGCATCTTCAAGTTTCTTAGACCAATTCTTTCTAGATCTATTGACAGTCTTTTGCAAGATTAATTTTATTTCTCGGTTACTTAATTCTACTTGGCCACTAGACTGCAGATGATACAGAGATGCAATTCTTTGGTCAACATCATACTTACTAAGAAATTTTCAGAAAGCACCATGAATAAAGTGTGAACCACCATTAGTCATTAAATATCTAGGGACTCCAAACCTTGGGAAAATAATTTCTTTAAGCATTATAATAGAAGTGTTATGATCAACACTACTAGTTGGAATAGCTTCTACCCACTTAGTAACGTAATCAACAACTACAATATGTGTATACCCATTAGAGGAAGGAAAAGGTCCCATATAATCAAAACCCCAAACAACAAATGGTTCACTAACAAGTGAATAATTCATAGGCATTTCTTGACGTCTACTAATATTACCAATTCTTTGACATTCATCGCAAGACAAGACAAACTTACGAGCATCCTTGAAGAGAGTAGGCTAATAAAAACCAGATTGTAATACCTTGTGTGTAGTTCTAACTCCATCATGGTGTCCTCCGTAGGCTTCGGAGTGGCACTTGCGTAGGATTTGTTCATGTTCATGCTTAGGTACACAACGTCTAATAACACCATCTACTCCTTCTTTATAAAGATGTGGGTCATCCCAGAAGTAATGTCTTAAATCATAGAAAAAAAATTCTTTTACTGGTATGTGAAACTAGGTGGTATAAATTTAGCAACAATATAATTTGCATAATCAGCATATCATGGAGTACAACGAGAAGCATTTATGATAGCTAATTGTTCATTGGGAAAACTATCATCAGTAGGTAGTGGGCCATAAAGAATATTCTCTGGCCTAGACAAGTTATCTGCAATGGGGTTCTCAGCACCCTTTCTATCAAAATAATATGCAAGTCAAATTCTTGTAACAAGAGAACCCATCTAATAAGTCTAGGTTTAGCATCTTTCTTTTCCATAAGATATTTAGTAGCAGCCTGGTCAGTGTGAATAGTTACTTTAGAATCAACAATATAGGATCTGGACTTATCACAAGCAAACACAACTGCTAAAAATTCTTTTTCAGTAGTAGCATAATTTCTTTGAGCATTGTCTAGAGTTTTACTAGCATAATGGATAACATTTAATTTTTTGTCAACTCTTTGACCTAGAAGAGCACCAACAACGTAATTACTAGCATCACACATAATATCAAAGGGTAGGTTCCAATCAGGTGGTTGAACAATAGGAGCAGAAAACAAGGCTTTCTTAGTTATTTCAAATGCTTCTACACAATCATCATCAAAAACAAATGGGACATCTTTTTGCAAGAGATTAGTGAGAGGCCTAGAAATTTAAGAGAAGTCTTTAATAAATCTCCCTGCATGACCAAGGAAACGTCTTATACTTTTGATATCTTTAGGAAACGTCATTTTTTGATAGCATCAACTTTAGCTTTATCCACTTCAATACCTCTTTCGGAGATTTTATGCCCCAAGACAATATATTCATTAACCAGAAAGTGGCACTTCTCCCAATTCAAGACAAGATTAGTTTCTTCACATATCTGCAATACTCGATCAAGATTGCTCAAGCAATCATCAAAAGAAGTTCCATAAACAAAAAAATCGTTCATGAAAACCTCAACAATCTTTTCACAAAAATCAGAGAATATAGCGGTCATACATCTTTGAAAGGTAGCAGGTGCATTGCATAAACCAAAAGGCATACGTCTATAAGCAAAGGTACCGAGAGGGCAAGTAAAAGTAGTTTTTTCTTGATCCTCTTGTGACACATGTATTTGAGAGAAACCGAAATAACCATCTAGAAAGCAAAAGGGTGTATGTTTGGGTAGTCTTTCTAGCATTTGACCAATAAAAGGGTAATGATCTTTCCTAGTAGCTTTGTTTAATTTTCTAAAATCAATTACCATTCTATAACCTGTAACAATTCTTTGCGGGATCAATTCATTCTTATCATTGGGAACAACAGTAATACCTCCCTTCTTAGGGACACAATGAACATGACTTACCCATCTATTATCAGTAATAGAATAAATTATACCTACTTCCAGAAGCTTTAATATTTCATTTCTTACCACTTCTTTCATTTTGGGATTTAACCGTCGTTGATGATCAACAACTAGTTTAGCATCAGGCAACAAATTAATTTTATGCTGACATAGAGTAGGACTAATGGCCTTAAGATCATCAAGACTATATCCAATAGCAGCACGGTGCTTCTTCAGAGTTTTCAATTATTTCTTTTCTTCATGCTCTGAAAGGTTAGAACTAATAATAACAGGATATATCTTCTTTTCATCAAGGTAAGCATATTTCAAAGTATCAGGCAATTGTTTAAGATCTAACACATGATCACTCTTGGGTGGTAGAGGATCTCCAAGAGTTTTAACATGTAAATTGTGTTTCAAAACAGGCATATGTTTAAAGAATATCTCATCTAATTCCCTTCTTTCATTTATAAACATATCATTTTCATGGTCTAGTAAATATTGTTCTAAAGGATTAGTAGGAGGCACGGCAATAGAAGCAAGACCTATAATTTCATCTTTACTAGGCAATCCTTTTTCATGGGGGCGTCTATGAAATTTGGAGATATTAAACTCATGGGACACATCCCCAAAACTCACACTAACTGTTTCTTTCTCACAATCTATCTTAGCATTGACGGTGTTCAAGGAAGGTCTACCAGATATAATGGGACAAAAATCATCTTGTGGGGAACCAATAACAAGAAAATCAGTAGGGTGTTTTATTTTCTCACACAAGACTTCAACATCTCTAACAATCCCAATTGGTGATATAGTATCTCTATTAGCAAGCTTAATAGTAACATCAATATCTTCTATCTCGGCAGGTGCAATATCATTCTTAATTTCTTGATATAAAGTAAAGGGGATTGCACTCACACTATCACCCAAATCACATAATCCATGATAAAAATGATCTCCTATTTTAATACAAACAACAGGCATGCCAACAACAGGTCTATGTTTATCTTTATTATCGGGTCTAGCAATTCTAGCAGCCCCATCACAGAAGTAAATAACATGCCCATAAATATTATCGACCAAGAGATCTTTAACCATAGCAATACTAGGTTCGACTTTAATTTGCTCAGGGGTGCAGGTGGTCTAGTATAACTCTTACAAACCATGGCTGAAGCTTTAGCATGTTCCTTTATTCTAACAGGGAAAGGTGGTTTCTCAATATAAGCAGTAGGAATAACATGATCAACATTATAAGTAATAGTTTCCTCTTCAACTTTAATAGGTTCTACTATTTTTACTTCAATGGGAGGATCATATTTAAACCACCTCTCCCTAGGGAGATCAACATGAGTAGCAAATGATTCACATAAAGAAGCTACTATCTCAGAGTCAATGCCATATTTAGTGCTAAATTTACGAAAAGCATCGGTATCCATAAAATATTTAACACAATCAAACTTAAGGTTTATAACTGATTCCTTACCTTCATCAAGTTACCAATCTTCAGAGTTGCGTTTAATTCTTCCAACAAATCCCATTTGAATTCAATAGTCATCTTCATAAAAGAACCAGTACAAGAAGTATCGATCATGGATTGATCATTACGAGGAAACCAAGCATAAAAATTCTGAATAATAATTTCTCTTGAGAGCTCATGATTGGGGCATGAATTTAACATTGACTTAAGCCTCCCCCAAGCTTGAGCGATACTTTCTCCTTCACGAGGCCACAAATTATAAATATAATTCCGATCACGATGAACCAGGAGCATATAGGATAAAACTTCTGATGAAATTCCAATTTGAGTCGGTTGTAGTTCCAAGTCCCAATATGTAACGCCCCGAGACCGGCGTCCCAGAAGACTTCCAGCTATTCCGAGTTTCGCCGTGTGTTTTATTTGCTTGTTGCATTGCATCATGTCATCTCTTGCATTGCATCATTTCATCATGCCATCATATCATTAATTTTATAACTCTTTTAAATAAATTGCATAGATCGTTGATCTATTTAAATCGAGGGATATTCACATGGTGATTTCTCTTTAAAACATATTCAAAGTCTCCTACTATTATTAGGGAGCTATAATAAATATTTCATTTTTAAAATTGATCATAACACACTTGCAAAATATCCCATGCCTTTTTCTGCTCCGAGTTGACCTCAAAACCTTGTCAATAATTGTTTCTCTCTTTACCGAAGCCCCACCAAAAATATCAACATTTTTGGACCTTTCAAACGCGCACTTCTTATTCAAACTCATTTGAATTATTTCAAATGAGTTCGAATCCAATCTTCGCGCACATGCTCATTTATAGTTTTTCTTGGATCAAGCTCATTTTTATGAGTCCACGAAAATTGTCTTCATTCTCAAATTCTTTCCCTAACCCTCTCTTTCTTTTTCTTCCCTCTAATTTCTTTTCTGCTAAAGAGTTAAAGAAGAGCAAGGAAGAAGCCCAGCAGCCCAGTCGCCCGCGCCGGCCCATTTGCCTCTAAGGCCCAACTCCACCCCTCTTACCCTAGCCGCGGGGGAGAGCATCGCTCGATCCCCTCTCCCCATCGTCCTCCCAAACTGCCGCACACACCCGCAGCGCCCGAACCCGTCGCTTGCTAGCCCTCTCCCTCCTCTCGATCTCATCTCCCTCGTTCCCACACAGCACCGCCGCTCAGGAGAGGAGCTCCTCGTCCCGATCCCCTTGCCGCCTCGACCTCGCCGCCGGCAGCAGCAGCAGCTGTTGCACCCTCTCGCCGACGCCGCGCCCGATCCCCATCTCCTCGAGCGCCTCCTCCACCCCGCGCCTGAGCGCCTCCTCCGGGAGCTCGCCTGCCCGCACGGCCATGGCGCCGCCGGCCTCCATGGTTCGCCCGCGCCCTGCTCTGCCCCGACCTTCGCCCAGCTCGCCCCGCCTCGTTCCTGGATGGAACCGGTGTTCCCGCGCCTCCTCCTCGCCTTGAAGCCCCGTGCCCGGTCCCGTCCATCCCGGCCCCCTCGTCCCTCGGTAGCTCCTCCGTCGCCCGCCTCCATTCGCCGACCCCAAGCGGCTGCATCCACGCCCGAGGCCCCTGCCGCTCGCCTGACGACGTCGTCGGCGACCAGCAGGTCACAGCGCTGCCCTCTCCTCTTGTTTCCCTTCTCTGTTTTCTCTGGTGTCCTCACCCTCTCGCTCTGTTGACCAGCAGGAGGCCGGCGCTGCTCTGTGAGATGACGCCGTCGCGCTCCTGCCCCGTTGGCCTCGTGTCCTTCTGGTTCCGGACAACACCGAGCTCCGCTCCATCAAGCTGCCGAGCGCTACCTTCTCGGCCTCCTTCTCGCAGTTTCGTGCTCCCTCCTGCCGCTGCTCCGCCTCTCCTACTATTGTTGCGCCGTTGACGCCTCCCGCTGCCTTCATGTCCACCGAGCTGCTCAGGTCGACTCCCAGCCCCGCACAACGAGCTCCAAGTGCCACACCGACCTGAGGCCATGGGTTTTTCACCAAGTCGTCTATAGATTTGAATCGCTTGCACCAGGGTCACCTTCGTCAAGACCGATGCCCGAACGAGCGCCCTTTGCGTGGCTTGCGACAAGGACCACTACCGTCGACCCTCGAAAATTCCGTGGACGTCAAGTTCCTCGTCGTGACCCCGAACAACTACGAAACATGTACAACTACTTCCCTCGACGATTTTGAACCGCCCCGAAACGCACGCTTCAAAGGTATAACGACGAGACGACGTCCGTGGACCGAATGCATTTGTTGTATGAGATGCACCCTATGTTTGGACCGTGTCCGAATTGTTCCTTGCACGTCCGCCGTAAGCCATGTCACCGTCCCGTGGGAACCCGGAATCCGGGAGCACCCCACCATCCTTGCATGACACGCTCACACCCACTTTCTTTTGCACCGACATCTCGACGAGTTGTCGGATCATCGGAATGTTGGCGTGGCACCATTTTCGTTATCATTGCCGTGGCACCCCTTTTGTTCCGCCATGGTGACCAAATGCTCCCTATCATTTTAGATGTCAACATTTTCATAAAAATTGCATAAAACTTGCATATGTCATCCGCATCATGATAACAACAATTAAAATGTTTAATATTGTGTTTGCATTAAACTACTAAATGACATGGGGACTTTCCGGAATTGTTGTTTGTTGTTCCGGCCTCATTTAAACTTGCCTAAATAGTTAGTTCAATTATGTTTCACCTCTTGCCATGTTTGACAACATTTAATATTGTTGGTTAGCCTAAACGAGAGAGAACTAAATAATTGATGTGGTGTTCCGTCAATATGCAACTCGTTGCATATTGAGCTCCACTTAATTTGTAGTATTGTTTGTTGCACTTTGCCATGCCATGCCTCTTTAAACCGGACATGCATCATACTTGATTGTGCATCATGCCATGATTATGCTTGTGTGTTTACCATGTTGCTTGCTTCTTTCCGGTTTGCTTCTCTCGTTAGCTTCGGTTTCGTTCCGGAGTTGTGAGGATTCGTTCAACTACGTCCGTTTGTCTTCTTCATGGACTCGTTCTTCTTCCTTGCGGGATCTCAGGCAAGATGACCTTTACCCTCGATATCACTTCTATATTTGCTTGCTAGTTGCTTCGTTCTATCACTATCATGCGCTACCTATCACTTGTTTACCATGCCTCCCATATTGCCATGTCAGCCTCTAACCTTTTCACCCTTCCTAGCAAACCGTTGTTTGGCTATGTTACCGCTTTGCTCAGCCCCTCTTATAGCGTTGTTAGTTGCAGGTGAAGTTGAATATTTCTCCATGGTGGACAGGATTATGATTGGGATATCACAATATCTCTTATTTAATTAATGCATCTATATACTTGGCAAAGGGTGGAAGACTCATCCTTATGCCTGGTGTTTTTTTACACTCTTGTCGCCCTAGTTTCCGTCATACCGGTGTTATGTTCCCGGATTTTGCGTTCCTTACGCGGTTGGGTGAATTATGGGACCCCCCTTGACAGTTCGCTTTGAATAAAACTCCTCCAGCAAGGCCCAACCTTGGTTTTACCATTTGCCTACCTAAGCCTTTTTCCCTTGGGTTCTGCAGACTCAAGGGTCATCTTTATTTTACCCCCCCCCCCCCCGGGCCAGTGCTCGTCGTGAGTGTTGGTCCAACCTGTCAACCACCGGTGGCCACCAGGGGCAACTCTGGGCTGGCCTACCGGAAGTTTGGACAATTCGGTGTGCCCTGAGAACGAGATATGTGCAGCTCCTATCGGGATTTGTCAGCACAGCGGGAAGCCTTGCTGGTCTTGTTTTACCATTGTCGAAATGTCTTGTAAACCAGGATTCCGAGTCTGATCGGGTCTTCCTGGGAGAAGGTATATCCTTCGTTGATCGCGAGAGCTTATCATGGGCTAAGTTGGGACACCCCTGCAGGGTTTAAACTTTCGAAAGCCGTGCCCGCGGTTATGTGGCAAATGGGAATTTGTTAATGTCCAGTTGTAGATAACTTGACACCAGATCCGAATTAAAACGCATCAACCGCGTGTGTAGCCGTGATGATCTCTTCTCGGCGGAGTCCGGGAAGTGAACACGGTTTTGGGTTATGTTTGACGTAAGTAGGAGTTCGGGATCACTTCTTGATCATTGCTAGTTCACGACCGTTCCTTTTGCTCTCTTCTCGCTCTTATTTGCGTATGTTAGCCACCATATATGCTTAGTCGCTGCTGCAACCTCACCACTTTACCACTTCCTACCCATAAGCTTAAATAGTCTTGATCTTGCGGGTTTTGAGATTGTTGAGTCCTCGTGACTCACCAGATACTATCACAATAGTTGCAGGTGCCGATGATACCAGTGTAGGCGATGCAACCGAGCTCAGATGGGAGCTCAACGAAGATCTTAGTTGTTGCTATGTTTTGTTTCTTGTTGATCAGTAGTGGAGCCCAGTTGGGACGATCGGGGATCTAGCAGTTGGGTTATCTTCTTTTCTTTTGGCTTCGTCCGTAGACGGACTATGTGTGTACTTTGAATGTTGTATGATTTATTTAAGTATTTGTGTGAAGTGGCGATTGTAAGCCAACTCTTTATCCTATTCTTGTTCATTACATGGGATTGTGTGAAGATGACCCTTCTTGCGACAAAACCACCATGCGGTTATGCCTCTAAGTCGTGCTTCGACACGTGGGAGATATAGCCGCATCGTGGGTGTTACACAATATCATTGCATAGCCTATACCATGTCAATGCCTTCTCCTTCAAAGATAAAGGGAAGATCTTATTCTTGACTTCATCCTCGGGCAAACTTGCAAGCTTAAATAATCCACAAACTTCCTCCACGTAGATTAGATGCATATAAGGATGTAGTGTTCCATCTCCTGCATAAGGATTAGCTAGCAGTTTCTCTATCATACCCGAAAGAATTTCATAATAAATATTTCTAGTAGGTTTAGTAGGTTGAGGAGTGAAGGAAATATGCCCTAGAGGCAATAATAAAGTTATTATTTATTTCCTTATTTCATGATAAATGTTTATTATTCATGCTAGAATTGTATTAACCGGAAACTTAGTACATGTGTGAATACATAGACAAAACATATTTTTCCTAGTATGCCTCTACTTGACTAGCTCGTTAATCAAAGATGGTTATGTTTCCTAACCATAGATGTGTTGTCATTTGATGAACGGGATCACATCATTAGGAGAATGATGTGATGGACATGACCCATTCGTTAGCTTAGCATTATGCTCGTGACAGTTTCATTGCTACTGCTTTCTTCATGACTTATACAAGTTCCTCAGACTATGAGATTATGCAACTCCCAAATACCGGAGGAACACTTTGTGTGCTACCAAACGTCACAACGTGAATGGGTGATTATAAGGGTGCTCTACAGGTGTCTCTGAAGGTGTTTGTTGGGTTGGCATAGATCGAGATTAGGATTTGTCACTCCGTGTTTCAGAGAGATATCTCTAGGCCCTCTCGGTAATACTCATCACTATAAGCCTTGCAAGCATTGTGATTAATGAGTTAGTTGCGAGATGAAGTATTATGGAACGAGTAAAGAGACTTGCCAGTAACGAGATTGAACTAGGTATGATGATACCGACGATCGAATCTCGGGCAAGTAACATACCGATGACAAAGGGAACAACGTATGTTGTTATGCGGTTTGACCGATAAAGATCTTCGTAGAATATGTAGGAACCAATATGATCATCCAGGTTCCACTATTGGTTATTAACTAGAGACGTGTCTCGGTCATGTCTACATAGTTCTCAAACCCGTAGGGTCCACGCGCTTAACGTTCGATGACGATTTGTATTATCAGTTTATGTGATTTGATGTACCAAAGGTTGTTTGGAGTCCCAGATGAGATCACGGACATGACGAGGATTCTCGAAATGGTTGAGACATAAAGAATGATATATTGTACGACTATATTCGGACAGCAGAAGTGTTCCGGAGAAGTTTCGGATAAGACCGGAGTACCAGAGGGTTACCGGAACCCCCCGGGGGATTAATGGACCTTAGTGGGCCTTAGTGGAGAAGAGAGAGGGCCGGCCAGAGGTGGTGCGTGTCCCTCCTTGCCCAGACCGAATTGGACAAGGGAAGGGGAGCGCCCCCCTCTCCTTCCTTCCCTTCTCTCCTCTTTCCCTTCTTCTCCTTCTTGGACTAGGAAAGGGGAAACCTGCTCCTACTAGGAATAGGAATCCTTCCCCCTTGGAGCGCCCCATGTGGCCGGCCGGCCTCCTCCTCCCCTCCTTTATATACGGGGGAGGGGGCACCCCATAGACACACAAGTTGATCTTTAGCCGTGTGCGGTGCCCCCCTCCACAGTTTTCCACCTCAGTCATATCATCGTAGTGCTTAGGCGAAGCCCTGCGCCGGTAACTTCATCAGCACCGTCACCATGCCGTCGTGCTGACGGAACTCTCCCTTGGCCTCAGCTGGATCTAGAGTTCAAGGGACGTCACCGAGCTGAACGTGTGCAGATCGCGGAAGTGTTGTGCGTTTGGTACTTGATCGGTTGGATCGTGAAGACATTCGACTACATCAACCGTGTTACTTAACGCTTCCGCTTTCGGTCTACGAGGGTACCTGGACACACTCTCTCCTCGTTGCTATGCATCACCTAGATAGATCTTGCGTGATTGTAGGATTTTTTTTTTTGAAATTACCGCGTTCCCCAACAAGGAACAGCTCTTTGTTCTTCTGGTCGAGGTTAAGATACCCCGAACAAGCCCCTCAAAGGATTATTTTCCATAGTGACAAGTGACAGTAAATTTCATCATGTAATATAAATGTTTCCTTACCAAATTCCACTCACCAAAGGCGCTTCACTCCCCGGCAATGGGGCCAGAAAAGAGTCTTGATGACCCACAAGTATAGGGGATCTATTGTAGTCCTTTTGATAAGTAAGAGTGTCGAACCCAACGAGGAACGGAAGAAAATGACAAGCAGTTTTCAGCAAGGTATTCTCTGCAAGCACTGAAATTATTGATAACAGATAGTTTTGTGATAAGATAACTCATAACGGGTAACAAGAAACAAATGTAACTAAGGTGCAGCAAGGTGGCCCAATCCTTTTTGTAGCAAAGGATAAGCCTGGAAAAACTCTTATATAAAGCAAAGCGCTCTCGAGGACATATGGAAATTACCGTGAAGCAAGTTTTCATCATGCTCATATGATTCGCGTTCGTTACTTTGATAATTTGATATGTGGGTGGACCGGTGCTTGGGTGCTGCCCTTACTTGGACAAGCCTCCCACTTGTGATTACCCCCTCTCGCGAGCATCCGCAACTATGAAAGAAGAATTAAGATAAATCTAACCATAGTATGAAACATATGGATCTAAATCAACCCCTTATGAAGCAACGCATAAACTAGGGTTTAAGTTTCTGCCACTCTAGCAACCCATCATCTACTTATTACTTCCCAATGCCTTCCCATAGGCCCAAATAATGATGAAGTGTCATGTAGTCGATGTTCACATAACTCCACTAGAGGAAAGACAACATACATCTCATAAAACATCGAACGAATACCAAATTCACATGATTACTTATAACAAGACTTCTCCCATGTCCCCAGGAACAAAAGTAACTACTCACAAAGCATATTCATGTTCATAATCAAAGGAGTAATAATTATCATTAAGGATCTGAACATATGATCCACAGAATAAACCAACTAGCATCAATTACAAGGAGTAATCAACACTACTAGCAGCCTATAGGTACCAATCTTAGGTTTTGAGACAAAGATAGGATACTAGAGATGAACTAGAGTTTGGAGAGGAGATGGTGAAGATGTTGATGGAGATTGACCCCCTCTCGATGAGAGGATCATTGGTGATGACGATGGCTTCGATTCCCCCCTCCAGGAGGGAAGTTTCCCCGGTGGAACAGCTCCGCTGGAGCCCTAGATTGGTTCTGCCCAAGTTCCGCCTCGAGACGGTGACGCTTCATCCCGAAAGTTTCCTCTTGATTTTTTCCAGGTCAAAGACATCATATAGCAGAAGAGGGGCACCGGAGGCCTGCCAGGGGGCCCACAAGCCCCAGGGGCGCGGCTAGGGGGGTAGGGCGCCCTACCAGGCTTGTGGCCACCTGGTGGGTCCCTCTAGTATTTTCTTCGCCCAATATTTTTTAGATATTCCAAAATAATTCTTTGTAAATTTTCAGAACTTTTGGAGTTGTGCAGGATAGGTCTCTCAGATTTGCACCCTTTCCGGTCCAGAATTCTAGCTGCCGATGTTTTGCCTCTTCATGTAAACCTTGTAAAATAAGAGAGAAAATGCATAAATATTATACCATAATGTATAATAACAACCCATAATGCAATAAATATCGATATAGAAGCATGATGCAAAATGGACGTATCACCCACCATATTCTTTGATTTGAGTATGGGTAGGGAATGCCATGAAAAGTTTGGTTTAGTCAAGGTTTTGCTAAGATTTGATTAGATTTGGGTATTTGTAGGGGAATGGAAGGAATGTGATTTTGGGAAGATTCGATTTGTTTTGATTGAGTTTATGCATGACGTGATTTTACAAAAGTATCGATTTGGTTTAGATTATTTCAAGTTACTCTATCTATGTTGGTTTTATCTTTGTCTGCCATCGGTTGATAGTACCAAAAGAAACCCAAGAAAGGAGGGTGTTGTTGGGAGGGGGGAAAGGAGTGAGGAGGGAAGGCGATGGAATCAACTCCGCTTTAATAATAGAGACTACAAAATAAATTTACAGAATATTAATGACAATTGAATGTAACATAGTTAGGGTGTATATACCTCCTCAACTAACTAATACTTTGCTACAAATTTGAAGGGTAAAGCCACATGCCAGAATTAATAGAACCCGTGAGGTGATATCCTATCCTTTCCACACCATCGTCAACACTTTGGTCTTTTCTGCAATACATGTGCTCGCTATAGTACATTGTCATGGAGTATACTACATCATCCGGCAACTCGTTTGTTGGGCATATGGTTTCTGCATTGTAGTAGATATTGTTAGAATACATCCGAGGCATACCGTCAATTATCCGAGGACAAAGCAATCACACGAGCACGACACCAAGATTTGTTAACGAGGTTCACCGATATGGCTACATCCCCGGGGCCTGACTATGGGCGCTCCTCCCCATGACACCGTCACAATACCGCACCCGGCTGCCCTGGACACCGGCACATGCCGCCGGCTTCCCCTGCGTTCCGGTGCTATTATGTTGGCATATGTTACATCGTGTGTCTACCCCCGCTATATATAAGAGGCCTAGGATACAAGTGTCCTACTAGGACACGACTCCATATCCTATAAACACAATACAACTATAAGTCCAATTGTAACCTACCTTGTACACAATATTCGACACAACTCTAACAAACTCCACCTTGGCGAATATTCTCCACCACCTTGAATTCGTCAATGTGTCAAACTTTCATGTACATTGGACTTGAGCTTATCCCATGAGTACCGCTGCTACTCCAAAGACTCCATATGACTCCACCTGCAACTTGTATTCCCTTCTTTTCTTGACCACGGTCAACACTCGAGCAAAATTAAGTTCCTTGATACTCTAGCTTGTGCTCCCAACTTCCAGAGTACCCATCCAACGCCATCACACATTGATCACTGACCTGCATGAAAGTGAACAACTCACATATTGGGTGTCACACATAAGAGTTACCTGAACTCAACATCACCGCTCCTTTCTTGACCGCCTGTCTGAAACTTGAAAGAATTTCACCGTTGCTTGTAATCATCCCGAGTCAAATTCGCAGTTGTCTCACCACATGTATGACCACCAGAGCCATGGCCCGTCTCCATGTCCCGTGCGTGCCGCACGCCTCGCCGCTATTACCGCGTCGAGCCTCCGCTGTCCCGGTCGAGTCTCAAGGGCCGCAGACCCACACCACTCAACCCCCACTGCTGAGTACCACCGATCATCACCGACCGATGACGAGTTTCACGCTTCCATCAGACCAATGGGCTCCAGTCGGAACTACGTGTCCCTCGTTTTTCCATCCCGCTGAATAGGCTTCGATTCTCTGGATCCTTACACCGTAGCCCCTCAATCCAGCTCCACCTTCAACATGACTCCATGGTAGATGATCAGTCCATCCCTGCGCCTCATCGACTTCAAGCTCCGTGTATACATCACCTTGAATCAATCCCGCGACATAGTCTTGTCGAAGCCACACAAGCACTCAGGCATGTGCCACGTGTTTCCACGTCCAGAAGTCGATCACCATCAGCATCACGCTCCTACGTCATCGTCGCCAATCCCACCACCGTTTTCTGTACCAACCGACTTGCAACGATCCCGTCAGACTGCCCAGTCCGACCCAGCCGATCTCGTTCGACTGTATGACACGCTCAATGCTCCCAAATCGTCTTCCACGAATTTCCATCCATCACATGATAATTTTATCTTAGCTGACATGACTTCCTGCAACGCCTTCAAGCATCCCTGTTGTGCCAACAAATCTTTTACCCTTGTCTGCCATAATCCAAAGCTTCTAGTTCCGTTGAACTTCTCCGTCTCAAACCTGGTACCCGATGGTGCCATAATTCTTTGTATGACTGACCCGTGAAAAATTATCCAAGCTTCTCACGCGATGTCCAAGTACGCAACATGTGTACTACTAGTAGCCTAGTTGATCTTCACGTGATTCAACTCCTGGATCCTGACTCAACTCTTGATGCTATTTGCTTTGCCTTGTCCTTGCCCTAGTTTCAATGGATTCGTATCAATGGATTCTTCTCCGTCGACTTGATCTGCCTTGTAGCGTACATGAGGACTCGATCCTCTCTTTTTTCTTCCAAACAAATCCTCGAGTCTGCACTGCACAACACCAAACAGCAACGCATCAGCCTGATCGGACCTTCACACGGCCGGCTTCCGCTCAGCTCAGCACTCCGGACAGTTGATGCTTGCGCTGGGCCCACTGGCCTGCCTTGCCCTGCGTTCCGTCCATCCCGATCGATCTTGCCGAGACCGACTTGATTTAGAACGCTGCACGATGCTTGCCTGCCGCCGCCGCTGAACCGATCTGCCGCTGCCTAGGTTGCTTCCGATTGCTTCTAAACCTGCTGCTTTGGCATCCGTGTCAAACATCATTGACCTTCACATCAGACCAGCTCTGCTGTGGACCGTCAATAGATCGAGGACAAAACACGGCGCATCCTTTCGAGCCCAACCATCGCAGCTTTACCTCTTGATCAACAATCCACAACCTCCGAATAACCTAGCTCTGATACCACTTGTTAGAATACATCCGAGGCATACCGTCAATCATCCGAGGACGAAGCAATCACACGAGCACGACACTGAGATTTGTTAACGAGGTTCACCGATATGGCTACATCTTCGGGGCCTGACTATGGGCGCTCCTCCCCATGACACCGTCATAATACCGCACCCGGCCGCCCTGGACACCGGCACATGCCGCCGGCTTCCCCTGCGTTCCGGTGCTATTATGTTGGCATAGGTTACATCGTGTGTCTACCCCCGCTATATATGAGAGGCCTAGGACACGACTCCATATCCTATAAACACAATACAACTACAAGTCCAATTGTAATCTACCTTGTGCACAATATTCGACACAACTCTAACAGATATGATTTCTTTGCAAACCATGGTGTTGGCCTACCGGCACGTGCACCGCTTTAGACCAATTTGACCCCAAGAACAAGGCGTGCTCATCAAAATTCACCACTTCGGCCCACTTGTATTTGTAAGGCTTGACATTATCGGTCTCAACAAGCATGAAGATCTTGAAGAAAGGGTCGGGGTTGGGCCACCACCAGGTACGTAGCGCCATTGACGGCTTGCCGTGCAGCTCGAAGATGAGGGGATCATCCCCATACTTGGGACCGTGGCGTCTTTGGATAGCTAGGAGGTGAGTAGATGTGATGACCGGCGTGCCGTCTTCTTTCACGTCGATTTCAAACTTGACCAGCTGTTCGTCACGAGCCGTGAGGCCATAGAGCTGGCCATTACAAAACGTGATGTCGCTGACCGTCCTTCCTTGCATATATTTTGCGGTCCACCCGCTCTCGCGGCCGCCAACTTTGCACAGCAAGACGTCGGAGCCCGTGTAATCGATGGCGGCGAGGATGCAGCTGCTAGAGGTGGGGGCTTCGGAGAAGATGATTTTCCGGAGGCATGTTGGCCTGATGTTAAGTAGATTGCGCGAGCACACCCGAGCGAGCTCCACACTGGCACCGGAGAAGAAGTTGACGATATAGAGCATGCGATCATCGACCGCAGCGACCCAACCACCGTCGTGCGAGCCGACGAACCTCTTGTCTTCCACCTTGTCCGGGACGCGCACGACAAAGCAGTCGTCGGGGCCGCACAGGAGCTTCTTCCCGATGAATCGTCCATGCAGCGGATACACGAGCAGCTGCGGGCGGGCCGGCAGCCGCAGCCGCGACGCGGCGGCGCGCCACCCCTTGCAAACGGCAGCGATGCGTACACGATCGCGCAGGGAGGCAAGCCTGAGGCGGACCATGCGGAGGAGGTCGTCGGGCAGGTCGGACCACTGCGACGATGACGACGACCGGGTGCTGCCGGCGGTTGTCGACATGTCGCGCGTCCGTGTCTCTGGGTCGATCACGAGTAGTGGCAAGCAGAGGTCGGGAGTTTTTATTGGCTACTTATGGGAGAGTTTAAGAAAGGGAAACGTGCTCAATGTCAAAGGCTCGGCTCCAGGGCGGAGTCGAATTGACCCAATTAAAATTAGCATCTCGCGCTGGCCTCAAACTCAAAGGCTCGTCTCCAGGACGGAATCGAATTAGCGGCCCCTAATATAATCTTGGGGTACGTATACCATATGTACACAACTATCACAGGCGTCAGCCGATCGAGCGAACAGCAGTACAGCACGCCGGCGAACCGAATCCCAGTAGCTAGGGACGGTGTTTGCTCTCGTCGCATGGCAACCATGGCGCTACTGCAGCCCAGCTTCAACGGAGCGCTGCTCGGCAAGGACGACGATGACTCCCTGTCCCCGGGCACGTACAAGTGCACCAATGCAGCGGTGGCCAAGATGATGCGGCTTTGGAACTACAAGGACGGCTCCGGGCTTGGCGCACACGGCCAAGGCATCATCGTCCCAATACAACCCGCCGCGCGTCGTCGTCGTCGCAGGGCCGGCATCGGCCACCGCGAGAAGCCTTACGACAACGGCCTGCAGGTCGCGCCGACGCCGCCGGTCGAAGACGAGTGTCTTCAGTGGGAGGCCGACAGGCCGTCGCAGCAGCCCTGCGGCTCGAACGAGAGTGCCACGAGAAGACTCTGACGCTGCTGCGTGAGATGAAGCTTCAAGGGGACAGCAGCGCGGAGACGGCGGACGCGCTGGCGGCCATCGTTAAGTCCGGAGAGGTGCTCCAGGGGAAGCGCGCGCTAGGGGCGTGGAAGGCGGCGTTGCCTCCTTCCACCGTGCGCTACATCGTCGACAAGGTTCTCCCGCCGAAGCTCGCCGTGGAAGCGCGAGAGTGGCGCCCGTCGTGGGATCCGGACTGCGGCGATTGGCTACGCCCCTGGATTCCTCTGATCGGCCACCTACCGGAGAGCCTCTACGACATCGTCGAGGGCAAGATCAGCGGCGCCAGCCACGACATCATCTGGCCGTGGAAAGACTACTTCGACCCGGCGCACTGGGAAATCTTCGCCAAGCGTCACGTCCTGCCTCAGCTGACACGGCTGATGCGGGAGCTGAGGATCACACCCCCAAAGCAGACGGACAGCTCGTTGCTCATGGTGATGTCGTGGGGGCCGCTCCTGCACGCTGAAGACGTGCTGTCGATCTTGGAAGAAGCGGAGTTTTTCGACAAATGGGAGAGCGCGCTGCGCCACTGGCTGCAATCCGCGAAGCCGTCGTACGGGGAGGCCGTCGCATGGTGCACCGGCTGGAAGAAGCTCTTCACCCCGGAGCTGGTCGCCGACGAGCACGTGCTCGCCCGTCTGGACGCCGGCGCTGCCATGGTGGATCAAGAAACGCAAGACCTCGACAGCCTTCTTGGGTATAGCTGGTAGTCTGTCTTCCACACACAGATTGCTTGTAAGGTGGCATAGCCACTCACGATTAGTAATGTAATGGTGATCATGCATCTGTAATACTCCCTCCGTTCGTAAATATAAGTCTTTCTAGAGATTCCACTATAAAAACTACATTCGGATGTATATAGACGCATTTTAGAGTATAGTTCACTCATTTTGCTTCAAATGTAGTCTATAGTGAAATTTCTTAAAAAGATATATATTTAGAAACGAAGGGAGTACCATCTTTACTGTATGTGACTTCTAGTAGTACTGTGGAGTAGTATAAATGTATAATTGTTTCCTGTCAACTCAAGTTATGTTTTTGAGCAGAGGTTCCCTCAGTTACTAAACAGGAGAAAAATCATGAAGACCAGCTGCAAACAGTCCATAGTTATAGGATTTGTTGTCGAAGAAATGTTGGTGAACGTCGATGCTTATCCCCAAGAAACATAGTACTACTTCCTCCGATCGAAAATAAGTGTCGTGGTTTTAATTCAAAGTAGGGAGTACTTAGATTTTTCATAGGTATTGTTAGTTGGTCATCTTTGCTTTGTTTCATTGGACGCTCGAATTCAAAGGCAAGAGTGTCCCTCAGACTGTTGTTTGGGCTAGCGAAGCGGTTCGTTTGGCTTGACATGGTGGTGGCACTTTGGTTGTAATGTTGGCCAACTTCAGCTTTCTGTAACGGCAGAGCTGGGCTGACGCTCCTCCTGGATTTTGCACGCTTTCTGTAACGGTGGAGCTGGGCCGAGACTCTTCCAGAATTTTGCACTGTCATAGGGCATAACTTCGAAAATCCAGCTTCTCGGAGCCCAAGTATTCGGCACAATTTCGGGCTTGTTTGGTTTATGTCCCGAAGAAAATTTTCCTGGCCTGGCGTATCCCTGAGATCTGCCTGGATCATGTTTGGTTCGTGGCCTGAAAAGTCTGACGCTAGCCTGGCCTGGAAAGACGATGACGTCATTAGCCTCGGCTGGACACACGAAACACCATTAAAGCAACTCCAATGCGGCGACCCAAACGGGCGCGCGCTTTGTCCACTTTTCGTCCGTTTGGGTCGGTCCAGCGGACGTACGCGTCCGCTGTGTCAAATGGATCGGTTTGAGCGCCCAACGAGAGGCGGACCCAAATTTGCGAGTGAGGAAAAAACAAAATGAACCACACGTGGCACAGATAACAAAAATAAAAACTTAATTTACAGTTACTGGTCGGTCAACCGCCGGCCAAAGTCCACTTGATTAGACATTTATAAAAACAAAAAAAAAGTTGGCGCCCACACGTAGCCCTAGACGTCGGCCTTGCCCTTGCCCTTGCCGTCGTCATCGCCAGAAGTGAGGTCGATGAAGACGGGAGGCGGGCAGGCCCAACCGAAGGCCAGGGCTGCCTCCTCCGGCGTCTGCTGCAGCTAAGTCAATGTGGCGACGCGGGCGCGCTCCTCCTCTTTCTCCCGCTCCCTCTGCATGTGATGCTCCGCGTCTGCGCGCTCCTCTGCTAGCCGGCGCTGCCGCCAGTGCTCGAGGTACATGGCCTCCTGTGCCGGCGTGGCACCAAGCCAAATGGGAGGGGGCGCTGACGAACTCCTACACCTGGCCGGTCCAGACGTACCTCTCGTCCGGCTCGGGCGCAGGCGTCATCAGGGTTAGCCGCGGCGGCGATGACGATGGTGGCACAACGCAGTCCCTGCTGTGGAGAGGGCCACGGGCCGTTGCCGCCATCTCCGCCTGGTACGCAGCCTCCTCCGCTGCTGCTGCTTCGGCCATTCGTCGCTCCTCCTCAATGGAGTTGGCGAAGGCCTCCGTCAGCACCACCTGGTAGGCCACCTCGGCTTCCTCCTCCTCTGGATGGGCGATGGGGGGAGGCGGGGGTTGACGTGGTGGTTGCGCACGCCCCGCCGCCGTTGCTCCTCGTGTTTGAGGGAAAACCAGGCCTCCCAATTGGGAGAGTCTGCAGCGTACTCGGGCATGTGCCGCTGCACCAGCGTGAGCTATGACCGCCGCCTGCGCACCTCCTTGTCGTGCGCCCGCTGTGTTTGCAGCACCGCACCGGGATCCGTTGCGGATCAAGGTGTCAGTGGTGTGGCAGCATGACATCCGGGTACGGCAGCGGCTGCCTGAAGTCCTAGTGCCACCGCACTTGGTGCACCGGTGCAGACGTTGACGACCTGCTGAGCGGGCAGGCATCGGCGGCAGAGGAGGGGGGGGGAGGAGGAGCACGGGAGGATCAGGCACCGGGGGTGCCCTTGCCCTTGCCGCTGCTGGAGCTGCTACCAAAGAGGCCCATGGCTAGGGTTTGTGTTGTCGCCGGTGAGGAAGCAGGATGGTGGTGGGTGGGGGGGGGCAGATGTGGACAAAAGTGGATGCCCCCCCCCCCCCCCGCGCGCGCGCACGCGCGGGTTAAAAAAGGACGCTTTCATTGGATGACTAGTGGGGTCGGTGTTGGTGGTCGTCATAAATTAGACGGCAGACGGTAGTTAGGTGGCCGCCAAGTAGGACCGCTGCGGACACCGAGGGGGCACGCTTTGCGTCCGCGCCGATGCATTTCAGGCGCAATTTTGGGCCGAAAATGGGTTCGCACAGACGCGAAGTGGACACATTTTGAATTTGAGTCGACGCGTTGGGTCTTCACTTTTGTCCGCGTTAATCCAAAAGGACGCAGACGGACGATTTGGGTCGCCCCATCGGAGTTGCTCTGGTCCAGGCAACTGGAACGGGATGCCAGGAACCAACATGGGGCTGCTAATCACGCCTGGAGAAGAAAAAACAAGCTATCGGCTGATGTGACGTACGGTAAGACAACTTTCCTTGTTGATAGGACCCATGTAAGTAGCTACAATGTGTGGTCACGAACCAAGGGCGAGTTTTTTTGGGCGGCTTAAAAAATAAGCCGCTCTTCCCCAGTTTAAAAAATAAACCACTTCTTAAATTTGTTGAGACTTTTAAATTAGTTATCCCATAACTAGTTCAGAAGCACAAGTGAATGAAGGAGATGGCTTATGGAAAAAAACTGAGAAGAAGGTGGCCTATCTTTTAAGCCGTCAAAAAAACTGGCCCCAAACAATGTTGGCAAAAGATGCCCCGCCTGGAACAGAAGCGCAAGTGCCCTGGGCCCAAGCTAGGCACTTGGATTTCTCAGGCAGCCTCTCGAGGGAAGGAATCAAACAGGTCCTTCATCCGTGGAGTTTTTTTTTGACCAGCAAGCCCGGGGGCTTTTTATTCCTTATCAAATATCGTTATATTGTTTATAAGTGTCTGCATAAGAAATGTAAGGGGTTCATTGACCCAGGTACAAAAATCGAATAAAACAAAAATGATCTAGCTATTTCATGTGTTGCCACATTTGCTTCCCTAGGGCATAACTCATAGGAAACATCGTCAAAGGCACTTGCATGCAGCATGCAGTCATGGAAAATTGTTGAACTTGCAGTCGTAGAAAACCCTCCTGAGATAAGAGTTGATATTACCTGCTCATTGTCAGAATGAAGAATAACCCTGTAATGCCCCATCTGTTGAGCAAACCATATGCCATCTCGACCGGCAGTAGCTTCAGCCATAAGTATATATGTTGCTCAATCAATTCTGAAGCATCGAGCGGCCACAAATCCTCCATTAGAATCTCTAATCACCACCCCTGAAGCGGCCACATGGGTTTCAGGATTGAAAGAAACATCGACGTTCACCATATACACCCCTTCAGGGGGTTTGTGCCATCCTACTCGAGGCCTTTGAGTTTTTTTCTTCCTGCTTCTGATATAATTTAATGATAAAGCACTATTTTACATCACGATCGTTTGATCGGCAGGACCTCCTCTCCATGTGTTGCTTGCCTTCTCTCCCACCAAATATACTAAGCGGTATTTAGAACTAGCTCTCGTATGCGAACTTCTGGGCATAAGGGTGCTGGATGGCCGTTTTTTAAAAGCTCCTCCAACACAATGCCACCAGATCTATCGGCGCACAAAGCCACTTCTACCTCTTATTTTACTCCTAATTCCTTCTAAATTTTTCTTGCTCTAGTACAAGTAAAAAGCATATGCTTCAAATCTTCATATCCTAGTGGACACAAAGGACATTGACCCATGTCTACGTGCTAATATACCCACTGATACGTCTCCAGCATATCTATAATTTTTGATTGTTCCATGCTATTATATTACCCCTTTTGGATGTTTATGGGCTTTATTATACACTTTTATATCATTTTTGGGACTAACCTATTAACCGGAGGCCCAGCCCATATTGTTGTTTTATTGCCTGTTTTAGTACTTCGAAGAAAAGGAATATCAAACGGAGTCGAAACGGAATGAAACCTTCGGCAGCGTTATTTTTTGGAAGAATATGATCCTAGAGACTTGGAGTTCACGTCAGAAGGTCCTCGAGGCAGCCACGAGGTAGCTATGTGTTTGATCTCTCTCTCTCATGTTCTCGACTTCACACGATCTTGATGTATCGCGAGCTTTGCTATTATAGTTGGATCTTATGATGTTTCTTCTCCCCATCTACTCTCTTGTGATGAATTGAGTTTCCCCTTTGAAGTTATCTTATTGGATTGAGTGTTTTATGAGAACACTTGATGTATGTCTTGCCGTGTTTATCTGTGGTGACAATGGGATATCATGTGCCTCTTGATGTATGTTTTGGTGACCAACTTCCAGGTTCCGCCCATGAACTTATGCATAGGGGTTGGCACACGTTCTTGACTCTCCGGTAGAAACTTTGGGGCACTCTTTGAAGTACTTTGTGTTGGTTGGATGAATCTGAGATTGTGTGATGCATATCGTATAATCATGCCCACGGATACTCGAGGTGACAATGGAGTGTCTAGGTGACATTAGGGTTTTGGTTGATTTGTGTCTTAAGGTGTTATTCTAGTACGAACTCTTTTATAGATTGATCCGAAAGAATAACTTTGAGGTGGTTTCGTACCCTACCATAATCTCTACGTTTGTTCTCCGCTATTAGTGGCTTTGGAGTGACTCTTTGTTGCATGTTGATAGGATTGTTATATGATCTATCTATGTTATTATTTTTGAGAGAACTTGCACTAGTGAAAGTATGAACCCTAGGCCTTGTTTCCTATCATTACAATACCGTTTACGCTCACTTTTATCATTAGTTACCTTGCTGTTTTTATTATTTCAGATTACAAAAACCTATATCTACTATCCATATTGCACTTGTATCACCATCTCTTCGCTGAACTAGTGCACCTATACAATTTATAATTGTATTGGGTGTGTTGGGGACACAAGATACTCTTTGTTATTTGGTTGCAGGGTTGTTTGAGAGAGACCATCTTTATCCTACGTCTTCCACGGATTGATAAACGTTAGGTCATCCACTTGATGGAAATTTGCTACTGTCCCACAAACCTGTGTACTTGCAGGCCCAACAACGTCTACAAGAAGAAGGTTCTGTAGTAGACATCACCCACACACTGGATCGATTCTTTGAGTGCTCTCCAGCCAAAAACTTTCACATTGGGTGCCACAGTAGATGTCCATAAATTTCTCCAAACCTCCCTATCTCCTGCCCGTCCTATGCCCTGATCATTAGCATAACTTCTTCTAAACTTATGATTCCACTCACCATAGTAGACCGATTTTACTGAAAATATATCTGGCTTTGAATTGTGCCACGCAACAAAATCCTCACGATCATCCACTAGAGGAATTGACAATATGGACTCAACATCAATCGGCCACAAAATATCCCTAACGAGCTCCTCATCCCACTGACCCGAGACTATATTGATTAGATCACAAACTTTTTGCACTAAGTTCCCACCTTTAGGTGTTAAACCTCATAGATCAGGATGTGTTGATAACTAGTTATCACTCCAGATATCAATTTGTGTTCCATCCCCAACACTCGATATATAGCCCCTCTTGAACTCTTCAAGACCCGACATAATACTTTGCCATGTGAATGATGATCCACTTTTCAGTTTAGCTTTCTGAAAGTGCATTATATCGACTAGAGGGGGGTGAAGAGGCGATTTTTACAAATTCTTCACTAAGGAATTACTACTTGAGGAATTTGCTAAGTGACGAAATACAAGAAGTGGAATAAGTACTCTGATGCCTGCATAACAAGACAGTAGAATAGTCATCATGATGAAATGAAACATACACAGAGCACAGTGTTGGGGAACGTTGCAGAAAATTAAAATTTTTCCTACGGTTTCACCAAGATCCATCTATGAGTTCATCTAAGCAACGAGTCAAGGGAGAGAGTTTGCATCTACATACCACTTATAGATCACGAGCGGAAGCTAGCCAAGAGGATGGTGATGATGGAGTCGTACTCGAACGTGATTCGGATCACCGATGTCCAAGTGCTGAACGGACAGCACCTCCGCGTTCAACACACGTACGGGACGGGAGACGTCTCCTCCTTCTTGATCCAGCAAGGGGGAAGGAGAGGTTGAGGAAGATTGCTCCAATGGCAGCACGACGGCGTGGTGTAGTTGGTGCAGCAGTACTCCGACAGGGCTTCGCCAAGCATATACAGAGGAGGAGAGGTGTTGGGGAGGGGAGGGGCTGCGCCTTGGCTTGTGTTAAGCTCCCATGCGCCTCCCCACTATATATAGGGGTGGAGGGGCTGGTTTCTTGCCCTCCAAGTCCATTGGGGCGTTGGCCAAGGTGGGAGGAAAGAAATCCCATCATTTCCTTCCCCACGGATTGTTATCCCCCCTTTTTAGGGATCTTGATCTTATCCCTTCGGGATATGATCTTATTCCTTCTAAGGGGGGATCTTGGTGCGCCTTGACCAGGGGTGTGGGGCCTTTCCCCCACTACTCACGTTCATGTGGGTCCCCCCATGCAGGTGGGCCCCACTCCGGAACCTTCTAGAACCTTCCCGGTACAATACCGAAAAATCCCGAACATTTTCCGGTGGCCAAAATAGGACTTCCCATATATAAATCTTTACCTCCGGACCATTTCGGAACTCCTCGTGACGTCCGGGATCTCATCCGGGACTCCGAACAACATTCGGTAACCACATACAAACTTCCTTTATAACCCTAGCGTCATCGAACCTTAAGTGTGTAGACCCTACGGGTTCGGGAGACATGTAGACATGACCGAGACGTTCTCCGGTCAATAACCAACAGCGGGATCTGGATACCCATGTTGGCTCCCACATGCTTCTCGATGTTGTCATCGGATGAACCACGATGTCGAGGATTCGATCAAACCCTGTATACAATTCCCTTTGTCAATCGGTACGTTACTTGCCCGAGACTCGATCGTCGGTATCCCAATACCTTGTTCAGTCTCGTTACCGACAAGTCACTTTACTCGTACCGTAATGCATGATCTCGTGGCCAACACTTTGGTCACCTTGAGCTCATTATGATGATGCATTACCGAGTGGGCCCAGAGATACCTCTCCGTCATACGGAGTGACAAATCCCAGTCTCGATCCGTGTCAACCCAACAGCTACTTTCGGAGATACCTGTAATGCACCTTTATAGTCACCCAGTTATGTTGTGACGTTTGATACACCCAAGGCACTCCTACGGTATCCGGGAGTTACACAATCTCATGGTCTAAGGAAGAGATACTTGACATTGGCAAAGCTCTAGCAAACGAACTAAACGACCTTTGTGCTATGCTTAGGATTGGGTCTTGTCCATCACATCATTCTCCTAATGATGTGATCCCGTTATCAACGACATCCAATGTCCATAGCCAGGAAATCATGACTATCTGTTGATCACAACGAGCTAGTCAACTAGAGGCTCACTAGGGACATATTGAGGTCTATATATTCACACGTGTATTACGATTTCCGGATAATACAGTTATAGCATGAATAAAAGACAATTATCATGAACAATGAAATATAATAATACTTTTATTATTGCCTCTAGGGCATATTTCCAACAGTCTCCCACTTGCACTAGAGTCACCAATCTAGTTACATTGTGATGAATCGAACATCCATAGAGTTCTGGTGTTGATCATGTTTAGCTCGCGAGAGAGGTTTAGTCAACGGATCTGCGACATTCAGATCCATATGTACTTTGCAAATTTCTATGTCTCCATCTTGAACATTTTCATGGATGGAGTTGAAACGACGCTTGATGTGCCTGGTCTTCTTGTGAAACCTGGGCTCCTTGGCAAGGGCAATAGCTCCAGTGTTGTCACAGAAGAGTTTGATTGGCCCCGACGCATTGGGTATGACTCCTAGGTCGGTGATGAAATCCTTCACCCAAATCGCTTCATGCGCTGCCTCCGAGGCTGCCATGTACTCCGCTTCACACGTAGATCCCGCCACGATGCTTTGCTTGCAGCTGCACCAGCTTACTGCTCCACCATTCAACATATACACGTATCCGGTTTGTGACTTAGAGTCATCCGGATCTGAGTCGAAGCTAGCGTCGACGTAACCCTTTGCGACAAGCTCTTTGTCTCCTCCATAAATGAGAAACATGTCCTTTGTCCTTTTCAGGTACTTCAGGATATTCTTGACTGTTGTCCAGTGTTCCTTGCCGGGATTACTTTGGTATCTAGCTACCAAACTCACGGCAAGGTTTACATCAGGTCTGGTACACAGCATGGCATACATAATAGATCCTATGGCTGAAGCATAGGGGATGACACTCATCTCTTCTTTATCTTTTGTCGTGGTCGGTGACTGAGCCGAGCTCAATCTCACACCTTGTAACATAGGCAAGAACCCCTTCTTGGACTGATCCATTTTGAACCTCTTCAAAATCTTATCAAGGTATGTGCTTTGTGAAAGACCTATGAGGCGTCTCGATCTATCTCTATAGATCTTGATGCCTAATATGTAAGCAGCTTCTCCAAGGTCCTTTATTGAAAAACACTTATTCAAGTAGGCCTTAATGCTGTCCAGAAATTCTATATTATTTCCCATCAAGAGTATGTCATCTACATATAATATGAGAAATGCTACAGAGCTCCCACTCACTTTCTTGTAAACGCAGGCTTCTCCATAAGTCTGCATAAACCCAAACGCTTTGATCATCTCATCAAAGCGAATATTCCAACTCCGAGATGCTTGCACTAGCCCATAAATGGATCGCTGGAGCTTGCATACTTTGTTAGCGTTCTTAGGATCGACAAAACCTTCCGGCTGCATCATATACAGTTCTTCCTTAAGATGCCCGTTAAGGAATGTTGTTTTGACGTCCATCTGCCATATCTCATAATCATAGTATGCGGCAATTGCTAACATGATTCAGACGGACTTTAGCTTCGCTACGGGAGAGAATGTCTCGTCGTAGTCAATCCCTTGAACCTGTCGATAACCCTTAGCGACAAGTCGAGCTTTATAGATGGTGACATTACCATCCGCGTCTGTCTTCTTCTTAAAGATCCATTTGTTTTCTATCGCTCGCCGATCGTCGGGCAAGTCTGTCAAAGTCCATACTTTGTTTTCATACATGGATTCTATCTCGGATTTCATGGCTTCAAGCCATTTGTTGGAATCTGGGCCCGCCATCGCTTCTTCATAGTTAGAAGGTTCACCGTTGTCTAACAACATGATTTCCAGGACGGGGTTGCCGTACCACTCTGGTGCGGAACGTGTCCTTGTGGACCTACGAAGTTCAGTAGCAACTTGATCCGAAGTACCTTGATCATCATCATTGGTTTCCTCTTCAGTTGGTGTGGGCATCACAGGAACATTTTCCTGAGCTGCACCACTTTCCCGTTCGAGAGGTAGTACTTCATCGAGTTCTACTTTCCTCCCACTTACTTCTTTCGAGAGAAACTCTTTTTCCAGAAAGCATCCGTTCTTGGCAACAAAGATTTTGCCCTCGGATCTTAAGTAGAAGGTATACCCGACAGTTTCCTTAGGGTATCCTATGAAGACGCATTTTTCCGACTTGGGTTCGAGCTTTTCAGGTTGAAGTTTCTTGACATAAGCATCGCATCCCCAAACTTTTAGAAACGACAGCTTAGGTTTCTTCCCAAACCATAATTCATACAGTGTCGTCTCAACGGATTTAGACGGTGCCCTATTTAAAGTGAATGTAGCTGTCTCTAGAGCGTATCCCCAAAATGATAGCGGTAAATCAGTAAGAGACATCATAGACCGCACCATATCCAATAGAGTGCGATTACGACGTTCGGACACACCGTTTCGCTGAGGTGTTCCAGGCGGCGTGAGTTGTGAAACGATTCCACATTTCCTTAAGTGTGTGCCAAATTCGTGACTTAAATATTCTCCTCCACGATCTGATCGTAGGCACTTTATCTTTCGGTCACGTTGATTCTCCACCTCATTCTGAAATTCCTTGAACTTTTCAAAGGTCTCAGACTTGTGTTTCATTAAGTAGACATACCCATATCTACTTAAGTCATCAGTGAGAGTGAGAACATAACGATATCCTCCGCGAGCCTCAACGCTCATTGGACCGCACACATCGGTATGTATGATTTCCAATAAGTTGGTTGCTCGCTCCATTGTTCCGGAGAACGGAGTCTTGGTCATCTTGCCCATGAGGCATGGTTCGCACGTGTCAAACGATTCATAATCAAGAGACTCTAAAAGTCCATCGGCATGGAGCTTCTTCATGCGCTTGACACCAATGTGACCAAGGCGGCAGTGCCACAAGTATGTGGGACTATCGTTATCAACTTTACATCTTTTGGCATCTACACTATGAACATGTGTAATATTACGCTCGAGATTCATTAAGAATAAACCATTGACCATCGGAGCATGACCATAAAACATATCTCTCATATAAATCGAACAACCATTATTCTCAGACTTAAATGAGTAGCCATCTCGTATTAAACGAGATCCAGATACAATGTTCATGCTCAAACTTGGCACTAAATAACAATTATTAAGGTTCAAAACTAATCCCGTAGGTAAATGTAGAGGCAGCGTGCCGACGGTGATCACATCGACTCTGGAACCATTCCCGACGCGCATCGTCACCTCGTCCTTCGCCAGTCTCCGTTTATTCCGCAGCTCCTGCTGTGAGTTACAAATATGAGCAACGGCACCGGTATCAAATACCCAGGAGTTACTACGAGTACTGGTAAGGTACACATCAATTACATGTATATCAAATATACCTTTGGTTTTGCCAGCCTTCTTATCTGCTAAGTATTTGGGGCAGTTCCGCTTCCAGTGACCCTTCCCCTTGCAATAAAAGCACTCAGTCTCAGGCTTAGGTCCATTCTTTGACTTCTTCCCGGTAACTGGCTTACCAGGCGCGGCAACCTCCTTGCCGTCCTTCTTGAAGTTCTTCTTACCCTTGCCCTTCTTGAACTTAGTGGTCTTATTGACCATCAACACTTGATGTTCTTTCTTGATTTCAGCCTCTGCTGACTTCAGCATCGAGAACACTTCAGGAATGGTCTTTTTCCATCCCCTGCATGTTGTAGTTCATCACAAAGCTCTTGTAGCTTGGTGGGAGCGACTGGAGGATTCTGTCAATGACCGCCTCATCTGGGAGGTTAATGTTCAGCTGGGTCATACGGTTGTGCAACCCAGACATCTTCAGGATGTGCTCACTGACAGAACTGTTTTCCTCCATCTTACAACTGTAGAACTTGTCGGAGACATCATATCTCTCGACCCGGGCATGAGCTTGGAAAACTAGTTTCAGCTCTTCGAACATCTCATATGCTCCGTGATGCTCAAAACGCTTTTGGAGCCCCGGTTCTAAGCTGTAAAGCATGCCGCACTGAACGAGGGAGTAATCATCAGCGCGAGTTTGCCAAGCATTCATAATGTCTTGGTTCTCTGGGACGGGAGAGTCACCTAGCGGTCCTTCTAGGACATATTGTTTCCTGGCAGCTATGAGGATGATCCTCAGGTTCCGGACCCAGTCCGTATAGTTGCTGCCATCATCTTTCAGCTTGGTTTTCTCTAGGAACGCGTTGAAGTTCATGTTGACATGAGCGTTGGCCATTTGATCTACAAGACATATTTGCAAAGGTTTTAGACTAAGTTCATGATAATTAAGTTCTAATCAAATTATGAACTCCCACTCAGATTAGACATCCCTTTAGTCATCTAAGTGTTACACGATCCGAGTCGACTAGGCCGTGTCCGATCATCACGTGAGACGGACTAGTCATCGTCGGTGAACATTCTCATGTTGATCGTATCTTCCATACGACTCGTGTTCGACCTTTCGGTCTCCGTGTTCCGAGGCCATGTCTGCACATGCTAGGCTCGTCAAGTTAACCCTAAGTGTTTTCGCTGTGTAAAACTGTCTTACACCCGTTGTATGTGAATGTAAGAATCCATCACACCCGATCATCACGTGGTGCTTAGAAGCGACGAACTGTAGCAACGGTGCACAGTTAGGGGAGAACACTTCTTGAAATTTTTGTAAGGGATCATCTTATTTACTACCGTCGTCCTAAGTAAACAAGATGCATAAACATAATAAACATCACATGCAATTATATAGTTGTGACATGATATGGCCAATATCATATAGCTCCATTGATCTTCATCTTCGGGGCTCCATGATCATCTTGTCACCGGCTTGACACCATGATCTCCATCATCGTGTCTTCATGAAGTTGTCACGCCAACGACTACTTCTACTTCTATGGCTAACGCGTTTAGCAATAAAGTAAAGTGAGTTACATGGCGTTCTTCAATGACACGCAGGTCATACAAAAAATAAAGACAACTCCTATGGCTCCTGCCGGTTGTCATACTCATCGACATGCAAGTCGTGAATCCTATTACAAAGAACATGATCTCATACATCACAATTCATCATTCATCACAACTTCTGGCCATATCACATCACATGATCAATCGCTGCAAAAACAAGTTAGACGTCCTCTAATTGTTGTTGCATCTTTTACGTGGCTGCAATTGGGTTCTAGCAAGAACGTTTTCTTACCTACGAATAACCACAACGTGATTTTGTCAACTTCTATTTACCCTTCATAAGGGCCCTTTTCATCGAATCCGCTCCAACTAAAGTGGGAGAGACAGACACCCGCCAGCCACCTTATGCAACTAGTGCATGTCCGTCGGTGGAACCGGTCTCACGTAAGCGTACGTGTAAGGTTGGTCCGGGCCGCTTCATCCCACAATACCGCCGAAGCAAGAAAAGACTAGTAGAGGCAAGTAAGATGAAAAAATCCACGCCCACAACAAAATTGTGTTCTACTCGTGCAAAGAGAACTATGCATAGACCTAGCTCATGATGCCACTGTTGGGGAACGTTGCAGAAAATTAAAATTTTTCCTACGGTTTCACCAAGATCCATCTATGAGTTCATCTAAGCAACGAGTCAAGGGAGAGAGTTTGCATCTACATACCACTTGTAGATCACGAGCGGAAGCTAGCCAAGGGGATGGTGATGATGGAGTCGTACTCGAACGTGATTCGGATCACGATGTCCAAGTGTTGAACGGACAGCACCTCCGCGTTCAACACACGTACAGGACGGGAGACGTTTCCTCCTTCTTGATCCAGCAAGGGGGAAGGAGAGGTTGAGGAAGATTGCTCCAACGGCAGCACGATGGCGTGGTGTAGTTGGTGCAGCAGTACTCCGACAGGGCTTCGCCAAGCATATACGGAGGAGGAGAGGTGTTGGGGAGGGGAGGGGCTACGCCTTGGCTTGTGTTAAGCTCCCATGCGCCTCCCCACTATATATAGGGGTGGAGGGGCTGGTTTCTTGCCCTCCAAGTCCATTGGGGCGTTGGCCAAGGTGGGAGGAAAGAAATCCCATCATTTCCTTCCCCGCCGATTGTTATCCCCCCTTTTTAGGGATCTTGATCTTATCCCTTCGGGATATGATCTTATTCCTTCTAAGGGGGGTCTTGGTGCGCCTTGACCAGGGGTGTGGGGCCTTTCCCCCACTACTCACGTTCATGTGGGTCCCCCCATGCAGGTGGGCCCCACTCCGGAACCTTCTAGAACCTTCCCGGTACAATACCGAAAAATCCCGAACATTTTCCGGTGGCCAAAATAGGACTTCCCATATATAAATCTTTACCTCCGGACCATTTCGGAACTCCTCGTGACGTCCGGGATCTCATCCGGGACTCCGAACAACATTCGGTAACCACATACAAACTTCCTTTATAACCCTAGCGTCATCGAACCTTAAGTGTGTAGACCCTACGGGTTCGGGAGACATGTAGACATGACCGAGACGTTCTCCGGTCAATAACCAACAGCGGGATCTGGATACCCATGTTGGCTCCCACATGCTTCTCGATGTTGTCATCGGATGAACCACGATGTCGAGGATTCGATCAAACCCTGTATACAATTCCCTTTGTCAATCGGTACGTTACTTGCCCGAGACTCGATCGTCGGTATCCCAATACCTTGTTCAGTCTCGTTACCGGCAAGTCACTTTACTCGTACCGTAATGCATGATCTCGTGGCCAACACTTTGGTCACCTTGAGCTCATTATGATGATGCATTACCGAGTGGGCCCAGAGATACCTCTCCGTCATACGGAGTGACAAATCCCAGTCTCGATCCGTGTCAACCCAACAGCTACTTTCGGAGATACCTGTAATGCACCTTTATAGTCACCCAGTTACGTTGTGACGTTTGATACACCCAAGGCACTCCTACGGTATCCGGGAGTTACACGATCTCATGGTCTAAGGAAGAGATACTTGACATTGGCAAAGCTCTAGCAAACGAACTAAACGACCTTTGTGCTATGCTTAGGATTGGGTCTTGTCCATCACATCATTCTCCTAATGATGTGATCCCGTTATCAACGACATCCAATGTCCATAGCCAGGAAATCATGACTATCTGTTGATCACAACGAGCTAGTCAACTAGAGGCTCACTAGGGACATATTGAGGTCTATGTATTCACACGTGTATTACGATTTCCGGATAATACAGTTATAGCATGAATAAAAGACAATTATCATGAACAATGAAATATAATAATACTTTTATTATTGCCTCTAGGGCATATTTCCAACACACAGGTAGCGTGTAAATAGTATAAGCAGGCAGGAGACAAGGTGACTGAAGAAATAGGATTGAGGAAATTAAGAAAGTCTTCAGTCAAAGTCTTCAAATAGTAACGATCAGTTTCATCAACACATGAGCGAGGAAATGAAAGGGTTGAGAAAGTAGAACCAGTAGCTCGGTGAAGACACTGATTTGGTAGACCAGTTCCAACTGCTATGACAGTTGTACGTCTGGTTGGATTGGCTTGGTATTTAAACCAAAGGACACATAGTCCCAGGACACACAGTCCTTACCGTATTCTCCTTGAGATAAGGTCACGCAAACCTCACCCAATCACTCGTGGTAAGTCTTCAAGTTGACTTCCAAACCTTCACAGGCTAGGTCACCCGGCGATCCACAATTCCTCTTGGATGCTCTAGACCTTGACGCCTAACCGTCTGGAAGATGCACAGTCTTCAAAGGTAACAAGCGTCGGTTCCACATAGGAACAATCTCTTCAGTGATGCTCAATCACTTTGGGTTTTAGGTGTTTGCGTTTTGGGTTTTTCCTCACTGATGATTTTCTCTCAAAGTCCTCGGAGGATGGGATGCTCTAAATGACAAGTGTCAATCTATCTCTCGGAGCAGCCAACCAGCTAGTAGGGGGCGGCTATTTATAGCCAGGGAGCAGCCCGACATGATAAGACATAAATGCCCCTAATGATATGACTGTTATGTGGAAAAGATATTTGGGATAGCTGGCGCAAAGCATAGCAACAGTCAGAAATTTGAGCTCCCAAATTCCTCAGTGCTATCATGTTCCTCACTGTAGGCAAATCGCACAGGCAAAATCCTAACTCCTTGGTCAGAACAACTTCCGCAGAGACCAGAAGATCTTCATCTCTATCACTGAAGAAATTGACTAAACTGCAAGAGATTTTCAAAGGCTTCACTCGAAGGATTGGGTATGTGTAGGCTTTGAGATGATCATCACTTGGAAATTTTTCCTTAGTATTACCTCGACCCCCTTTAATAGTATGGTGTTTCCTATGACTCAAGAAAGGAAAATAAAACTACGAAAACAAAAGTCTTCACGCTTCATAGTCCTCGCATCAATACCAATATCTTCAAGGTCACACCAATTTCCTCATTTTCAAAGTCTTCAAGAAAACCAAAGTCTTCAGATGAAGACATTCATTTTTAGGGGTCGACTTTCTTCAGATATATCAAACTCCTCAGAGACTTATACAGCTTGTGTACACTCATAAACACATTAGTCCATTAACCTATAAGTCTTCGATACACCAAAATCACTAAGGGGCACTAGATGCACTTACACTTTGAAAAGATTCCCATCTGGAAAATATTCTGTCCTTAGGATAGAAGAACATAAGGAATCCGGACTCTCCAACAACCTCCGGCATTGCTTAGCAAGCATGGCTAGATTAAAACAATGTAAGTCACGAAATCCCATGCCTCCACTTAGTTTAGGTATGCATAATTTCCAGCATGCCATCCAGTGCAACCGTTTCTTATCTTGGTCATCACCCCACCAATATCTAGCTATAGCATCATGTATACCTTTCAAAACTTGCTTTGGTATCTTGAAAACAGTCATAGCAAATACTGGCACAACTTGTGCAATTGCTTTAATAAGAGCCTTCCCTCCATATGGTAGCAATTTCTCCTTCCAACCTGCAATAAGTGCACAAACTCTGTCCACTAAATGTTTGAAACAATCTAACCTATCCACCCCCACCATAGATGGTAGGCCCAAATATTTATCATTTAGCGATTTAGTCATAATATCCAAAACCTGGCAAACACTACTCTTGTGTCAACCGGTGTATTGGGGCTAAAATAAATGCTGCATTTTGAGGCACCGGCCAGCTGACCTGAATCACTATAGTAGGTATCAAGGATATGCTTCAAAGTCAAAGCATTCTTCTGATCTGCCAACATTAGTATTAGTGAGTCATGAGCAAAAAGAAGATGGGAAATCGGTGTCGCGTCCCGACACACCTTCACCCCTTCCAAGTCTCCCCTTTATTCTGCCCTTAATAACATCCGAAAACCCTCTACGCATAGGAGAAACAGATACGATGATAAAGGATCACCCTGCCTGAGCCCCCTAGAAGGGGTAATAGAATCCGTCTCTCCATCATTAAATCTTATACGGTATTTTACTCATGTAATACAGGCCATCATGAGTTGAATCCATCTTGGCGCGAACCCTAACTTTGCCATCATTCTCTCTATAAATTGCCACTCCACGCGATCATATGCCTTGTGCATGTCTAGTTTAACTGCACACGATCCTTCCTCCCTGATTTCTTCTTGATGGAATGAAAACATTCATATGCGAGAAGAATATTGCCAGTAATTAACCTCCTCGGGACAAACACACTCTGATGCTGACCACTAATCTCAGGGAGCAAATTTATTAACCTATTTGCTAGCATCTTCGAAATCACCTTATAACAACATTACAAAGGCTAATTGGACGAAATCGTGTTACCTTTTCAGAACTTCAAAACAGGCTGTAAGTTGACGATTTAAAAAATCATGTAGATTTTGCAATCTATACCTAATATTGAAGGTAGGTGCGTTTTTCCGGATTTTTTTGTCCGTTCACCATCGAAAAACAACAAAAAAAATCCGAGGTAGTACTAAAGTTTTATGTGTCTGTCAACTAAAAAAACGGTTTGTCCAGAATTTCGTACGTTAGCCGCGTGTAGTATGGCCCAGCGAAGCCAGCACTTATTTTCCTACCCACGCAGCTGATAAAACCCTATTTTCCGCTCTATGCGGTAAATAGTCACAGCTTGCCACTTGCGCCCAAGACTGGGCTGGCCCGTTCTCGTTTTTCCTGTGTTTTTTATTTTTATTTTTCCGTTCCTTTCTCTTTTTCTTTCATGTTTCTTTTTTTCCTTCCAAGTTTACTTTTCCTTTTCCCATTTTTGTAAACCCAATATTTAAAAAAAATCATAATTTCAAATGTTGTTCAATTTTTAGAAAATATATTCAGAATTCCAAAATTTTGTCCCCGTTTGGGAAAATATTTTGAACTTTAATTTATTGGTCTCGTTTGGGAAAATATTCAAAATTTAAAAAATGTTACTGTTGCTCAAACAATATTTTTTTCCTCAGAAAAATGGAGAATTTTTAAAATGCATTTAATTATTACAAATTTAAAAAATTCTTATTTAGTGAAATATTGAAAACTTCATTAAAAATGATTGCATTTAAAAAAACTATTTTTTCTAAATTTTCAAAATATGTTCCTGTTTTCAATAATTGTTCACAAACGAAAGCTATTAGTGTTTTATTAAACTCTCGGGTTTTCAAAAATGTTTGTTAATTTCAAGAAAATCTCATTTAGAATTAATTTTCCAAAAAAGGTATGGAATTTGGAAATTTTGTTCACATTTTTTTAAAATGTGCGGCATTTAATAAATTGTTCATGTTTTCAAAAATATTCGGCAATTCATATTTATTATTATTATTTTGAAAAGTTCAAAAAGAATTAATAAAAAAATGAATCTTACACTGCAGTATGTTCTTAGATATTCGCGCTGGCCATGGATTAGAAGGAGGCGTCTGTTCGAATGGTAGCAACACATGGTCGGGTCTTTGTGTGAGTTCAATTCTTCAAAAGCGTTTTTTTTGGATAATTGTTTTTATACCCTTAGTTGTGTCTCGTTCGTCAGCATTGCCCCTAGTTTCTGAAAACATGTGGTCTTGCCCAACCCACTTTGATCGTCTTGTGCTTTGCGCTTTGACCGTTTGAGCATCACTTTGAAAACTTCATAACTAATTCATACTAAATCAGAAAAATGCAAATAAGATACCAAAATGTTCGAAAAAACATCGCTTGTATGTCAATGTCACTTGCATTCATGACAAAAGTGTTGGTAAGTGATCATCTGAGTGTTAGCTCTTATGATATCACCATGAACAGTAACATCTAAAAAAATTGAAAAACAAAGTTGGTGGCAATGAATGACAAATGTTTTAAGTGCTTCCCAAGTTCCATCAGGAATTATTCCCTGATGAAACTTGGGAAGCACTTAAAACATTTGTCATTCATTGCCACCAACTTTTTTTGAATTTTTTTAAACTTTACTATTCATGGTGGTATCGTAAGAGCTAAAACTCGGATGGGTACTTACCAACACTTTTGTCATGAATGCAAGTGACATTGACATACGGTGATGTTTTTCTGAACATTTTTGTATCTTATTTTCATTTTTATGATTTAGTATGAATTAGTTATGAAGTTTACAAAGTGATGGTCAAAGAGTCAAAGGGAAAAAACACAAGACGACCAAAATGGGTTGGGCAAGATCACGTGCTTACATAAACTAGGGGCAATCCTGTCAAGGGGGGCAAAACTAAGGGTATAAAAACAATTATCCCTTTCTTTGAATTTTTACTCGTGTCTTACAAACGCAGACTGTTTCGGTGCCTGCGAGTGAGCTGATCGAGATGAAACCTGACAAAGAAGAAAACATTCATGATTATGTGTTGATTATGCTAATGAAATGGAATTTTACGCTACAGTTGATAATTCATCCGGTTATACCATCGTATGAGAGAGTGGTCGAAGCAACCGTGTCCTAAAGGTCGTGAGCCAGCCACCAAATGAGGAGGCAGCCACAACCCGAGACGGAGATGGACCCGGAGGTAAAAATGACATGAGTTGGATGGTCGCCGCGACGCCGACTAAGTCCACTATTATCAAGATCTTAGAGGACAAACATGACCAGCAGAAGACCGCAGGTTCACGCTACGGAGACCATTTGTGGACACATAATGCGCATATACAGGAAAACTTCGCCCCAATCTCTCTTAAAAAAGAACATCGTCGTAAAAGAAAAACAAATGACAAGCTTTGACGTACACATCAGCTTTGGTGCAGGCAGTTCCAGACCCCACTCATCAGTGCCACGAACCCTCGAGATCCCAACGGTCGAGTGCCCGCCCAGCCACCGCAACGGTTACTTCCACCGATCTGCTCCATTTCCCACCCCTTTCCCTCCCTTCCTCCGATCACTACGCTCTCCATTCCCTCTGCTCCTTCTCAATTCCAAGCACTTAACGAGCCTCAAGCCAAGATGAACAGCGCGGCCGAGACGGACGCCGCCGGCGAGAACGGCAACCCCGCCGCCCCGGTGCTGGTGGTGGAGCGCGTGGTGACGGTGGAGTACCTTGAGCAGTCCATGTCGCGGGGCCTCCTCGGCAAGTTCCCCGACTCCTCCGCCTACGACTTCGACTACTGCCAGAGCGGCATCTGGTCCCCGGTCAACAAGATCCCCAGCGAGTCGCCGGCCTCCGGCTCCAGAGACTTCCTCATCGCCAAGCTGAAGCGCCGGGCGCGGGCCGGGAGCAGGCTCAAGGACGCTGCCGGCGGAGGCGGCAGCAGGTCGAGGTGGCGGCGCCGGCGGCTGCGGCGGGACGGCTCTTTCCTCGACCTCCACGAGACGGCGAGCAGGGCGAAGCTGGACTTATCGCCGCCGCTGCCATCGCCTGCCCCCACCAAGGTAGTTCCCTGCACATGAACCCCTCCAAGCTTAAGCTAGCTCTCCGAATCTGCCATTGGGTTACGAGGTTTCTGTTGGCTTGGGTTCTTCAGGAGGGGTGGAGGAGGGTGCTCACGGCGGCCATCAGGAAGTTCAAGGCGCGGCACCGCCGGTCCCGGCCGGCTCCCCTGCTCCAGATGATGCTTCCAATGCTCTGAAGTCTGAATCCACCGACCGACCGATCGATCGATCGCGCCCGCGACTTCCTTGTTCTTCTGATTGATTATTGATGAGTTCGAGCGTATTGTACAACAGATTAGATCGTCAGATCGATTGTTTGTAAGTTGCCTGTCATATAACTATCACCAGTTAAGTTTCTCCATTCAGTTTGCGTCCTACTTTTCCGTCAGTTAGTTTCGGTTTGCAACCCATCTGACACGGTTTCTGATGGAATCGTAACGAACCTGAATTCGACTCGAAATCCACCCTGCAATTCCGTTATAAATTCCCCGTGGGAATCGCAACTAAAACAAACGCGCCGGATCAGCAACAGCCGACAGATTCGACCTTCCAAGTTCGGCCAGAACGCGAGAGAGTCCCGGAGCTCTCAAGATGGCTTCCAAGATCGCCGCCACGGCGGCGAAGGTGCCAGCGAAGACGAAGGGCCAGTGCATCTGCTCGCCCACCGACCACCCTGGCTCCTTCCGGTGCCGGCTCCACCGCGCCAGCGGTATGCCCAGGTCGATCTCGTGCCAGCAGTTCGGTGACCCCCACACGGCGAGCTCGCCGCTGGTCTCCTCCGGCCACATGCCAAGGTCGGCATCTCAGCAGCAGTTCACGGCTCCTTCCGGCTCCGGCATTTTGAGATCGGCGTCCCAACAGCAGCTCCCGCGCTCCCTCGGTGTGCCAAGATCGGCATCGTGGCAAGATTCTGCTCACGAGAATTGAACAAACCTCCTGAACCAGGATGTTCTTTTTTCATAGCTTAAGTTCAGAAACTACCGATGTAACTTTTTTAAAGATTTTTTTTTCTTTTTTTGAAGCGCTAGATAGTTGTAATTAGCACTTTAGTCTTACGACGACACAATTTTAGAGACAATGGAATAAACTAATGCTGAGATACACAGGAAAAATCTGGTAGAAGAACCTGAACAACAGGATGGTTCTTCTCTTTGCGGCTAACGGTGATGATTCCCGACAGAAATAACTACAAGCTCTCGTCAAATACTCCACTACTTGAAAACTAGTGCTAGGAAGACTACATCTCATCTATCTCACCCTCTCCACCACGACACTTAGCAATAGCAGCTGCCCCTGACAGTGTACTGCAGAGTTATCAATACACATCCACCATGCGCGCTTGCAAACGAATGAAGCTATGATCCTTTTTCTGAAGAAGAAACAAGGCCAGAATTAGTGTATAAAACCTCTGGATTATCAGACAAAACAGCCTAATGTGGATTGTGGAGATTAGCCATCTATTTATAAGTGATGCCTAGTGAAGTTGTGATTTGTCTCTACTTAACAAAGGTTACCGAAGAAATTATACGTTTACAGAATGGATAGCATGGATATTGGATCATATCATTTACTCCCGCGGCTGTGAATTTGTAGCAGTGTATTTGTACAAGAACATGAGTTTGTTAATTGACAAACCTAGCCGTGTTGCATAATATATTGAAAAAACATTAACGAAAGCTACTGGGAGATATTTCAACCATGAGACTATGAACACTTGCCTGATCAATCATCACCATCTTACTTTTTATTTGCGGGACTCCACCAGTATGTAAACTGGCTTTCCATCGAGCTTGTAGAAATCCTGCAGAATATACAAAGTTAATAAATTTGAAAGGGTGGCTGGGCCATGCCTCTCTTGGAAATATGTGTTTTCCATGTATTAAATACATTTGCTAGATTTAAAAACAAAGCTATGTGATGTACTTGGGCCGGAGGGAGTATTCACCGTAGTCAGTTTAATAAAAAAGTTTGATCGATGTGTATATTCTTGATGCCATCATAAAATTAATGAAAAGCTTCCATTGTGGGGGGGAAAAGAGTATGCATGTAGTGTTTCTGCTAGTGGTATATTTTACAAACACAATCTTCCAATTTTTCTCACAATCCCTGATATGTTCAATTTACAGCAAGTATGCTCAAAGAGAAGAACCTATAAGCCTAGGTTGCTGTGTCCATGCAAGTAAAATAGGGAAACCCTGCAAGGGTTTGCAATTAGGATTCTTCTAGAAGTTGGTCACAGGTAAGTTTAGTAACATGTCAGCTCAGTGCTTATTTTGTTCATTGTTCTCTCATTCATCTGTCCTAGTCACATAGTAGTGCAATACTTGCAGTAGTAACTTTTTAGCTAGGGTTATTTCACCTTAGCCCTTGCGTACCTTAAACTTAGGGAGTCCGATGAGGCATGCACACTCAACAACGTCAGCTGCGGCGCGTTCTGGAATGCAAATAATTGCATCAATCATGGAAAGATTAGTCAAAAGTCATTTTCATGTTGTTAGCTCATGATATATTCATATGATTGAGCAAGACATGTAATTAGAACTCCTCGTTTCTCCGTGGCGTGAATGCTCGATACTTATCTACAAAGTTTCCTCATGGTAGCATGAAAAGATGGAAATTATGCATCCAGTCGCATCAAAGCCACGCCTTTATGCAATTAGCTAGTAGCTACCCTCATATATAGGGCTTATCTTTCAAACAGGAATTTGTCACGCTCACGGGAAAACTTTGCTTCTTGTCAAGAAAACATGATGGTCCTCTACTCTACATGTTATCACTAAGTTGTTGAGATGCTTAAGTGGCTACACCGCATGATACTCGATGTGTCTTTTTTGGCAAGACTACCAGAGATTATTCCATATCAGCATCACACATCCTTTGACTTACTTATCCCCCTCCCATTTATTTACTGGACTACTAGAGTTCTAGTGTAGCACAAGCTCCAAGTTGAGCCTTGTATTAAAGGATTGTTCACATTTCATGTAGAGAGAACAAGAGGGAGGGGCTCACCAAGAAGTTTTATGGCTGCTGAAAGTGTCCCACCGGTTGCAACCAGATCATCCACCACCACCACACGGTCTCCGGGCTCGACGGCTCCAACATGCATCTCCAAGCAATCCGTCCCATACTCGAGCGTATAATTCTCGGAAATCACCTCACCTTCATTGTTTTCGAGCAAAATTAGCACATTTTGTAAATTAGTAACAACTGTTTTCCCTTTTGGGAGAAAATATGCATGGTGACAACATTTGATGAATCTACTCAGGATGAATGAAGCTTTTCAGAAATCTACATGTTGTGTGCGTGGGTGGTTAATGTGCTCAAAGATTCAGTATGCATTGGTAGTACACCATTTGATTATGAACACCTATCGAATCATCCTTGTCGCAGCTAAGATGAGAATGATCTGGAAGTGCGGGGTACCTGGGAGTTTGCCGGGTTTGCGCAGCGGTATGAATTTGGCTCCGATAGCCAGCGCGATCGCCGGGCCAAATATGAACCCTCTCGCTTCAATACCTAGCAGCAACACCAAGATGCCAAGCCATGAATATACACGTACAGGTCAGAGAAGCATATACAGATACAGCAGGGATAGCCACGAAATACATACAGCTGGGGGTCATCATTCATTCGCCGTGTATTTAGCATGGCTAGGGTACGTACACGTAATAACGTCACAATGGCATTAGGTGCTGACATAAGCCAGGTGCACCAGACAGCGGAGTTAACCAGATCGCTGTACTCTCGTACTAGCAGAGGTACCGAGCCAGGCCAGCAAGGGTAGGCGCGAACGCGAGGACCGGCCGGCCCGAGGGGAGGGGACGACACCGCATGTGAGCTCTCGGCCACGGCCGTCCGATCAGGTGATCCAAGACGCGCGCGCGCGCCCCCACCGGATTCCGGCGGTCCCGGCGCGATCTCCCCCCAATCGCCCGCCGGCTACATGCACGCCCCCTGTGACCCGGGCATTGAACACGTACAGGTACAGGCGATGCCACTGGCCCTGCTCGATCACCGCGGACCGTACAAGTGGCGCGACGGGGCCGGCCGGCGGGACGTTCGTTCGTTCGGCTGCAGGGACCATCGTAGTCCTAGTACCATGCGACGACAGCGCGAGGACACATCCCACATGCGCTGCAGAGACTATTCCGGTTAAATTGGCTAGCCTCCATCCATGGACGACTCTTCTTCCTCTTCCTCCCAGCGTGGCGGCATTGGCCCCTGGGTTTTATTGCTATGCTCTCTGGACCAGACCAGACCAAACCAGACCAGACGGTGAACTGATGAGGAAGACGCATACGTGTGCGTGCGTGTGTACGTGCGCGCGCGCGTATCTATACTGTTGCTAGTACCTAGTAGTACTGCAGCTACTGTTCTGTTATCTGAAAATAAGAGTTACTCCTACGAGTACACTACAGTAATGTGGTGTGGTGGTGATGACCTGATCAACGGCAGAGCGGAGCGGGGGAGACAAAGGGGGCAGGAATTATCTGCCGCGAAGACACGGCTAGCAGCAGGCCGGCGACGGTATATTCCACAGCACCAGCGCACCGAGCCAACGGCGCGCTCTCAGCGGCATTAAAGAAAGACGCACGGGCCGGCACCAGAGTGCACGCACGCGCGTGGACTGCACATGGCTCCTGCCTGCACTGTATGATTGACTAGCCAGCGGGCCGATCGGTCGGATAAGGGTGATGATTTTACCTGCGACGGCCGCGATGCCCATGCCGCGGTAGCGCTCCACGAACATGTCCACGGCGTCCTTGAACACGCCCGGCCGCAGCAGCAGCGCCGTGATGTCGTTGAACATGATCCCTGCACGCGCCGCACCAACGACCGACCAGACCAGAGCACATCAGACAGGAGAGTTATAGTTAGTCAGGAGTAATGGTTTCGCACGGAGATGGACGGACGGACCTGGCTTGGGGAAGTGCGGGACGACGCGGATGGCGTCGGAAATGCCCTGGAGGCGCGGGTCGGCGGCGCGGCCGTTGCCCTTCTTGGCCGGCGCCTGCGCCTCCACCACGTTGCCGCCGCCCTCGCCGCCGCTGGTGCCCTGCTCCCCCATGCCCGTGATGCCGACGCTCGCTCGTTCCTTGCTTGCTTTGCTTCGTCGTTTGATCTTCCTTCCTCTGAGTAGTGGTGGCTAGCGAGAAAGGCGTGTGTGCGTGTGTGTGTATAAATAAACACGAGGAGAGGCGCCGGGTGGACGTAGCCCGGAGGGAGGCAGTGCGAGAGAGTAGGGGTAGTTTTTATTATCCTTGGAAACCAGCCGGTAGCCAGGACCACCTGTGCTGTGTTTGCATACAGAAGGAGGGCTCGGCTCGCTCACTGGACAGTGGCCAACCTCTCCCCCGATTCATGAATGGCGACTCAGTGGGGCGTTGGCCGTTCCAGCCACGTCCCTGCACACAAGTTTTACTATTCCCTCCATTTTTCGCGCTTTTTAAGATTTAAGTTTGTCAGTAAATTTAATCAACGACCGACTGCGGCGGGAGCAAATACCACTGAATTCGTATTTTCGATATGAATTCAATGAATATGAATTCGGTGATATAATTTTTGCTTCCGCTGCAGTCTGTCTCGTTGGTTAAATTTACGGTTAAACTTATATCTCTAAAAGCGCGAACGCACTATATTGTGGAATGGAGGGAGTACTTCTCTTCGTGAGATTTTGCCGCGGCAGAGGTTGCATCTGAAACAAGATCTCGCTTCTAGCTACGGCAGCTAGCAGCTGCTGATTGAGACGTGTTTAACTCTTTGATGCGTCTGATTTATACTTCCTCCTTCCCAAAATAAATATGACTGATTAGTGCAAAGTTGGTATAAAGCTATACTAAACCAACGATGCATTTTGCCCTTCAAGAAGAAAAAACCAACGACACATTTTGAGACGAAGAGATCAGTTTTTTAGTTTTTACACGGCATATACTTTCCTTTGCTGGTTGCGCATAGGAATAAATCACAAAAAAACTACCATTTTTTTCTCTCTTTTTTTGCGGTGATACTTTTTTCAGTCATTGTTGGCTGAATAGTGATTGATGGGATTTCGTTGTTGCATTGTTTCTGATATAGTCCACCATTCATGCCGAGTGGTGATTGATTGGATTTCTAGTGGTGATTTCTACAGTTGACAAAATGAAAAAAAGGTTAAAATATATTAAAAGTAAATTATTTCCAAATTTTGTGAGTTTTTTCAAAGATGCAACTGAAAGTAGTAGGCACATTCTTATCAAACAATAATGTACACTAAACATGTGATTAGCTAAAAATGGGGAGAAAAAGCTCGGTAAACACTAAATGAATCATATGCGAACTAGGCATAGAGAACATATTCCATGCACCGGTCCAATTTATGCACCGGTAGCGCCCCTTCTAGTTGATACATTGGTTGTGAACAAGAGGGAGAGGATCAAGCTGAAAGATGGGTTGCTCGCATGTTTGCAAGGTAGTCCTATTTCCGCACTCCTGGGTTCGTTTCTTAAACATGAACTTAATACGATGGGCATATTTTAGTAAATTTAATGAAATGCTATTGCAATTTTCGTAAATGTTTTGTCGATGTTTTCATGTTTTTAACACATATCCCATATTGGGCTTATCTTGAACGTCTCGTCAAAACAAAAAAGGTGGTCAAATCAGATTCAAATCTGGGCATGTGGTTCAAAAATATAAGAATTTTGTCGTGTTTGGATATGGAAATAAAAGCATGGATTTGATTATGGGATAGGGCAAACTGTGGAATGTGGGTTGATTATCATAAAGCATGAACATCTTTCACAAACATGCCAACAATCCATCTTGTGTCACTCAGGTTTATATCCAACGGGCCCAAAAACTTGGGTGCACAGGTTCTTCCGTTTCACTAGATACGTTCTCACTAAGCATAATTCATTGCTAGATTACTATTGATGGAACATGTCCACTATAGTTCAAGTCCTAGACTTGACTCGGATGGTTGTATTTTTCTGCATTCATTTTAGGCTTCTGGTGATGTTTCTTCAATGGCCTGGCGTACCCCTCAACTACAAGGCATCTGCAGCGACTACATCAATCTCAAGATTTGTCGACTCATTATCTCAAAGATGTTCATATGGATAGGGTGTGCATGTGACCATACGGATGTGTGTGTGTGTGTGTGTGTGTGTGTGTGTGTGTACTATGTTTTTTCAAACACACTAAAGGAATCACATAACGATATCGTCCATAGAAATGTATATTTTTCTTATGGATGCTTTTTAGGGTGTAGCAGACGTACTTCCTTTTGTTGAATCTTTTTTACTCAGACAAATACCAAAAAAATCCAAGGGTCAGAAAATTCTGTCAATTGCGCTTCGCATCACCTAGATGCCATGGTATCATTATGAGAAAGGAGAGCGAAACCCGAACACCATCATCATCAGGGTTCCCTCGCCTCCATCGACTGCTCGCGGGACGGAAAGGAACCCCGGGATCTTGTCTCGCGTCCATCCAATAGTCTAGTTTGTTTCAATTACGGTATTTGCTTGTCCATGGCTTTGGCTCTGGCAACGGCGACGGCGGTGCAGAATAAGGTTCCTCCTGATCTTCCTCCGATGTGATGTCACTCTCTGATGTTGGTGTTGGATCTGAGAGGCAGTGTATGCATTGTCTGGACTCCTTCAGATTTGGGCAGACGCTTTGTGTGTATTGGCCGTGGTGTCAGGGCGGTGATGCGGAGTCCCAAACATGGCATCGAGCATGGATCACCACGTGTGGTGTGTGTGTGTGTGTCTCCGAAGGATCTTCCTGGGTATATGATTGGTTTTGGCTTTTGTTGGACCTATCTGGATTCGACCAATACTCGTAGTCCTTCGAGTATTTGAAGGCTATCTTTGACGTTTTTTTCCTCCAAGGCAGGAGTTTGATATGTAGGTCGTGGCCGTCAACATCTTCTGATCTACATCGATGACTTTTCGGCCGAGCAGCTTCTATAAACTTCTGGGTTGAAACAACTTTGCTCCGTTGAGACGGAGGCATAAAGGCGACAATGAGCTTCACTCACGGTGTGTCGTCTACTGATGCAGGGGGAAGAAGACTTCGGGACCCTCAATGATTTGGATATAATTTTATTTTTGTAAGAGTGTGTTTGTGAAGACATATTATATACTTAATATACGGTCTTAGTGCTTTCCAAAAAGAAAAGAAATGTTAGAAGTTGTTGTTTTGTGTTCTCTTCTATTAGCACGAAGAAGGAAGAGTGAGTGATCCGTAAAAAGAAACGACGTGGGACTCAACTTGGTTGCAACAATTTCATTACACGTCAGAGGGTAAGGCTTGCCTGCCGCCGCTAGAAGTGAAGGAAATATGCCCTAGAGGCACTAATAAAGTTATTGTTTATTTCCTTATATCATGATAAATGTTTATTATTCATGCTAGAATTGTATTAACCGGAAACTTAGTACATGTGTGAATGCATAGACAAAACATAGTGTCCCTAGTATGCCTCTACTAGACTAGCTCGTTAATCAAAGATGGTTATGTTTCCTAACCATAGACATGTGTTGTCATTTGATGAACGGGATCACATCATTAGGAGAATGATGTGATGGACATGACCCATCCGTTAGCTTGCATTATGATCATTACAGTTTCATTGCTACTGCTTTCTTCATGACTTATACATGTTCCTCGGACTATGAGATTATGCAACTCCCGAATACCAGAGGAACACCTTGTGTGCTATCAAACGTCACAACGTAACTGGGTGATTATAAAGATGCTCTACAGGTGTCTCCGAAGGTGTTTGTTGGGTTGGCATAGATCAAGATTAGGATTTGTCACTCCGTGTTTCGGAGAGGTATCTCTGGGCCCTCTCGGTATTGCGCATCACTATAAGCCTTGCAAGCAATGTGACTAATGAGTTAGTTGCGGGATGAAGCATTACAAAACGAGTAAAGAGACTTGCCGGTAATGAGATTGAACTAGGTATGAAAATACCGACGATCGAATCTCGGGCAAGTAACATATCGATGACAAAGGGAACAACGTATGTTGTTATATGCGGTTTGACCAATAAAGTTCTTCGTAGAATATGTAGGAGAAAATATGAGCATCCAGGTCCCGCTATTGGTTATTGATCGGAGATGTGTCTCGATCATGTCTACATAGTTCTCAAACCCGTAGGGTCCGCATGCTTAACATTCGTTGACGATTTGTATTATGAGTTACGTGTTTTGATGACCGAAGTTTGTTCGTAGTCCCGGATGAGAACACGGACGCGACGAGGAGTTTCAAAATGGTCGAGGCACAAAGATTGATATATTGAAGGCTATGTTTGGACACCGGAAAGGTTTCAGATGTGTTCGGGCATTTTTCGGAGTACCGGGAGGTTACCGGACCCCCCGGGGAGTTGATGGGGCATAATGGGATTTAGGGGAAAGGAGAAAAGGGCCTCAAGGGGTGGCTGCACGCCCTCCCATGGGCTGGTCCGAATTGGACTAGGAGGGGGCAGCGCCCCCTCCTTCCTTCTCCCCTCTTCCCTCCTTCCCTGATTCTCCTATTTGGAATAGGAAAGGGGGTGGGGGCGAATCCTACTTGGACTGGGAGTCCAAGTAGGACACCCCCTTGGTGCGCCCCCTCTAGGGCCAGCCTCCTCCTCCTCCCTCCATTATATAAGGGGGCAGGGGGCACCCTAGAACACACCAAGTTTTGCCTTAGACGTGTGCGGTGCCCCCTCCATAGTTACTCCCTCGATCATATCGTCGTGGTGCTTAGGCGAAGTCCTGCACCGGTAACATCATCATCACCGTTGTGATATCGTCGTGCTGACGGAACTCACCCTCACCCTCAACAGGATCAAGAGCGCGAGGGACGTCATCGAGCTGAACGTGTGCTGAACAAGGAGGTGCCGTATGTTCGGTACTTGGATCGGTTGGATCGCGAAGACGGTCGACTACATCAACCGCGTTACTAAACGCTTCCGCTTTTGGTCTACGAGGGTATGTGGGCACACTCTCCCCTCTCATTGCTATGCATCTCCTAGATAGATCTTGCGTGATCGTAGGAAAATTTTGAAATTACTACGTTCCCCAACAGTGGCATCCGAGCCAGGTCTATGCATAGATGTTTTATGCACGAGTAGAACACAAAGAGTTGTGGGTGATAATAGTCATACTGCTTACCACCAACGTCTTTGATAACCCACAAGTATAGGGGATGGCAACAGTTTTCGAGGGTAGAGTATTCAACCCAAATTTATAGATTCGACACAAGGGGAGCCAAATAATATTTGAAGGTATTAGCAGCTGAGTTGTCAATTCAACCACACCTGGAGATTAATTATCTGCAGAAAAGCGATTAGTAGCACGGTAACATTAACAGTGATAGCAGTGATATAGTAGCAGTAACGATAGCAGTAGCAACAGTAGTAACTTAGCAAGAACAATATTAGATAAATTCGTAGGCATTGGATCGGTGACTCGTTGGATGATATTCATCATGAGACAGTTATAACCTAGGGCGATACGGCACTAGCTCCAGTTCATAAATATAATGTAGGCATGTATTCCGTAAATAGTCATAATGCTTATGGAAAGAGCTTGCATGCCATCTTTTGTCCTACCCTCCCGTGGCAGCGGGGTCCTATTGGAAACTAAGGGATATTAAGGCCTCCTTTTAATAGAGAACCAGAACAAAGCATTAGCACAAGGTGAATACATGAAGTCCTCAAACTATGGTCATCACCGGGAGTGGTCCCGATTTCTGTCACTCCGGGGCTGCCGGATCATGACGCGTAGTAGGTGACTATAACTTGCAAGATTGGATTTAGAACATGGATATAATGATGATAACATAAACGGTTCAGATATGAAATCATGGCACCCGAGCCCAAAGTGACAAGCATTAAGCATGGCAAAGTCATAGCAACATCAATCTCAGAACATAATGGATACTAGGGATGAAGCCCTAACAAAATTAACTTGATTACATGATGAATCTCATCCAACTCCTCACCGACCAGCGAGCCTACGAAGAAATTACTCACTCCCGATGGGGAGCATCATGGAATTGGCGATGGAGATGTGTTGGTGATGACGAAGATCGAAGATCCCCCTCTCCGGAGCCCCAAACGAACTCCAGATCTGCCCTCCCGAGGAAGAACAACGCTTGGTGGCGGCTCCGTCTCGTGAAACGCGATAATTCTTTTCCCTTGTTTTTTTCTGCAAATATGGGATTTGATAGTGTCGATTTGGAGGTCAGCGGGTCCACCAGGTGGGCAACACCCACCTGGGCGCGCCTGGGGGGCTGGCGTGCCCTGGTGGGTTGTGCCCACCCAGGTGCCCCCCTCAAGTCCATCCTGGCTCCAGAAATTCTCTTTTATTGTATAAAAAATCCTTGCAAAGTTTCGTTCCATTCCGAGAACTTTTATTTCTGCACAAAAACAACAACATGGTAGTTCTGCCGAAAACAGCGTCAGTTCGGAGTTAGTTTCATTCAATTCATGGAAATTAGAGTCCAAAATAAGAGGAAAAGCGTTAGGAAAAGTAGATATGTTGGATACATATCAACTCCCACAAGCTTAAACCTTTGCTTGTCCTCAAGAAATTCAGTTGATAAACTGAAAGTGAAAAAGAAAAACTTTTCCGAACTCTTTTGCTCTTGTTTCATAAATAAGCTTAAGCAGCACCCAGGTTTTCAGCAAAGATTATAACTAACCATGTTGACAATAACTCTTAAAAATTATATTAACTCATATCAATGACATAATCAACTAGAGAGCAATAATAAGATATCTCAAATAGCAACACGTTGTCAAAACAACCATGATATAATATGACAACAGTTACCTCGCTAGCCCGTTCTGAGACCACAAAACATAAATGCAGAGCACCCCCAAAGTTCAAGCAGCGACTAAACATTGTAATTCATGGTAGAAAAGATCCCGTCATGATGCACCCAAAATTAGCTATACACAATGCATCAGCATGACCGCAATGCTCTCAGGTTCTGGCGCTTATTTAAGAAGGTGATGACACAACATAAAAGTAAATAGATAGTCCCTTCGCAGAGGGAAGCAGTGATTTGCAGAGGTGCCAGAGCTCATGTTTTAAAGCAAAGGTAAATGATATTTTGACACATGCACCCTTCTTATTCACTTCACGACCATCGGTTATCAATATCTTCCATGCTAAGCACATAGTGGCGGTTCCTAAGCGGAAAGGTAAAGGTTATGACCCCATTGGGAGTTTTGGTTTGATTATCTGTAAGCTCTTTTCCTTTTGCAGTTTGGGACTGGGCATCCCTATTACCGCCCTTTTCTTGTGCGATGGCAAGTGAATAAACACTCGACCTGAGAATAACCCGCTTAGCATGGAAGATACCGATTACCTCCATTCCTTCCATGAACGATCCATGCACACAAAAAGGATATTTATTTGAAGTTTTTAGAGGTGTCGCATGCAAATTTACTTAGGATGGCAGGGTAATACCACATATAGGTAGGTATGGTGGACTCATCTGGAATAACTTGGGTTTCAGGTTTTTGGATGTACAAGCAGAGTTCCCACTTAGTACAGGCGAAGGCTAGCAAATAGGTTGAGAAGCGGACAACTAGAGAGCAACAACGGTCATGAACATGCATTATGCATAAGTAACATTGGATACTAGCATGAGTGGGATATGAAAACTATGAACATAAATATCATAGAGGCTATGTTGGTTTTGCTTCAACTACATGCATGAACATGTGCTAAGTCAAGCCACTCGAACATTCAGAGGAGGATACCATATCATCATACTACATCACAATCATTTTTAACGCAATGTTGATATCCAAGATAAGTCATTATTCACTCCTAGCTACTTATGCATGGCATGAGAAACTATAATCTCTAATTGTCATTGCAAACATGTTTGATCATAATAGGTTGAAGCATGGATACTAGGTTACACATATTTACAAAAACAGAACAAGTCGAGTTTCTCTCTTCCACGGCCAGTTCATCTAATATCGTCATTATTGCCTTTCACTTGCACGACCGAATGATTTGAAAAATAATAATAGTGCAAGAGTTACGTGGACTAAGCTGGAATCTGCAAACATTTTATTCAAGAGGAGAAGACAAGGTAATATGGGCTCTTTGTTAGATCAAAATAATGCAAATGAGAGCCACTCAACATTTTCATCGTGGTCTTCTCTCGGTATGACTCAATAAAAGAAAAAGAAATTTAGAGAAACACATTGAAATATTTTTGGAGTTTTTGGTTTTTCAAAAGCAAGCAAATGAAAAAGAGAAAAGCAAAAACGAGAAAAACTATTTACACGGGAAAGCTCCCAACAAGTAAAAGAAGAACAAGGAAATCTTTTTGGGTTTTATTTTTAGTGCTACAACAATTTAAACTAAGAAGAAAAATCAAAAAGAAGCAAGAAACATATTTTTTGGAATCTTCTTAAAGTTTTTCGAACACACAAGAAGAAAGCAAGAAAAATAATTAAACATGGGTGATACAATGAAAAAGTGTGGACACCGACAACTGGAATGAAATGTGTGAACATGAATGTCATATCGGTGGAAGTACTCCCCCAAGTTTAGGCTTTTGACCTAGCTTGGTAATAACCAGTCGTTGAAGCCGTGAGGTCCAATGTTGAAGTGCTGGGGAGCAGGCACCATAGGGTCCCACTGTTGGGGCTCTGCCTATGCTACCGCCAAGTTGTTCCGATAAGGGACAATGTCCTCAGGCATAACTCTGTATCCGTTCCTGGCAACATAATCAAACAAAGAAAGTGAAGGCAAGGGGATAACATCACAAGTTTCCACACTGAAAACTAAGTTGTAAGGCAAGTCAATATCAGGGCGATCGACAAAAATAAACTGATGGTCCAACATAGATGCTCTGTCAAGGTAAATCTTGGGCAAAGGGTAACCATGTTGGCGTATCTGCACATTGAAGTGAGTAGCCAAACAAGTAGCATAAATGCCCCCATGTATTTTACCCTTGAATCTGTTAAGGTGAAGGCGACGTGCCATAATAGCTCCCAAGCTAAAAGTGTTGTTGCCATAAAGTGCGCGACACAAAACAGCAAAATCTGGGGTGATAAGTGCACCCACCTTCTCTCTCGCTAGCAAGCACTTTGCAATAAATAAGGCGAAATAATGCACGGCAGGAAGCTGCAAGCTAACGACAGTGGTGCTCGATACTCCTCTCTCATCCCCTACTGTCAGAGTACTGTAACAACCATCAAACTCTGAGGGCCTAGGTTCTACCAAACCCCCATCAGAAGGAAGCATGCATATGTTACAAAAATCAGTAAGTGAGATTTGGTGGTGCTCAGCATATAAATTAAGTGACACTTCAGGGGGTTATTCCTAGGACGAAAATGAAAGTTTTGCACAAAGGAGTTTGTGAGGAGATGATACTGTTCACAGTCATCTGCGATGAAGTTGGTGAGGCCGGCATTATTGGTTGAACTCTTGGAGGATTCCGGCCTCTTCCATGAAGTCATTGTCCGGCCACTCGCACGGCCATAACTCCAACAACCTCGGGGTATGAAGATCATTGTCAGATGACTGTCCAATAACCCCCTTGGAGTTCTTCTTGGAAGCAAACTTCCTAAAGATATTCATATTTTTCCTATGAACAAAATTCTGAAATTTTTAGTCCACAAAACTTCGCAAAATTGATAGCAACTACTCACAGGGATGTATAGAGGCCATATCAAGCATTCATACTACTTAGAACTCTAAGAATTCAACATGCAAGCTCATCTACAGCAGCACCAAGAGTAGCTAATTATTCTAACTATAAACCACTAAAACAAAAATTAATTGGACACATGGAGGAGTCACATAGCAAGCAACAAATCCCCGAAATAGTTTCAGAAATGGAGCTTCGAGCAAAGAGATCGAAATCCGGGGTCTCGGGAGCAAGAAAGCAAGAGAGAGTGTGTTGGTGATTTTTTCTGTGTGAATGGAGTGGTGTGGGAGGAAGAAGTAAGGGAGGGGGCCCACCAGGTGGGCAGCACCCACCAGGGCGCGCCTGGGGGTGCTGGCGCACCCAGGTGGGTTGTGCCCACCTGGTGTACCTCCCTTAGGTATTATTTGCACCAGAAATTCAAAAATATTCAGAAAAAATTGTATCAGGTTTTCAAAGCATTTTCAGAACTTTTATTTTTGGATCATTTTTTATTACACGAAAAAAGCATGGCATTTTATTTTATTTAACTAATAAAAACAGAAAACAAAAGGTAAGGACAGAAGGTAGTGCTTACTGAATTCATCAACTTCATACCTCTCAAAAATGATCCATAATAAGGTTGATCAAGTCTTATTAACAACCACTTTCGATTAGCATGAAACCGAAGAACTTTCGTAAATCACTAAGTTATCTCAATGGGGATATGAATGTCTCCATAAATAAGTATTTCATATTTCTTTTTGACAGTAGGTAGAGGTAGTTGGAAACTTCCAATAGTGATTGTCGGAGATTTTTCAATAACATTGATACCGTTCACTTGGAATTGTTTCTTCGGGAAGTGCACCGTATGCTCATTACCATTGATATGTAAAGTGATCTTGCTTTTATTGCAATCAATAATAGCCCTTGCGGTATTCAAGAAGGGTCTACCAAGGATAATCGACATGTTTTCATCCTCGGGCATCTCAAGTATAACAAAGTCAGTCAAAATAGTAACATTAGCAACAACAACGGGCACATCCTCACAAATACCGATAGGTATGGCAGTTGATTTATCAGCCATTTGCAAAGATATTTTAGTAGGTGTGATTTTATTCAAATCAAGTCTTTTATATAAAGAGAAAGGCATAACACTAACACCAGCTCCCAAATCACATAAAGCAGTTTTCACATAGTTTCTTTTGATGGAGCAAGGTATAGTTGGTATTCCCGAATCTCCAAGTTTTTTAGGTACTCCATCTTTGAAAGTGTAATTAGCAAGCATAGTGGAGATTTCAGCTTTCGGTATTTTTCTCTTATTAGTGATGATGTCTTTAATGTACTTTGCATAAGGAGGCATTTTCAAGATATCAGTCAAGCGAGTGCGCAAAAAGACCGGCCTAATCATTTCAGCAAAGCGTTCAAATTCTTCATCATCTTTCTTTTAGTTGATTTAGGTGGAAAGGGCATAGGCTTTTCAACCCATGGTTCTCTTTCCTTTCCATGTTTTCTAGCAACAAAGTCTCTTTTATCATATCTTTTATTTTTAGGTTGTGGGTTATCAAGATCAACAGTTGGTTCTATCTCAACATCATTATCTGGTTCTTTATCATTAGGTTAAGTGTTTTCATGAATCTCATAATTATCTTTTTCATTATCAAAAGGTGAGTGTTCATTACTAGATTGAGTTTCAGCATCAGAGATAGAAACTTCATTATCATTATCAGGATGTTTTTCTATTTCAGGTTCACTAGAAGCAGGCAAAGTCTTATCATTTTTCTCCTTCTTTTTTGTTTTAGAATAACTAAGTGTAGTGGTGTTGTTCCTTTGAGAATCTTGTTCAATTCTCTTTGGATGTCCCTCGGGATAAAGTGGTTCCTGAGTCAGTTTACCTCCTTTAGTTGCTACTCTAACAGCAAAGTCACTTATATTGTTGTTCATTTCATCAAGTAACTCTCTTTGAGATTTAGCAACTTGTTCTAATTGAGTTTGAACCATAGAGGCATGTTTTCCTACAGCTCTAACATCATTTGAGATTCTAAATAACAAGTCACTTAAGCGAGCAATCATATCAGAGTTTGTGTTTCAGTTGTTTCATAACATTTGCATTGAAGTGATCTTGCTTTCTAATGTAATTATCAAACTCATAAAGGCATTGACTAGGATGTTTATTATGAGGACCATCACTATCATTGAATTTCATTAAAGATTTTACCTCTACCACCTTGGGTGGTGGTGGTGCTTCAAGCCCATGTATTTCTTTGATAGGTGGTAAAAATTTTAACATCCTCGGCCTTAATACCTTTTTCCTTCATAGATTTCTTTGCCTCTTGCATATCTTCAGGACTGAGATATAAGATACCCCTCTTATTCAGAGTGGGTTTAATAGGTGCTTCATGAGGAGTCCAATCATCATAATTTTTCAATATGTTATTCAATAATTCTTCAGCTTGCTCAATAGTTCGTTCCCTGAAAACACAACCAGAACAACTATCTAGGAAGTCCATAGAAGCATCAGTTACTCCATTATAGAAGATATCAAGTATTTCATTTTTCTTAAGAGGATAATCAGGCAAAGCATTAAGCAATTGGAGAGGCCTCCCCCAAGCTTGTTGGAGACTCTCTTCTTTAATTTACACAAAGTTAAATATTTCCTGCAAGGCGGCTTGTTTCTTATGAGAAGGGAAATATTTTTCAGAGAAGTAATAAATCATATCCTGGGGACTACGCACACAACCAGGAGCAAGAGCATAGTACCAAGCTTTAGCATCACCCTTTAATGAGAATGGAAATAACTTGATAATATAGTAATAGCGAATCTTCTCATCATGAGCAAAAAGGGTAGCTATATCATTCAACTTAGTAAGATGTGCCACAACAGTTTCAGTTTCATAACCATGGAAAGGATCATATTCAACCAAAGTGATTAACTCTGGGTCGATAGAGAATTCATAATCCTTGTCAGCAATAACAATAGGAGAAGTAGCAAACTCAGGATCACATTTCATTTCAGCATTCAGAGATCTTTATTTATACTTGAATAATAATTTCTTTAGATCATCTCTATCCTTAAAAGCAAGCATATCTCTAGTTGCCTCCTCACTCATAGTATAACCTTCTGGTATCTTTGGCAATTCATATCTAGGAGGACTAGTAATAGTAGGTGTTTCAGTATTTTCCGTTTCAAGTTCATCATGAGATTCAACAATATCATGTTGTCTTACTCTAGCAATTTGTTCATCAAGAAATTCACCTAGTGGCACATCATCATCAAGCAAGGTACTAGCATCTGAAGGAAATATGCCCTAGAGGCAATAATAAAGTTGTTATTTATATATTTCCTTATATCATTATAAATGTTTATTATTCATGCTAGAATTGTATTAACCGGAAACTTGGTACATGTGTGAATACATAGACAAATAGAGTGTCACTAGTATGCCTCTACTTGACTAGCTCGTTAATCAAAGATGATTAAGTTTCCTAGCCATAGACATGAGTGGTCATTTGATAAACAGGATCACATCATTAGGGAATGATGAGATTGACTTGACCCATTCCGTTAGCTTAGCACTTGATCGTTTAGTATGTTGCTATTGCTTTCTTCATGACTTATACATGTTCCTATGACTATGAGATTATGCAACTCCCGAACACAGGAGGAACACTTTGTGTGCTACCAAACGTCACAACATAACTGGGTGATTATAAAGGTGCTCTACATGTGTCTCTGATGGTGTTTGCTAAGTTGGCATCGATCGAGATTAGGATTTGTCACTCCGATTGTCGGAGAGGTATCTCTGGGCCCTATCGGTAATGCACATCACTATAAGCCTTGCAAGAAATGTGACTAATGAGTCAGTTACGGGATGATGCATTAAGGAACGAGTAAAGAGACTTGCCGGTAACGAGATTGAACTAGGTATTAATATACCGACGATCAAATCTTGCACAAGTAACATACCGATGACGAAGGGGACAATGTATGTTGTTATGCGGTTTGACCGATAAAGACCTTCTTAGAATAAGTGGGAGCCAATATGAGCATACAGGTTCCTCTATTGGTTATTGGCCGGAGACGTGTCTCGGTCATGTCTACATAGTTATCGAACCCGTAGGGTCCGCACGCTTAACATTCAGTGACGATCGGTATTATGAGTTTATGTGTTTTGATGTACCGAAGGTAGTTCGGAGTCCCGGATATGATCACGGACATAATGAGGAGTCTCGAAAATGGTCGAGACATAAAGATCAATATATTGGACGACTATATTTGGACGTTAGAATGGTTCCGGGTGAGTTCGGGCATATACCGGAGTACCGGGAGGTTACTGGAACCCACCGGGAGGTATATGGGCCTTATTAGGCCATATTGGGAGAGAAGAGAGGGAGGCATAGGAGGAGGCACGCCCCCCTCAAGCCCAATCTGAATTGGGTGAGGGGTCAGCCCCCTCTTTCCTTCCCCCTCTCTCCCCCTTCCTTCCACTCCTAGTCCAACTAGGGAAGGGGGGAATTCTACTCCCGGTGGGAGTAGGACTCCCCATGGAGCACGCCATAGGAGGGCCGGCCCTCCCCCTCCTCCACTCCTTTATATACGGAGGATGGGGGCACCCCATAGACACACAAGTTGATCATTGATCTCTTAGCCGTGTGCAGTGCCCCCCTCCACCATAATCCACCTCGATCATATTGTTGCATTGCTTAGGCGAAGCCCTGTGCCGGTAGCTTCATCATCATCGTCATCACGCCGTAGTGCCGACGAAGCTCGCCCTCGACACTCTGCTGGATCGTGAGTTCATGGGATGTCACCGAGCCGAACTTGTGCAGCTCGCGGAGGTGCCATACTTTCGGTACTAGGATTGGTCGGATCGTGAAGACGTACAACTACATCAACCGTGTTGTCATAATGCTTCCGCTTACGGTCTACGGGGGTACATGGACAACTCTCTCCCGCTCGTTGCTATGCATCACCATGATCTTGCGTGTGCGTAGGAAATTTTTGAAATTACTGCATTCCCCAACAGTGGCATCCGAGCCAGGTTTATGTGTAGATGTTATATGCACGAGTAGAACACAAGTGAGTTGTGGGCGATAATAGTCATATTACTTACCAGCATGGCATACTTTGATTAGGCGGTATTGTTGGATGAAGCGGCCCGGACCGACATTACGCGTACGCTTATGCGAGACTGGTTCTACCGACGTGCTTCGCACATAGGTGGCTGACGGGTGTCAGTTTCTCCAACTTTAGTTGAATCGAGTGTGGCTACGCCCGGTCCTTGTTGAAGGTTAAAACAGCACATACTTGACGAAAAATCATTCTGGTTTTGATGCATAGGTAAGAACGGTTCTTGCTGAGCCCGTAGCAGCCACGTAAAACTTGCAACTACAAAGTAGAGGACGTCTAACTTGTTTTTGCAGGGCATGTTGTGATGTGATATGGTCAAGACATGATGGGAAATTTTATTGTATGAGATGCCATGTTTTGTAACAAAGTTATCGGCAACTGGCAGGAGCCATATGGTTGTCGCTTTATTGTATGCAATGCAATCGCCCTATAATTGTTTTTACTTTATCACTAAGCGGTAGCGATAGTCGTAGAAACAATAGTTGGCGAGACGACAACGATGCTACGGTGGAGATCAAGGTGTCGCGCTGGTGACGATGGTGATCCTGACGGTGCTTTGGAGATGGAGATCAAAGGCACAAGATGATGATGGCCATATCATATCACTTATATTGATTGCATGTGATGTTTATCCTTTATGCATCTTATTTTTCTTAGTTCGACAGTAGCATTATAAGATGATCTCTCACTAAATATCAAGGTACAAGTGTTCTCCCTGAGTGTGCACCGTTGCGAAATTTCATCGTGCCGAGACACCACGTGATGATCGGGTGTGATAAGCTCTACGTTCACATACAACAGGTGCAAGCCAGTTTTGCACAAGCAGAATACTCGGGTTAAACTTGACGAGCCTAGCATATGCAGATATGGACTCGAAACACTGAAACCGAAAGGTCGAGCGTGAATCATATAGTAGATATGATCAACATAGTGATGTTCACCATTGAAAACTACTCCATCTCACGTGATGACCGGACATGGTTTAGTTGATTTGGATCACGTGATCACTTAGATGATTAGAGGGATGTCTATCTAAGTGGGAGTTCTTAAGTAATATGATTAATTGAACTTTAATTTATCATGAACTTAGTACCTGATAGTATTTTGCATGTCTATATTGTTGTAGATCAATGTCCCATGCTATTGTTCCTTTGAATTTTAATGCGTTCCTTGAGAAAGCTAAGTTGAAAGATGATGGTAGCAATTACACGGACTGGGTCCGTAACTTGAGGATTATTCTCATTGCCGCACAGAAGAATTACGTCCTAGAAGCACCGCTAGGTGCAAGACCCGCTGCAGGAGCAACACTGGACGTTGTGAACGTCTGGCAGAGCAAAGCTGATGACTACTTGATAGTTCAGTGTGCCATGCTTTGTGCCTTGGAATCGGGACTTCAACGACGTTTTGAATGTCATGGAGCATATGATATGTTCGAGGAGTTGAAGTTAATATTTCAAGAAAATGCCCGGATTGAGAGATATGAATTCTCCAATAAGTTCTATAGGTGCAAGATGGAGGAGAATAATTCTGTCAGTGAACATATACTCAAAATGTCTGGGTATAACAACCACTTGATTCAGCTGGGAGTTAATCTTCCTGATGATAGTGTCATTGACAGAATTCTCCAGTCACTGCCACCAACCTACAAGAGCTTCATGATGAACTATAATATGCAAGGGATGAACAAGACAATTCCCGAGCTCTTCGCAATGCTAAAGGCTGCGGAGGTATAAATCAAGAAGGAGCATCAAGTGTTGATGGTCAACAAGACCACCAGTTTCAAGAAAAAGGGTAAAGGGAAGAAAGGGAACTTCAAGAAGAACGGCAAGCAAGTTGTTGCTCAAGTGAAGAATCCCAAGTCTGGACCTAAGCCTGAGACTGAGTGCTTCTACTGCAAAGGGACTGGTCACTAGAAGCAGAACTGCCCCAAGTATTTGGCAGATAAGAAGGATGGCAAGGTGAACAAATGTATATGTGATATACATGTTATTGATGTGTACCTTACTAATGCTCGCAGTAGCACCTGGGTATTTGATACTGGTTCTGTTGCTAATATTTGCAACTCGAAACAGGGACTACGGATTAAACAAAGATTGGCTAAGGAGGAGGTGGCGATGCGCGTGGGAAATGGTTCCAAAGTCGATGTGATCGTGGTCGGCATGCTACCTCTACATCTACCTTCGGGATTAGTTTTAGACTTGAATAATTTTTATTTGGTGCCAGCGTTGAGCATGAACATTATATGTGGATCTTGTTTGATGCGAGACGGTTATTCATGTAAATCTGAGAATAATGGTTGTTCTATTTATATGAGTAATATCTTTTATGGTCATGCACCCTTGAAGGGTGGTCTATTTTTATTGAATCTCGATAGTGGTGACACACATATTCATAATATTGAAGCCAAAAGATGAAGAATTGATAATGATAGTGCAACTTATTTGTGGCACTGCCGTTTGGGTCATATTGGTGTAAAGCGCATGAAGAAACTCCATCTTGATGGACTTTTAGAATCACTTGGTACTTGCGAACCATGCCTCATATGACTAAAACTCCGTTCTCCAGAACAATGGAGCGAGCAACAGATTTGTTGGGAATCATACATACTGATGTATGTGGTCCGATGAATATTGAGGCACGCGGCGGGTGTCGTTATTTTCCCACCTTCACAGATGATTAGAGCAGATATGGGTATATCTACTTAATGAAACACAAGTCTGAAACATTTGAAAAGTTCAAAGAATTTCAGAGTGAAGTGGAAAATCATCGTAATAAGAAAATAAAGTTTCTACGATTTGATCATGGAGGAGAATATTTGAGTTACGAGTTTGGTCTTCATTTGAAACAATGCGGAATAGTTTCGCAACTCACGCCACCCGGAACACCACAGCGTAATGGTGTGTCCGAACGTCATAACCGCACTTCATTAGATATGGTGCGATCTATGATGTCTCTTACTCATTTATCGCTATTGTTTTGGGGTTATGCTTTAGAGACGGCTGCATTCATGTTAAATAGGGCACCATCTAAATCCATTGAGATGACGCCTTATGAATTGTGGTTTGGCAAGAAACCAAAGTTGTCATTTCTGAAAGTTTGGGGTTGCGATGCTTATGTGAAAAAACTTCAACCTGATAAGCTCGAACCCAAATCGAAGAAATGTGTCTTCATAGAATACCCAAAGGAAACGGTTGGGTGCACCTTCTATCACAGATCCGAATGCAAGACATTCGTTGCTAAGAATGGATCCTTTCTAGCGAAGGAGTTTCTCTCGAAAGAAGTGAGTGGGAGGAAAGTAGAACTTGATGAGGTAATTGTACCTGCTCCCTTCTTGGAAATTAGTTCATCACATAAATCAGTTCCTGTGATCCCTACACCAATTGGTGAGGAAGCTGATGATAATGATCACGAAACTTCAGATCAAGTTACTACCGAACCTCGTAGGTCAACTAGAGTAAGATCCGCACCAAAGTGGTACGATAATCCTGTTCTGGAGGTCATGTTACTTGACCATGACGAACCTACAAACTATGAGGAAGCGATGATGAGCCCAGATTCCATGAAATGGCTTGAGGCCCTGAAATCTAAGATGGGATCCATGTATGAGAACAATGTGTGGACTTTGCTTGACTTGCCCGATGATCGGCAAGCCATCGAGAATAAATGGATCTTCAAGAAGAAGACTGATGCTGATGGTAATATTACTGTCTACAATGCTCTACTTGTTGCGAAAGGTTTTTGACAAGTTCAAGGAGTTGACTACAATGAGACCTTCTCACCCATAGCGATGCTTTAGTCTGTCCGAATCATGTTAGCAATTGTTGCATTTTATGATTATGAAATTTGGCAAATGGATGTAAAGACTGCATTCCTGAATGGATTTCTGGAAGAAGAGTTGTATATGATGCAACCTGAAGGTTTTGTCAATCCAAAGGATGCTAACAAAGTGTGCAAGCTCCAGCGATCCATTTATGGACTGATGCAAGCCTCTCGAAGTTGGAATAAATGTTTTGATAGTGTGGTCAAAGCATATGGTTTTATACAGACTTTTGGAGAAGCCTGTATTTACAAGAAAGTGAGTGGGAGCTCTGTAGCATTTCTAATATTATATGTGGATTATATATTATTGATTGGAAATGACATAGAATTTTTGGATAGCATAAAAGGACACTTGAACAAGAGTTTTTCAATGAAAGACCTCAGTGAAGCTGCTTTTATATTGGGCATTAATATCTATAGAGATAGATCAAGACGCTTAATTGGACTTTCAGAAAGCACATACCTTGATAAAGTTTTGAAGAAGTTCAAAATGGATCAAGCAAAGAAAGGGTTCTTGCATGTGTTACAAGGTGTGAAGTTGAGTCAGACTCAATGCCCGACCACTGCAGAAGATAGAGAGAAAACAAAAGATGTTCCCTATGCTTCAGCCATAGGCTCTATCATGTATGCAATGATGTGTACCACACCTGATGTGTGCCTTGCTATTAGTTTAGCAGGGAGGTACCAAAGTAATCAAGGAGTGGATCACTGGACAACGGTCAAGAACATCCTGAAATACCTGAAAAGGACTAAGGATATGTTTCTCATTTATGGAGGTGACAAGGAGCTCGTCGTAAATGGTTACATTGATGCAAGCTTTGACACTGATCCAGATGACTCTAAGTCACAAACCAGATACGTATTTATTTTGAACGCTGAAGCTGTAAGTTGGTGCAGTTCTAAGCAAAGTGTCATGGCGGGATCTACGTGTGAAGCGGAGTACATAGCTGCTTCGGAAGCAGCAAATGAAGGAGTCTGGATGAAGGAGTTCATATCCGATCTAGGTGTCATACCTAGTGCATCGGGTCCAATTCCATCCGTCATTGCCTTGGCGAAGTAATCCAGATTTCACAAGAGAACCAAGCACATCAAGAGCCGCTTCAATTCCATCCGTCATCAAGTATAGGAAGGGGACATAGAGATTTGCAAGATACATACGGATCTGAATGTTGCAGACCCGTTGACTAAGCCTCTCCCACGAGCAAAACATGATCAGCACCAAGACTCCATGGGTGTTAGAATCATTACAATGTAATCTAGATTATTGACTCTAGTGCAAGTGGGAGACTGAAGGAAATATGCCCTAGAGGCAACAATAAAGTTGTTATTTATATATTTCCTTATATCATGATAAATGTTTATTATTCATGCTAGAATTGTATTAACCGCAAACTTAGTACATGTGAGAATACATAGACAAATAGAGTGCCACTAGTATGCCTCTACTTGACTAGCTCGTTAATCAAAGATGGTTAAGTTTCCTAGCCATAGACATGAGTTGTCATTCGATAAACGGGATCACATCATTACAGAATGATGAGATTGACTTGACCCATTCTTTGGCTTACCACTTGATCGTTTAGTATGTTGCTATTGCTTTCTTCATGACTTATACATGTTCCTACGACTATGAGATTATGCAACTCCCGAACACCGGAGGAACACTTTGTGTGCTACCAAATGTAACAACATAACTGGGTGATTATTAAGGTGCTCTACAGGTGTCTCTGATGGTGTTTGTTGAGTTGGCATAGATCGAGATTAGGATTTGTCACTTTGATTGTCAGAGAGGTATCTCTGGGCCCTCTCGGTAATGCACATCACTATAAGCCTTGCAAGAAATGTGACTAATGAGTTAGTTATGGGATGATGCATTACGGAACGAGTACAGAGACTTGCCAGTAACAAGATTGAACTAGGTATTGAGATACCGAGGATCGAATCTCGGGTAAGTAACATACCGATGACAAAGGGAACAACGTATGTTGTTATGCGGTTTGATCGATAAAGATCTTCGTAGAATATGTGGGAGCCAATATGAGCATCCAGGTTCCGCTATTGGTTATTGGCTGGAGACGTGTCTCGGTCATGTTTACATAGTTCTCGAACCCGTAGGGTCCACACGCTTAACGTTCGGTGACGATTGGTGTTATGAGTTTATGTGTTTTGATGTACCAAAGGTTGTTCGGAGTCCCGGATATGATCACGGACATGACGAGGAGTCTCGAAATGGCCGAGACATAAAGATCGATATATTGGACGACTATATTTGGACGTTGGAGTGGTTCCAGGTGAGTTCGGGTATATACCGGAGTACCGGGAGGTTACCGGAACCCCCCGATAGGTATATGGGCCTTATTCGGCCATAGTGGGAGAGAAGAGAGGGATGCATAGGAGGGGGCGCGCCCCCCTCAAGCCCAATCTGAATTGGGTGGCGCCCCCCCCCTTTCCTTCCCCCTCTCTTCCCCTTCCTTCCACTCCTAGTCCAACTAGGGAAGGGAGGAATCCTACTCCCAGTGGGAGTAGGACTCCCCATGGGGAGCGCCATATAGGAGGGCTGGCCCTCCCCCTCCTCCACTCATTTATATACGGAGGAGGGGGGCACCCCATAGACACACAAGTTGATCATTGATCTCTTAGCCGTGTGCGGTGTCCCCCTCCACCATAATCCACTTCGATCATATCATTGTAGTGCTTAGGCGAAGGCCTGTGCCGGTAGCTTCATCATCACCGGCATCACGCCATCGTGCTGACGAAGCTCTCCCTCTACACTCTGCTAGATCATGAGTTCATGGGATGTGACCGAGCCGAACGTGTGCAGATCACGGAGGTGCCGTACTTTCAGTACTAGGATCGGTCGGATCGTGAAGACGTATGACTACATCAACCGCGTTGTCATAAGGCTTCCTCTTACGGTCTACGAGGGTACGTGAAGAACTCTCTCCCGCTCGTTTCTATGCATCACCATGATCTTGCGTGTGCGTAGGAAATTTTCGAAATTACCGCATTCCCCCACAACATCATCATGAGTATCATTCATAGCAGAAGTAGCATCATCAATAACTTGCGATATATCAGAATTAATAGCATGTTGTGGAGTTGCAAGTTTACTTATAACAGAAGGCGAATCTAAAGCAGAACTGGATGGCAGTTCCTTACCTCCCCTCATCTTTGAGGGGAAAATCTTAGTCTTGGCATCCTTCAGATTCTTCATAGTGGTAATATGATAATAATCCCAACCGACTCAACAAATATAGCTATGCTCCCCGGCCGCGGTGCCAGAAAAGGTCTTGATAACACACAAGTATTGGGGATCGCAACAGTTTTTGAGGGTAGAGTATTCAACCCAAATTTATAGATTCAACACAAGGGGAGCCAAAGAATATTTGAAGGTATTAGCAGCTGAGTTCTCAATTCAACCACACCTAGAGACTAATTATCTGCAGCAAAGCGATTAGTAGCACAGTAATATGATAGTTTTGATGATAGTAGCAGCAGCAACAGTAACGGTAACAGTGATAGCAGTGATATTGTAGCAGTAACGATAACAGTAGCAACAGTAGTAACTTAGCAAGAACAATATAAGATAAATTTATAGGCATTGGATCAGTGACTCGTTGCATGATATTTATCATGAGACAGTTATAACCAAGGGCGATACGACACTAGCTCCAGTTCATAAATATAATGTAGGCATGTATTCCGTAAATAGTCATACGTGCTTATGGAAAGAACTTGCATGGCATCTTTTGTCCTACCCTCCCGTGGTGTAGCGGGTTCCTATTGGAAACTAAGGGATATTAAGGCCTCCTTTTAATAGAGAACCGGAACAAAGCATTAGCACACGATGAATACATGAACTCCTCAAACTACGGTCATCACCGGGAGTGGTCCCGATTTCTGTCACTCCGGGGTTGCTGGATCATAACACGTAGTAGGTGACATAACTTGCAAGATCGAATCTAGAACATGGATATAATGATAATAACATAAACGGTTCAGATCTGAAATCATGGCACCCGGGCCCAAAGTGACAAGTATTAAGCATGGCAAAGTCATAGAGACATCAATCTCAGAACATAATGGATACTAGGGATCAAGCCCTAACAAAACTAACTCGATTACATGATGAATCTCATCCAACTCCTCACTGGCCAGTGAGCCTACGAAGGAATTACTCACTCCCGGTGGGGAGCATCATGGAATTGGCGATGGAGATGTGTTCGTGATGATGAAGATCAAAGATCCCCCTCTTCGGAGCTCCAAACGGACTCCAGATCTGCCCTCCCGAGGAAGAACAGGGCTTGGCGGTGGCTCCGTCTCATGAAACGCGATAATTCTTTTTTCCTGATTTTTTTGCTAGAAATATGGGATTTTATAGCGTCGGTTTGGAGGTCAGCCGGGCCACCAGGTGGGCCGCACCCACCTGGGCGCGCCTGGGGGGCTGGCGTGCCCTGGTGGGTTGTGCCCACCCAGGTGCCCCCCTCAGGTCCATCCTGGCTCCATAAATTCTCTTTTATTGTATAAAAAATCCTCGCAAAGTTTCTTCCATTCTGAGAACTTTTTTTCTACACAAAAACAACACCATGGTAGTTCTACTGAAAACAGCGTAAGTCCGGGGTTAGTTTCATTCAAGTCATGCAAATTAGAGTCCAAAACAAGAGGAAAATCCTTAGGAAAAGTATCAATCTTACTTTGATTCGGCGCTATTGTTGGATGAAGCGGCCCGGACCGACATTACATAACCTCATTCATGAGACTGGTTCTACCGACGTGCTTTTTCACAAAGGTGGCTGGCGGGTGTCTGTTTCTCCAACTTTAGTTGAATCGAGTTTGACCACGGCTAGTCCTTGTTGAAGGTTAAAATAGCACAATTGACGAAAAATCTCTGTGGTTTTGATGCGTAGGTAACAACGGTTCTTGCTAGAAGCCCGTAGCAGCCACGTAAAACTTGCAACAACAAAGTAGAGGACGTCTAACTTGTTTTTGCAGGGGTTGTTGTGATGTGATATGGTCAAGACATGACGTGATATAAATTGTTGTATGAGATGATCATGTTTTGTAACAGAGTTATCAGCAACTGGTAGGAGCCATATGGTTGTCGCTTTATTGTATGCAATGCAATCGCCATGTAATTTCTTTACTTTATCACTAAGCGGTAGCGATAGTCGTAGAAGAAATAGTTGGCGAGACGACTTCGATGCTACAATGGAGATCAAGGTGTCGCGCCGGTGATGATGGAGATCATGACGATGCTTTGGTGATGGAGATCATGAGCACAAGATGATGATGGACATATCATGTCACATATATTGATTGCATGTGATGTTTATCTTTTATGCATCTTATTTTGCTTTACAGCAGTAGCATTATAAGATGATCCCTTACTAAATTTCAAGGTATAAGTGTTCTCCCTGAGTATGCACCATTGCAACAGTTCGTCGTGCCGACACACCACGTGATGATCGGGTGTGATAAGCTCTACGTTCACATACAACCGGTGCAAGCCAGTTTTGCACACGCAGAATACTCGGGTTAAACTTGACGAGCCTAGCATATGCAGATATGGCCTCGGAACACTGAGACCGAAAGGTCGAACGTGAATCATATAGTAGATATGATCAACATAGTGATGTTCACCACTGAAAACTACTCCATCTCACGTGATGATCGGGCATGGTTGAGTTGATTTGGATCACGTGATCATTTAGATGACTAGAGAGATGTCTATCTAAGTGGGAGTCCGTAAGTAATATGATTAGTTGAACTTAAATTTATCATGAACTTAGTCTTGATAATTATTTTGCATGTCTATGTTGTCGCGAGGATCAATGGCCAGTGCTACTGTTCCTTTGAATTTTAATGCGTTCCTAGAGAAAGCTAAGTTGAAAGATGATGGTAGCAATTACACGGACTGGGTCCGTAACTTGAGGGTTATCCTCATTGCTTCATAGAAGAATTACGTCCTGGAAGCACCGCTAGGTGCTAGGCCTGCTGCAGACGCTACTGATGACGTTAAGAACGTCTAGAAGAGCAAAACTGATGATTATTCGATAGTTCAGTGTGCCATGCTTTATGGCTTAGAATCAGGACTTCAAAGACGTTTTGAACATCATGGAGCATCTGATATGTTCCAAGAGTTGAAGTTGATATTTCAAGCAAATGCCCGAGTTGAGAGATATGAAGTCTCCAACAAGTTCTATAGCTGCAAAATGGAGGAGAATAGTTCTGTTAGTGAACACATACTCAGAATGTCTGGGTACCATAACCACTTGACTCAGCTGGGAGTTAATCTTCCTGATGATAGTGTCATTGACAGAGTTCTTCAATCACTGCCACCAAGCTATAAAGGCTTCGTGATGAACTATAATATGCAAGGGATGAACAAGACAATTCCCGAGCTCTTCGCGATTGAAAGTGCAAGTGGCACTTATACTATATTTTGGTGTAATGACAATGTAGTTAGTTGAACTAATATCAGTTACTAAAGTTTATCTCAGGATATTGGTTCCAAGTGCTCCTTGATGGAGATGTGCGACCCCCCCCCCCCATTTCAGAAAGGACAAAGGCGTGGTCTTCCGGTGTTTCGAAGGTTTTAGTTTCTTGTTTGCTTCGAGTCGGAGGAAAGACCGCACTATTAAGAGGGGTTTGTGTGGATGAAAGTTGTGTGGGAATGCCATTGCCTAACCTTACACACTTAGCCTACTGCTACCTCTTGAGCACTATGTTGGATTTCCCCGCAGAGGAGAGGATGATGCAGTAAAGTAGCGTAAGTATTTCCCTCAGTTTTTGAGAACCAAGGTATCAATCCAGTAGGAGATCACGCACGAGTCCCTCGTACCTACACAAAATGATAGCTACTCGCAACCAACGCGTTTAGGGGTTGTCAATCCCTTCACGGTCACTTACGAGGGTGAGATCTGACAGAGATGATAAATAATATTTTTGGTATTTTTGATATAGAGATGCAAAGTGAAAAGTAAAAGGCAAAGTAAAAACAAAGCAAGTAATAAAGTAATGGAGATTGATATGATGAGAATAGACCCGGGGGCCATAGGTTTCACTAGTGGCTTCTCTCAAGAGCATAGATATTCTACGGTGGGTGAACAAATTACTGTTGAGCAATTGACAGAATTGAGCATAATTCTGAGTATATCTAGGTATGATCATGTGTGTAGGCATGACGTACGAGACAAGTAGATCGAAACGATTCTGCATCTACTACTATTACTCCACTCATCGACCGCTATCCAGCATGCATCTAGAGTATTAAGTTAAAAACAGAGTAACGCCTTAAGCAAGATGACATGATGTAGAGGGATAAATTCATGCAATATGATAAAAAAACCATCTTGTTATCCTCGATGGCAACAATACAATACGTGCCTCGCTGCCCCTGCTGTCACTGGGAAAGGACACCGCAAGATTGAACCCAAAGCTAAACACTTCTCTCATTGCAAGAACTACCAATCTAGTTGGCCAAACCAAATGGATAATTCGAAGAGACTTGCAAAGATAACTCAATCATACATAAAAGAATTCAGAGAAGATTCAAATATTATTCATAGATAAGCTGGATCATAAACCCACAATTCATCGGTCTCAACAAACACACCGCAAAAAGAAGATTACATCGAATAGATCTCCACAAGAGAGGGGGAGAACATTGTATTGAGATCCAAAAAGAGAGAAGAAGCCATCTAGCTACTAGCTATGGACCCGAAGGTCTGAAGTAAACTACTCACACTTCATCGGAGAGGCTATGGTGTTGATGTAGAAGCCCTCCATGGTAGATGCCCCCTCCGGTGGAGCTCCGGAACAGGCCCCAAAATGGGATCTCGTGGATACAGAAAGTTGCGGTGGTGGAATTAGGTTTTTGGCTCCGTATTTGATCTGTCGGGGGTACGTAGGTATATATAGGAGGAAGGAGTACGTCGGTGGAGCAACAGGGGGCCCACGAGGCAGGGGGCGCGCCCTAGGGGGGTGCCCTCACCCTCGTGACCTCCTCGGTAGTTCCTTGGATCAGGGTCCAAGTCTCCTGGATCACGTTCGGTGAGAAAATCACGTCCCCGAAGGTTTCATTACATTTGGACTCCGTTTGATATTCTGTTTCTTCGAAATACTGAAATAGGCAAAAAACAACAATTCTGGGATGGGCCTCCGGTTAATAGGTTAGTCCCAAAAATAATATAAAAGTGGAAAATAAAGCCCAATATAGTCCAAAACAGTAGATAAAGTAGCATGGAGCAATAAAAATTTATAGATACGTTGGAGACGTATCAAGCACCCCCAAGCTTAATTCCTGTTCGTCCTTGAGTAGGTAAATGATAAAAAAGAATTTTTGATGCGGAGTGATACTTTGGCATAATTTCAATGTAAATCTTCTTAATTGTGGTATGAATATTCAGATCCGAAAGATTCAAGACAAAAGTTCATATTGACATAAAAGTAATAATACTTCAAGCGTACTAATCAAAGCAATCATGTCTTCTCAAAATAGCATGGTTAAAGAAAGTTATCCTACAAAATCATATAGTCTGGCTAAGCTCTATCTTCATCACACAAAGTATTTAATCATGCACAACCCCGATGACAAGCCAAGCAATTGTTTCATACTTTAGTAATCTCAAACTTTTTCAACTTTCACGCAATACATGAGCGTCAGCCATGGACATAGCACTATAGGTGGAATAGAATGGTGGTTGTGGAGAAGACAAAAAGGAGAAGATAGTCTCACATCAACTAGGCGTATCAACGGGCTATGGAGATGCCCATTAATAGATATCAATGTGAGTGAGTAGGGATTGCCATGCAACGGATGCACTAGAGCTATAAGTATATGAATTCTCAACAAAAGAAACTAAGTGGGTGTGCATCCAACTTGTTTGCTCACGAAGACCTAGGGAACTTTTGAGGAAGCCCATCATTGGAATATACAAGCCAAGTTCTATAATGAAAAATTCCCACTAGTATATGAAAGTGACAACATATGAGACTCTCTATCATGAAGATCATGGTGCTACTTTGAAGCACAAGTGTGGTAAAAGGATAGTAGCATTGTCCCTTCTCTCTTTTCTCTCATATTTTTTTATTTGGGCCTTTTTTACGGCCTTCTTTTTTTTCTTCCGGAGTCTCATCCCGACTTATGGGGGAATCATAGTCTCCATCATCCTTTCCTCACTGGGACAATGCTCTAATAATGATGATCATCACACTTTTATTTTTCTTACAACTCAACAATTACAACTCGATACTTAGAACAAAATATGACTCTATATGAATGCCTCCTGCGGTATACCGGGATATGCAATGAATCAAGAGCGACATGTATGAAAATTATGAAGGTGGCCTTGCCACAAATACAATGTCAACTACATGTTCATGCAAAAAGCAATATGACAAAAGTAATGTGTGTCATATGAATGGAATGGTGGAAAGTTGCATGGCAATATATCTCGGAATGTCTATGGAAATGCCATGATAGGTAGATATGGTGGTAGTTTTGAGGAAGGTATATGGTGGGTGTATGATACCGGCGAAAAGTGCGCGGTATTAGAGAGGCTAGCAATGGTGGAAGGGTGAGAGTGCATATAATCCATGGACTCAACATTAATCAAAAGAACTCATGCACTTGTTGCAAAAATTTAGAAGTCATCAAAAACCAAAGCACTACACGCATACTCCTAGGGGGATAGATTGGTAGGAAAAGAACATCGCTCGTCCCCGACCGCCACTCATAAGGAAGACAATCAATAAATAAAATTGTGCTCCGACTTCATCACAAAGCGGTTCACCATACGTGCATGCTACGGGAATCACAAACTTCAACACAAGCATTCTTTAAATTCATAATCACCCCAACTAGCATTGCTTTGATATTATCACCTCCATATCTCAAAACAATTATCAAGCATCAAACTTATCTTAGTATTCAACACACTCAAAAGAAAGTTTCACATATCTTGAATACCAAGTATATTATCTTTAAGCAAATTACCATGATATTAACAACTCTCAAAATAATCTAAGTGAAGCATGAGAGATCAATAGTTTCTTTAAAACAAATCCACCACCATGCTCTAAAAGATCTAAGTGAAGCACTAGAGCAAAAATTATCAAGCTCAAAAGATATAAGTGAAGCACATAGAGTATTCTAGCAAATTCCAAATCATGTATGGCTCTCTCAAAAGGTGTGTACAGCAAGGATGATTGTGTTAAACTAACAAGCAAAGACGCAAATAATACAAGACGCTCCAAGCAAAACACATAACATGTGGTGAATAAAAATATAGCTCCAAGTAAATTACCGATGGAAGTAGACGAAAGAGGGGATGCCTTCCAGGGCATCCCCAAGCTTTGACTTTTTGGTTTCCTTGGATTATCTTGGGGGTGCCATGGGCATCCCCAAGCTTAGGCTTTTGCCACTCTTTGTTCCATAATCCATTAAAAGAATTCACCCAAAACTTGAAAACTTCACAACACAAAACTCAATAGAAATCTCGTGAGCTCCGTTAGTGAAAGAAAACAAAAGACTACTTTAAGGTACTGTAATGAACTCATTCTTTATTTATATTGGTGTTAAACCTACTGTATTCCAACTTCCTTATGGTTTATAAACTAATTTATTAGCCATAGATGCATTGAAATAAGCAAACAACACACGAAAAACAGAATCTATCAAAAACAGAACAGTCTGTAGAAATCTGTAACTAACGCAAACTTCTGGAACTCTAAAACTTCTACCAAAATAGGAAGTACTAGATATTTTGTTTATTAATCAGAAGCAAAAAGAATCAATGCAAAATCACGTTTCTGTGATTTATTGAATTGTTTCTCGTGAGCGCAAAGTTTCTGTTTTTCAGCAGAATCAAATCAACTATCATCGTAGGTTATCCTATAGGTTCTACTTGGCACAAACACTAATTAAAACATAAAAACACATCTAAACAGAAAGTAGAAACAAAATTTAACTCTAAACAGGAACAAAAACAAAGAACAAAAAATAAAATTGGGTTGCCTCCCAACTAGCGCTATCGTTTAACGCCCCTAGCTAGGCATAAAAGCAAGGATAGATCTAACGAGTGCCATCTTTGATTTTCAGTTTCTTAGCAGAGTCATGCTCGAATCCGGGAGGTTCTTTACGTTTCCCTTCATACTCGGAAATTTTTAGATCCAAAGAATCCAACCGCTCATTACAAAGGGTAATCAACATATTCATGCGGTGAAGATTTCTGCTAACACTTTTAAGAGGCTCAAGAGATTTTTGTAAAAAAATTGTTACTTCACAAATCTTTCCAAACACTTGGGTTTCTTCTTGGGTAGGATGTGGTCCTCCCTTTTGAGGTAGTGTTCCTACTATTCCCTCTATAATTTCATGCGCAATAATAGGATCAATTTCAATAAAGTTTCCCTTGGCAATGCAGTCCAAGAGTTGTCTATGCGTCATATTTAGCCCAACATAATAATTGCGAAGAAGAATTCTAAAGTTCACCTCTAGGGTGCACTTGCGATAAGATTCCATCGTCCTATACCAAGAATCTTTCAAATGTTCTCCTTGCCTTTGCTTGAAGTGAAGAACTTCAAACTCGGGAGACATAGGAGCGGATAAGGAACTAGCCATAATAACGAGGTAAACGAGCAAGCACAAGGGCGACGGAAAAAGGCGAAAGAAAAGAGAGGAGGAGATTGGGAAAGAGAGGGCGAATAAAACGGCAAGGGTGAAGTGGGGGAGAGGAAAACGAGAGGCAAGTAATGTAATGCGAGAGATAGGGATTGTGATGGGTACTTGGTATAGTTGACTTTTGCGCAAACTCCCCGGCAACGGCGCCAGAAATTCTTCTTGCTACCTCTTGAGCACTGCGTTGGATTTCCCTGAAGAGGAGAGGATGATGTAGTAAAGTAGCGTAAGTAATTCCCTCAGTTTTTGAGAACCAAGGTATCAATCCAGTAGGAGATCATGCACGAGTCCCTCGTACCTACACAAAACGATAGGTACTCGCAACCAACGCGATTAGGGGTTGTCAATCCCTTCACGGTCACTTACAAGGGTGAGATCTGATAGAGATGATAAATAATATTTTTGGTATTTTTTATATAGAGATGCAAAGTGAAAAGTAAAAGGCAAAGTAAAAACAAAGCAAGTAATAAAGTAATGGAGATTGATATGATGAGAATAGACCCGGGGGCCATAGGTTTCACTAGTGGCTTCTCTCAAGAGCATAGATATTCTACGATGGGTGAACAAATTACTGTTGAGCAATTGACAGAATTGAGCATAATTATGAGTATATCTAGGTATGATCATGTGTATAGGCATCACGTCCGAGACAAGTAGATTGAAATGATTCTACATCTACTACTATTACTCCACTCATCGACCGCTATCCAGCATGCATCTAGAGTATTAAGTTAAAAACAGAGTAACACCTTAAGCAAGATGACATGATGTAGAGGGATAAATTCATGCAATATGATAAAAACCCCATCTTGTTATCCTCGATGGCAACAATACAATACGTGCCTTGCTGCCCCTGCTGTCACTGGGAAAGGACACTACAAGATTGAACCCAAAGCTAAACACTTCTCCCATTGCAAGAACTACCAATCTAGTTGGCCAAACCAAACGGATAATTCAAAGAGACTTGCAAAGATAACTCAATCATACATAAAAGAATTCAGAGAAGATTCAAATATTATTCATAGATAAGCTGGATCATAAACCCACAATTCATCAGTCTCAACAAACACACCGCAAAAAGAAGATTACATCGAATAGATCTCCACAAGAGAGGGGGAGAACATTGTATTGAGATCCAAAAAGAGAGAAGAAGCCATCTAGCTACTAGCTATGGACCCGAAGGTCTGAAGTAAACTACTCACACTTCATTGGAGAGGCTATGGTGTTGATGTAGAAGCCCTCCATGGTAAATGCCCCCTCCGGCGGAGCTCCGGAACAGGCCCCAAGATGGGATCTCGTGGATATAGAAAGTGGCGGCAGTGGAATTAGGTTTTTGGCTCCGTATTTGATCTGTAGGGGGTATGTAGGTATATATAGGAGGAAGGAGTATGTCGGTGGAGCAACAGGGGGCCCACGAGGCAGGGGGCGCGCCCTAGGGGGGGTGCGCCCCCCACCCTCCTGACCTCCTTGGTTGTTCCTTGGAGCAGGGTCCAAGTCTCCTGGATCACGTTTGGTGTAAAAATCACGTTCCCGAAGGTTTCATTCCGTTTTGACTCCGTTTGATATTTTGTTTCTTTGAAATGCTGAAATAGGCAAAAAACAGCAATTCTCGGCTCGGCCTCCGGTTAATAGGTTAGTCCCAAAAATAATATAAAAGTGGAAAATAAAGCCCAATATAGTCCAAAACAGTAGATAAAGTAGCATGGAGCAATCAAAAATTATAGATACGTTGGAGACGTATCACCTACGCACTCCTTCCACCTAAAATCCTAGTGTGTGTGCCTGTGGTACTTAGATAGTTTGTGACAGAAAGTTACTGGGTACCCGTGCGCACGGGGTCTTTGGACCCCCGTGCGCACGGGGTACTGCGTAACTCTCTGAGTAACCCGTGCACATGGGGTACTGTGTAAACTCTCTGAGTACCCTGTGCGCACAGGGTCTTTTGACCGCCGTGCGCACGTGGTTGTGTGAAACTCTCTGAGTACCCCGTGCGCACGGGGCTGACTTAGCCCGTGCGCACGGGGTCCAATGGGCAGATTCCCCCACCCGGCCAAGAACACTATATAAAGCCTCTTCTTCCACCTCCAACCCATAACCCTAATGTCTTGTTGAGCTCCACCATTGCTACACCCCATTTTGCTCAATACTCTCAATCCCTCCACCCAAACTTGTTGACACTTTGGGGATTGGGAAAGCAAGACCCGATCTACAACTTGACCAAATTAAATCGCGTTCCCCGCAACATTTCTTCCCCATTGACTTGTTACTCTTGGAGCTTGGGCTCCTAGGTGGCTAGAGGTTCCTCTGGAAGCTTCCTTGCTTGTGGTGTGCTCCGGAGAAGTTTGTAAAGGTGTGGTGGTCGCCTTCAAGACCAACCCCGAGTGATTCGAGGCTCATCCGTTGGGGGTGACTCAAAGGAGATTACGGTGAGCCTTTGGTGGAGTTCCGCAAGCTTTGGCTCCAGCACCGCTCCAAACGGAGAGTAGCTCTTCCCCAAGGAAGATTGAACTTCGGGATAAAATCCGCGTCCTCGTCTCACTTGTGGTTAATCCTTTCCCGCACCTTACGTTGTTGTTGTATGCTTGTTGGCTTGCTACTTAGTTTGTTGCCTAGCATATTTATCTTGGAGCTTGCTTTTCATGTAGGTTGCATTCACCTAGTTGCATATCTAGTGAACTCTATTTATCTGCTAAGCCTTAAAAACGACAAGAAAGATTAAAATTTGTAGTCTCCTATTCAACCCCCCCCCCTCTAGTCGACCATATCGATCCTTTCAATTGGTATCAGGGCCTCATGCTCTAATACAAGGTTTTACAACCTTAGAGGATATGGTCGATCTAGGGAATGAGGAAGGTGACGCACCCGTTGTGGGGGATGGTCAAAACCTACCCCCCTCCACGAACGAGGCACTTGGTGCCCCGGTCGTTGCTCCCGCCGCTCCTATTGACCCGGGTGCCCCTTTGACCGCGGCCGATATTCTTTCAATGTTTGTGGACCTCAAAGCCTCTATGTTGAAAGAGGTTCGGTCCTCGGTCAAGGAGGAAATTGATGCTCGCTTGAGGCCATCAATATCCGCATCTAACTCATTTGATCCAAATGTCGTTCATGATGCGGAGGACTCGAGTGAACCTCTTGCTTCTCCGGCTCGTACTCAAGTCCCTAGGTACTATGTCGTGGAACCCTTTTACTCTCCTTAACCTTTGCAACATCCTCGCATTAATCCTGTTGGGCCTCCACCCCCTTTGAAAGCTAATGTGTTTGCTAAGTGGAAGCTAGATATGGAGTCTTACGTGCGCAGTGCTTCAACTCAATTGTGGTGGATTGTGGTCAATGGATTCAACCCCAAGGACCCAATGAATCTCACTCCAAGGGAAGCGGTTGATGACCAACTCAATGCAACCACACACAACATGTTGCGCACCGCTGTACCGAAGACTATAGTGACTCCATTGCTCTTCTGAAAACCGCAAAGGAAATTTGGGATTGCCTTGAGGAGGCTCTCGAAGGAGATGAAGCAATTCGAAGATTTTGTTTGGCTTTGCTCAAGCAAGAAGTCAATCTCTTTGTGAGGAATGAGGGTGAGTCTGCAGAAGAGGTTTTCCGAAGGTTGAAGTCCCTTGTGCTAAATTTGAGAACCTTTGGGTGCACTTGGGCAAATGATGACTTCGTCAAGGACAAGTTCATAGATGCTATGGTTCTCACAGAACATACCATGGTCATGATGGTGCATCAACGTATGGACTATCACAAGTTGACCGCATCTCAAGTTCTTTCCACTTTCTCTACTCATGTTCTTTTGGAAACCAAGTCCAAGAAAACCTTTGCAATAGCTCAAGCAACCAAGAACTCAAATCTTGCTTTGAAGGCCAAGAAAGTGATAAGACAACCCTCAAGGGAGGAAGAAGTGAGTGAAGAGATATGTGAGGAGGACATTGACACCTCATGCGCGACAAATGATTTTGCAGAAGACTTGGCACTCTTAGTCAAGAAGTACTCCGGGACCATGGCAAACAAAGGAAAAAATCTTCAAGGAAGATCTTTTGGACGAAGGAAATGCTACAATTGTGACAGCCCAAGACACTTTGTACATGATTGTCCGTATGAGAGACATGAAGAAAAGTCTGAGAAACTTGTGCTCAAAAAGAAGAAGTTCACCAAGTTTGCAAAGAGGAAGAATGACAAGGCTCTTGTTCATGAAGAATACATGTCTGGAGATGAAGATGACGGTGATGACGATCAAGTGGGCATGACCGCCTTTGCCATGCATGCCACTACCTCCTTATCCACCACTGGCCTCTTCGACTCTCCAAACAAGGACAAGCCTTTCACTCATCGGTGCCTCATGGCCAAAGGGGTAAAAACAAAGTCCAAATCCAAGAAATCCGACAACTACGCTCCCAATGTCTCATGTGAGATAGTGGAGGATGAGTGTGATGAGGGCATGGATAATGATGAGGAATCCTTAATGGCGTTCATGAAAACTCTTCATGGTGAAGCTCGTTCTCGTTTTGGCAATCTCCTTAAGTCACTTGCCGAACGTGATGTCTTTACTGAGAACGTTGAAAACCTCCTTATATAGGAAAAAGAGAGAGTTGATCTCCTCGAGCACGAACTTAATGAAGAGAGTGTCATGAGAGCATCACTTGAGGAAGCCTTATCGGCTCATCAAATTGACTTCATTAAAACCAATGATGCTTTGCAACTTGCTCTTGAGAACGAAGATGCTCTTAACGTTAGAGTTGAAAGCTTTTGGTTGATCACACGAGACTTGTTGAGGAGCATGAGTTCCTTGTGACTAGTTCCAAGGTTGTCAAAGGTGACCTCATTGCCCTCACCGAGTCTTATGCTCAACTAAAAGCTACAACCATTAAGGCTCTCACTTCCGTATCTCATATAGATTTAAATGATGATGCTTGTATGACTAACTTTGTTCATGATTGCACCTCCCTTCAAGAGGAGAATAAGAAGTTAAAGGCCCAAATTGAGAAAGGTCTTGTATCATGCATCCAAGGGGAGAAAAACCTAAAAGACCTCTTGAGCAACCAAAAGGAGTGTGTTGCGAAGGAGAGAGTTGGGTTTGATCCCGCATCTAAGAATGGTAAGAAAAAGAAGAAGAACAACAAGAAGAAGATCGGTCCGACTCCTTCCCTTCCCCAAAAGGTAGTGTTTGTCCAAGAAGGGCACAAGGAGAAGGAGAAGGAAAAGGAGGGTGTTGGGAGTGGCAATGTCACTAGGGACAAGGCCATTCTCAAGAATTTTGCCGGTAAGAACAATCCATCTTATGTCCTCATGGGAGGAGATGATGGCTATACCTTTGCAAAAATTGTTGGGACTAACTATGGTGATTATGCTTGGACCATTTGGGTACCCAAGACCCTTGTTGCTAACTCACCAGGACCCATGGCAAAATGGGTACCTATAACCAAAGCTTCATTCTTGTAGGACTATGTCTTCGGTGGAACTCAATGTGTGATCGATATGGATGCACCAATCATATGACCGGATAAATGGAGATGCTTGTGGAGTTTGTTGATTCACTCAAGGCCTCTTTGAACATCTCTTTTGGTGACAATAGCAAGGGCAAGGTATTGGTTTGGGCAAGGTGGTAATCTCTAATGATTCATCACTTTCAAATGTCATGCTTGTCCAATCCCTTCACTACAATTTACTTTCAACTATTCAATTGGCTCATGCTGGATATGATTAACATTTTGGTGAATTCCATGTGACCGTCTTTAAGAGAAGCAATATCAAAGTGGTCTTTGTTGGGCATGTTGAAGACAACCTTTACGTGGTTGATTTCTCAAAAGAGAAAACTCACCTTGCAACATGCCTAATGGCAAAGGCCGACGTGGGGTGGCTATGGCATCATAGGCTAGCCCACGTGGGCATGAGAAATTTACAAGCTCTCTTATAGGCGGAGCACATCCTTGGACTAACCAATGTGTCTTTTGCCAAAGATCGTCCTTGTAGTGCTTGCATTGCCAGAAAGCTTCATGAAAAAGCTCATAAAGTGAAGACTATCATCACCACCTTGAGGCCCCTTGAGCTTATTCATTTGGATCTGTTTGGGCCTCCAACATATGATAGTTTGGGAGAGAGGAGGTATTGCCTTGTCATTGTTGATGACTTCACAAGATATACTTGGGTGTTCTTTCTCAAGACTAAAGATGAAACTCAAGAAACCTTCATCAACTTTGACAAAGAAGCTCAACGTCAACATAACTGTGAGATTAAGGCAATTCGAAGTGACAATGGCGCCGAGTTCAAGAACTATACAATGGATGAATTCTTGAGTGAAGAGGGGATAAAGCACCAATATGCTGCACCATATACTCCCCAACAAAATGGTGTTGCGGAGAGGAAGACTCTTATTGAGATGGCTAGGACCATGCTTGATGAGTACAAGTCTCCATACAAGCTTTGGGCCGAAGCCATCAACACCGCATGCCATGCTTCAAACCGGCTTTATCTTTGCAAGCTCAAGAACAAGACCCCGTGTGAGCTCCTAATTGGGAGAAAGCCTAACGTCAAATACTTTCGGGTATCCGGTTGTAAGTGTTTCATTTTAAACAAGAAATCCCGGTTAGCTAAATTTGAGTCCAGAACTTATGAGGGCATATTTATTGGATATGCATCAAACTCTCATGCTTACCGAGTTCTCAATAAATCCATCGGGTGCATTGAGGAAACGGTAAATGTGGAGTTTGATGAAGATAATGGCTCCCGTGTGGAGCAAATTGTTCCTAGTGTTGTAGGTGATGAGGCTCCTTCACAAGCTATAAGGACAATGGGGATAGGCCACATTCTTCCACAAGAAACACCCCATGTCCAAGTATAAGAAGAAGGAGTAAGAGCCCCTCTTGTGGAGTCTCCACAAGGGAAGTCATCATCAACACAACTTGTACAAGATGTTTCGGGAGATCATGAACCTATCCAAGAACAAGATCAAGTCCCTCATTTTCCTAAGCAAGATCAAGAGCAAGCTCTTCCAAATGATGAAGAACCAATTATTGAGGCTCAAGATCAATCTCAAAGTCATGATCAAGATCAAGATCAACCCCAACCACAAGTTTCTTCATCTTCATCACTTCCTATTGAGCAAGAACTTGTGGTTGCAAATAGAAGAGTGTCTCCAAGGCTAAAACAATCCCAAGAGCAAGCTTCTTCATCAAGTCCAAAACCATGTGAAGAAGAGCTAGACCTCAAAGAGCAAAAAGTGGCTGCCAAGCTAAAACATCTTCAACATCTCATCAAGTACATCTATGGAAGCATCAAAAAGGGGGTAACTACTCATAGATGTTTGGCAAACTTTTGTGAAAATCACTCATTTGTCTCTTGTGTTGAACCCCTTAAGGTGGAAGATGCACTTGATGATCCGGATTGGATAGATGCCATGCATGAAGAACTCAACAACTTCACCCGCAACAAAGTGTGGACCCTTGTGGAAAGACCCAAGGAATATCGTAATGTCATTGGAACAAAGTGGATTTTCAAGAACAAACAAGATGAACATGGTAAAGTAATAAGGAACAGGGCAAGGTTAGTGGCACAAGGTTTCACCCAAGTTGAAGGTTTGGACTTTGGTGAAACTTTTTCCCCCGTTGCCCGTCTCGAATCCATTCGCATCTTGCTTGCTTATGCCTCTCATCATGATTTTAAACTATATCAAATGGATGTGAAGAGCGCATTTCTTATTGGTCCTCTTAAGGAGTTAGTGTATGTCAAGCAACCTCCCGGTTTCGAAGACCCCGATCACCCCTCTCACGTTTATGAACTCCATAAGGCACTCTATGGACTCAAACAAGCACCCGTGCTTGGTATGATCACCTTACGGCATTCCTAAGCGAGAAGGGGTTCCAGATTGGGGTAATAGATTCCACTCTCTTCACGAAGAGGGTAAAAGGAGAGGTGTTTGTCTGCCAAATATATGTTGATGATATTATCTTTGGGTCCACTAACCATGCTATTAACGTTGAGTTTGAGAATCTTATGACTAAGGAATTTTCTATAAGCATGATGGGAGAGTTGAAGTTCTTCCTCAGTTTTCAAGTGAAGCAATTGAGAGGAGGAAAGTTCATCAGTCAATCTCGTTATATTCAGGACATGCTCAAGAGGTTCAAGATGCAAGATGTCAAGCCAATGAAGACAAGCATGCCCACAAATGGTCAATTTCATCTTGATCCCAATGGTAAAGAAGTGGATCAGAAGGTATATCGCTCTATGATCGGTTCCTTGCTTTACCTTTGTGCATCTAGGCCAGATATTATGTTGAGTGTGTGTATGTGTGCAAGATTTCAATCTGCTCCTAAGGAGAGCCACTATTCGGCAGTGAAAAGAATCCTTCGATATTTGGTTCATACGCCAAACTTGGGCCTTTGGTATCCCAAAGGATCATCATTTGAGTTAATGGGTTACTCGGATTCAGATTGTGCCGGAGACAAGGTTGACCGCAAGTCCACTTCCGGTTCATGTCAATTCTTAGGGAGATCGTTGGTAAGTTGGTCTTCAAAGAAGAAAAATTGTATATCTCTCTCCATGGTTGAAGTCGAGTACATTGCCGCCGGAAGTTGCTGTGCTCAATTATTATGGATGAGGCAAACTTTGATGGATTATGGTGTCAAATGTGACAAAGTGCCTCTTTGGTGTGACAATGAAAGTGCAATCAAGATCGCCGAGAATCCGGTTCAACATAGCAAGACCAAGCATATTGAGATTCGCCATCATTTCATTAGAGATCATGTGGCAAAGGGAAACATTGAGTTACTCCATGTCAACACCGAGAATCAATAAGCAGACATCTTCACCAAGCCTCTTGAAGAAGCAAGATTCCGCGAGTTAAGGCATGAGCTAAATATCATGGATATAAGTAACTTGGGATGAAATCCTTGCTCACACACACATACTCATGTATTATCTTGCTTATATGTAGGCACATGTCTAGGGGGAGCTAGCTCAACTCATGAGCTATCTTATCCTAGAAGTGCATAAATCAAACACAATCTTTCACATTAGCCACTTTAGATGGTACTTGTGCTTCAAAGATGAGTATTGGTCTTGGGCCCAAGGTTCATATCTTCGCGATGCCATACCAAATAAACTCAAACATGGTGGCTTCAGCCACCGCCCTCTCTTGAGGGTTGTGTCCGTGTTTGCTTCGTGTGTGTGGTGTGTTGGTTTTCTTGTCTTTTCTCTCCAGTTTTCCGTTTGGTGTTTCTCGTTTCTCTTCTGGTACAAGTGCTCCACATATACCCTTCTCGTAGCGATAGGACCTATCTTGTGGCATATTCATAAATATAGACCGAGTGCCTTGTGAAGAAGGGGTAAGAGTCTACACTCAGCCCTTTCCTCAAAAAGTCCCTCATGTCAAATATTCCTGAATACCCCATGCCCACAGGCTTGTACCATGCGCACGGGGACCCTGTGCCCATGGGCTTTGTACAGTGCACACGGGACCCCCGTGCTCACGGGTCTCACTGAGCCCGTGCACACGGGGTCTGCGGTTTCTGGCTCTGTAGAGGCAGGGCATGGGGGGGGGGTCGTGCTCATTCCCACCCATTTTCCTCCTCCACTCCCCAGGAAGCCTCTAGCGTCGCCGCTGTCGCCTTCGCTCGCCAGAGCTCCTCCAGGCTTTGTCAGGTGTCTTGCTCCGTGGATCTTCATCAAGATGGGGTCCTCCTCCGGTCGGTCTTGTTCCCTTTCTCTCTCTCCATGGATGCCTATCAAGTTATCTAGCTCCAGGGTTTCTTTGCTCCTTAGATTCGTTTGGACACACCTTGTCTCTAGATAGTAATCAGGTGCATAGATTCTCTGGTCTCCCTGCTGCACCCACTCCTGGATCTTGATCTGGAAGTGGCTGCCTCTTGGAGACCCGTGCGCACGGGGAGCTTTTTCATGAAGCTTTCTAGCAATGCAAGCACTACAAGGACGATCTTTTGCAAAAGACACATTGGTTAGTCCAAGGATGTGCTCCCCCTTTAAGAGAGCTTGTAAATTTCTCATGCCCACGTGGGCTAGCCTATGGTGCCATAGCCACCCCACGTCGGCCTTGGCCATTAGGCATGTTGCAAGGTGAGTTTTCTCTTTTGAGAAATCAACCAGGTAAAGGTTGTCTTCAACATGCCCAACAAAGACCACTTTGAGATTGCTTCTCTTAAAGACGGTCACATGGAATTCACCAAAATGTCATCATATCTGGCACGAGCCAATTGAATATTTGAAAGTAAATTGTAGTGAAGGGATTGGACAAGCATGACATTCGAAAGTGACGAATCATTAGAGATTACCACCTTGCCAAAACCCAATACCTTGCCCTTGCTATTATCACCAAAAGAGATGTTCGAAGAGGCCTTGAGTGAATCAACGAACTCCACAAGCATCTCCCTTTTGCCGGTCATATGATTGGCGCATCCACTATCAATCACCCATTGAGTTCCACCGGAGACATAGTCCTACAAGAATCAAGCTTTGGTTATAGGTACCCATTTTGCAATGGGTCCTGGCGAGTTTTAGCAAAGGGTCTATCATGAGCTTCTCATGACCAAGTCAAAGAAGTTTGCTCCTCACAAGCAATTCAACACTGAGAGTTTGCACGACAATGATCATTTGTATCCCGGTGTGTACTCCACTCTTGGAAGATTGGGTCTTATTCTGTTTGTCTCGTTGAACCATCCCTATAATGAAGATCTGGTGATGCAGTTCTTTGCCACTTTGTATTTCTCCAATGACTCTGCCTGCACCCTCACGTGGATGTCCGGAACACATCGGCTCTCTGCTCCTATGGCTAAGTTCTCTGAGATCATTCCCTACCCGTTCATTGCTGACGATGTTGTATCTGATGAGTTTGGCAAGGTTCGGGAGAATGGGCAGCGCACTAAGGATGAGATTTCTTTTGCATACAAGCAAGAGAATTCATTTGTCACTGGGTCCATCAAAGATCTCTTGCCCCTCTATGACACCATGCGCCATATCCTGAGGTATACCCTCACTCCAAAGGCAGGCGATTCCCATAACATTCAGAGTTCCATGCTAGATATCTTTGTGTATCTTCATCAGAAGAAGAAACTGGATGTTCTGGATTTCATGTTCTATGAGCTCCGTCAGTGTGTGCAAGAGAACAAATCCTTGATCTATGATCCATTCATACATGCTTTGATTGAGACCGTCTGTCCTGCCAAGTACATTGCCTCATTCAAGACCTCTGTTCCCAAGCGCAATTCAAACTGGACCCTGGCTACTCCTGCTCCTTATGTGCCTATCAAGAAGGGGCGCAACCCTAGGCCTAAGTATCATGCTATTTTCACTCCAGGCATGTCCTCTACTGCACAGATCCCTCGTGGTAAGGCCAAGTCTGTTGGTTCTGAGGCCGTCTTTGCCAGGGGAGAGAAGAAGTCTCTGTTCAAGACCTTGACCAACATGTTCAAGATGTGACAGTCTATCCAGCACTATCGGATTAAGGAAATCAACAAGGAGAAGCTTATGTGGCATGAGCAAAAGGTAGCTAGGGCCACAGTCGGTGACGAGGTCAGTCCAGGGTCAGAGGACAATGATAGTGAGGCCACTGCTCGATCTTTCCCGATGGCTGGGTGGCGTTTTGATGATGATGATGATACCTCGAGCGCTCCTCCTCTTGTCTAGCGGGTATGAGTGTCGCCATTGTCTCTTTTTTGTTGTCTTGATGACAAAGGGGGAGAAGTGGTGTGTTCATGGGTGTGCTTTGTGTGTGTTGAGATCTCAAGCCTCGTGGTTCTCGCTGTTGGTTAGTTTTAGCTGGCTTGAGATACTCTTATTTACTTTCCGGTTGTGTGGTTGTGTAAGCTACTCAGTTGGTTGTGAGACTCTAGCCTTATTATTGGACTTATTCCGTTTATCATTTTGCTTATTATGTGTCTCACAATATTTGCTTACCACACTTTGTTAAGAGATCGAGGCACCGTTATAGGTTTATTATGATTGATCTCATGTCTTGACAATAATGATCTTGGTGAAGCCTCCTATGTGTGTACTTGATGCATTCTCAAGCATTCCATTTATCCAGGCACACATATAGGGGGAGCTACTGTTGGAAATATGCCCTAGAGGCAATAATAAAATGGTTATTATTATATTTCATTGTTCATGATAATTGTCTATTGTTCATGCTATAATTGTATTAACTCGAAACCGTAATACATGTGTGAATACATAGACCACAACATGTCCCTAGTGAGACTCTAGTTGACTAGATCATTGATCAATATATGGTTATGGTTTCCTGACCATGAACATTGGATGTCATTGATAACGGGATCACATCATTAGGAGAATGATGTGATGGACAAGACAAAATCCTAAGCATAGCACAAGATCGTGTAGTTCATTTGCTAAGAGCTTTTCTAATGTCAAGTATCATTTCCTTAGACTATGAGATTTTACAACTCCCGGATACCGTAGGAATGATTTGGGTGTACCAAACGTCCCAACATAACTGGGTGGCTATAAAGAAGAAATACAGGTATCTCCGAAAGTGTCTGTTGGGTTGGCACGAATCAAGACTGGGATTTGTCATTCCGTATGACGGAGAGGTATCTCTGGGCCCACTCGGTAATGCATCATCATAATGAGCTCAATGTGACTAAGTAGTTAGTCACGGGATCATGCATTACATAACAAGTAAAGTGACTTGCCGGTAACGAGATTGAACAAGGTATTGGGATACAGATGATCGAATCTCGCGCAAGTAACATACCGATTGACAAAGGGAATTGTATACGGGATTGCTTGAATCCTTGACATTGTGGTTCATCCGATGAGATCATCGTGGAACATGTGGGAGACAACATGGGTATCCAGATCCCGCTGTTGGTTATTGGTCAGAGAGTTGTCTCGGTCATGTCTGCATGATTCCTGAACCCGTAGGGTCTATACCCTTAAGGTTCGATGACGCTAGGGTTATAGGGAAGTTTTGTATGTGGTTACCGAATGTTGTTCGGAGTCCCGGATGAGACCCCGGACGTCATGAGGAGTTTCAGAATGGTCCGGAGGTAAAGAATAATATATAGGAAGTGAGGTTTTGGTCACCGGAAGTATTACGGGTGTCACCGGTAATGTACGAGGACCACTGGAAGGGTTCCGGGGGTCCACCGGGAGGGGCCACCAGCCCCGGAGGCTTGCATGGGCCAAGAGTGGGAAGGGACCAGCCCCTGAGTGGGCTGGTGCGCCTCCCACCAAGGCCCAAGGCGCAACAAAGAGGAGAGAGGGGAAACCCTAGGCGTAGATGGGCCTAAGGCCCACCCTAGGGCGCGCCCCCCCCCTCTCCCCCTCTTTGCCGCCCCCCTCCATCCCATCTAGGGCTGCCGCCCCCCAGGGGTGGAAACCCTAGAGGGGGCGCACCCTCCTCCCCTCCTCCTATATATAGTGGGGGTTTTGGGGCTGCCAAGAACATGAGTTTCCCTCTCTCTTGGCACAGCCCTACCCCTCTCCCTCCTCGTCTCTCGCAGTGCTTGGCGAAGCCCTGCTGGAGTGCCACGCTCCTCCATCACCACCATGCCATTGTGCTGCTGCTGGACGGCGTCTTCCTCAACATCTCCCTCTCTCCTTGCTGGATCAAGACACGGGAGACGTCACCGGGCTGCACGTGTGTTGAACGCGGAGGCACCGTTGTTCGGTGCTTAGATCGGATTCGGCCGCGATCTAAATCGCTTCGTGTATGACTCCACCGACTGCGTTCTTGCAACGCTGCCGCATCGCGATCTTCAAGGGTATGAAGATGCACTCCCCTCTCTCTCGTTGCTAGTTACTCCATAGATTGATCTTGGTAATGCGTAGAAAATTTTGAATTTCTGCTACGTTCCCCAACAATGGCATCATGAGCTAGGTCTATGCGTAGTTTCTATGCACGAGTAGAACACAAGTTGTTGTGGGCGTCGATTTTGTCAATTTACTTTCCACTACTAGTCTTCTCTTGATTCGGCAGCATCGTGGGATGAAGCGTCCCGGACCGACCTTACACGTATGCTTACGTGAGACAGGTTCCACCGACTGACATGCGCTAGTTGCATAAGGTGGATGGCGGGTGTCTGTCTCTCCCACTTTAGTCGGATCGGATTCGATGAAAAGGGTCCTTATGAAGGGTAAATAGCAATTGGCATATCACGTTGTGGTTTTGGTGTAGGTAAGAAACGTTCTTGTTAGAAACCTATAGCAGCCACGTAAAAACTTGCAACAACAATTAGAGGACGTCTAACTTGTTTTTGCAGCATATGCCGTGTGATGTGATATGGCCAAAGGATGTGATGAATGAAATATATGTGATGTATGAGATTGATCATGTTCTTGTAATAGGAATCACGACTTCCATGTCGATGAGTATGACAACCGGCAGGAGCCATAGGAGTTGTCTTAATTTATTATATGACCTGTGTCTCATTGAATAACACCATGTAATTACTTTACTTTATTGCTAAACGTTAGCCATAGTAGTAGAAGTAATAGTTGGCGAGACAACTTCATGAAGACACGATGATGGAGATCATGGTGTCATGCCGGTGATGATGATAATCATGGCGCCCCGAAGATGGAGATCAAAAGGAGCAAAATGATATTGGCCATATCATGTCACTATTTGATTGCATGAGATTTTATCATGTTTTTGCATCTTATTTGCTTAGAACGACGGTAGCATAAATAAGACGATCCCACATAAAATTTCAAGAAAGTGTTCCCCCTAACTGTGCACCATTGCGAAGGTTCATTGTTTCGAAGCACCACGTGATGATCGGGTGTGATAGATTCTAACGTTCGCATACAATGGGTGTAAGCCAGATTTACACATGCAAAACACTTAGGTTGACTTGACGAGCCTAGCATGTACAGACATGGCCTCGGAACACAAGAGACCGAAAGGTCGAACATGAGTCGTATAGCAGATATGATCAACATGAAGATGTTCACCGATGATGACTAGTCCGTCTCACGTGATGATCGGACACGGCCTAGTTGACTCGGATCATGTATTACTTAGATGACTAGAGGGATGTCTATCTAAGTGGGAGTCCATTAAATAATCAGATGGACTTAATTATCATGAACATAGTCAAAAGGTCGTTGCAAATTATGTCATAGCTTACGCTTTAGTTCTACTATCTAAGATATGCTCCTAGAGAAAATTTAGTTTAAAGTTAACAGTAGCAATTATGCGGACTGAGTCTGTATACTGAGGATTGTCCTCATTGCTGCACAGAAGGCTTATGTCCTTAATGCACCGCTCGGTGTGCTGAACCTTGAGCGTCGTTTGTGGATGTTGCGAACATCTGACATACACATTTTGATGACTACGTGATAGTTCAGTGTGTAATGTTAAACGGTTTAGAATTGAGGCACCGAAGACATTTTTGAAATGTCGCAGAACATATGAGATGTTCCAAGAGCTAAAATTGGGATTTCAGGCTCGTGCCCACGTCAAGAGGTATGAGACCTCCGACAAGTTTCTTAACCTGCAATCTAAGGGAGAAAGATCAATCATTGAGCATGTGCTCAGATTGTCTGAGTACTACAATCACTTGAATCGAGTGGGAGTTAATCTTCCAGATGAGATAGTGATGGTTCTCCATAGTCACTGCCACCAAGCTATTAGAGCTTCGTGATGAACTATAACATATCAGGGATAGACATGATGATCCTTGAGCAATTCGCGATGTTTGATACCGCAAAAGTAGAAATCGAGTAGGAGCATCAATTGTTGATGGTTAGTAAAACCACTAGTTTCAAGAAGGGCAAGGGCAAGAAGGGATACTTCATGTAACAGCAAATCAGTTGCTGCTCTAGTGAAGAAACCCAAGGTTGAACCCAAACCCGAGACTAAGTGCTTCTGTAATGAGGGAATGGTCACTGAAGCAGAACTACCCTAGATACTTGGTACATGAGAAGGCTGGAAAGGTTGACAGAAGTATATTGGATATACATTATATTAAATGTGTACTTTACTAGTACTCCTGGTAGCACCAGGGTATTAAGATACCGGTTCGGTTGCTAAGTGTTAGTAACTTTAAATAAAAGAGCTACGGAATAAACGGAGACTAGCTAAAGGTGAGATGACGATGTGTGTTGGAAGTGTTTCCGAGGTTGATGTGATCAAGCATCGCATGCTCCCTCTACCATCGAGATTGGTGTTAAACCTAAATAATTGTTATTTGGTGTTTGCGTTGAGCATAGACATGATTGGATTATGTTTATCACAATACGGTTATTCATTTAGGGAGAATAATGGTTACTCTGTTTGTTTGAATAATACCTTCAACGGTCTTGCACCTATAATGAATGGTTTATTAAATCTCGATCGTAGTGATACACATGTTCATGCCAAAATATATAAGATAGTAATGATAGTACCGCATACTTGTGGCACTGCCATTTGATTGATACTGGTATAAAACGCATGAAGAAGCTCCATGTTGATGGATCTTTAGACTCACTCATTTTTGAAAATATTGAGACATGTGAACCATGTCTATTGGTATATATGCATGAAGAAACTCCAGACAGATGGATCATTTGGACTCACTTGATTTTGAATCACTTGAGACATGCAAATCATACCACATGGGCAAGATGACTGAAAGGCCTCATTTTTCCAGTGAGATGAAACAAGAGAGCAACCTGTTGGAAGTAATACATTTGATGTGTGCAATCCAATGAGTGCTGAGGCACGCAGTGAATATCATTATGCTCTTACTTCACAGATGATTTGAGTAGATTCTAAGTATATTTACTTGATGAAACATGAGTCTGAATTATTGAAAGGTTCAAGCAATTTCAGAGTGAAGTTGAAGATCATCGTGGCAAGAGGATAAAATGTCTATGATATGATCATAGAGATGAATATCTGAGTTATGAGTTTGGTACACAATTAAGACCTTGTGGAAATTGTTTCATAACTAATACCGCCTGGAACACCATAGTGTGATGGTGTGTCCGAACATCATAAATGCGCCCTATCGGATATGGTGCATACCATGATGTCTCTTATTGAATTACCACTATCGTTTATGGGTTAGGCATTAAAGATAACTGCATTCACTTTAAATAGGGCACCACATAATTCCGTTGAGATGACACCGTATGAACTATGGTTTAGAGAAACCTAAGTTGTCATTTCTTAAAAGTTTGGGGTTGCGACGCTTATGTGAAAGTTTTTGCCTGATAAGCTCGAACCCAAAGCGGATAAATGCATCTTCATAGGAAATCCAAAACAGTTGGGTATACCTCTTATTTCAGATCCGGAAGCAAAAGTGATTGTTTCTAGAAACGGGTCCTTTCTCGAGAAAAGTTTCTCTTGAAAGAATTGAGTGGGAGGATGGTGGAGACTTGATGAGGTTATTGAACCATCACTTCAACTAGTGTGTAGCAGGGCACAGGAAGTTGTTCCTATGGCGCCTACACCAATTGAAGTGGAAGCTGATGATAGTGATCATGAAACTTCTACCAAACCTCGTAGGTTGACAAGGATGCGTACTACTTCAGAGTGGTACGTAATCCTGTCTTAGAGGTCATGTTGCTAGACAACAATGAACCTACAAGCTATGGAGAAGCGATGGTGGGCCCGGATTCCGACGAATGGCTCGAGGCCATAAAATCCGAGAGAGGATCCATGTATGAAAACAAAGTATAGACTTTGGAAGAACTACTCGATGGTCGTAAGGCTATTGAGTACAGATGGATATTAAAAGAAAGATGGACAATTATGGTAAGTGTCACGATTAAGAAAGCTCGACTTGTCACTAAGATGTTTTCCGACAAGTTCAAGGAGTTGACTGCGATGAGACTTTCTCACTCGAAGCGATGCTAAGAGTCTGTTGGAATTATATTAGCAGTTACTGCATTATTTATGAAATCTTGCAGATAGGATGTCAAAACATTGTTTCCTCGACGATTTTCTTGAGGAAAGGTTGTATGTGATACAACCAGAAGGTTTTGTCAATCCTGAAAGATGCTAGCAAGTATGCAAAGCTCCAGTAATCCTTCTAAGGACTGGAGTAAGCATCTCGGAGAGGGAATATATGCTTTGATGAGATGATCAAAGATTTTGGGTTTATACAAAGTTTATGAGAAACTTGTATTTCCAAAGAAGTGAGTGGGAGCACTATAGCATTTCTGATGAGTATATGTTGTTGACATATTGTTGATCGGAAATGATGTAGAATTTCTGGAAAGCATATAGGGTTATTTGAAAAGTGTTTTTCAATGGAAAACCTGGATTAAGCTACTTGAACATTGAGCATCAAGATCTATAAGGATAGATCAAAATCGCTTGATAGTACTTTCAAATGAGTACGCACCATGACAAGATTTTGAAGGAGTTAAAAATAGATTGGCAAAGAAGGAGTTCTTGGCTATGTTATAAGGTGTGAGTATTGAGTAATACTCAAGACCTGACCACGGTAGAAGAGAGAGAAAGGATGAATGTCGTCCCCTATACTTTAGACGTAGGATACACAGTATGCTATGACGTGTGCCGCACCTAAAGTGTGCCTTGCCATGAGTCAGTCAAGGGGTACAAGTGTGATCCAGGAATGGATCACAAGACAACAGTCAAGGTTATCCTTAGTAACTAGTGGACTAAGGAATTTTCTCGATTATGGAGGTGGTAAAATAGTTCGTCGTAAAGGGTTACACCGATGCAAACTTTGACACTAATCTGGATGACTCTGAGTAGTAGATCGGATTCATATAGTAGAGCAGTTATTTGGAGTAGTTCCAAATAGCGCGTGGTAGCTGCATCTAGGAGATGACATAGAGATTTGTAAAGCACACACGGATCTGAAGGATTCAGACCCGTTGACTAATAACCTCTCTCACAAGCGAGATATGATCAAACCCAATGGGTGTTGGATTCATTACAATCACATAGTGATGTGAACTAGATTATTGACTCTAGTGCAAGTGGGAGACTGTTGGAAATATGCCCCCCTAGAGGCAATAATAAAATGGTTATTATTATATTTCCTTGTTCATGATAATTGTCTATTGTTCATGCTATAATTGTATTAAGTGGAAACCGTAATACATGTGTGAATACATAGACCACAACATGTCCCTAGTGAGCCTCTAGTTGACTAGCTCATTGATCAATAGATGGTTATGGTTTCCTGACCATGGACATTGGATGTCATTGATAACGGGATCACATCATTAGGAGAACGATGTGATGGAGAAGACAAAATCCTAAGCATAACACAATATCGTGTAGTTCGTTTGCTAAGAGCTTTTCTAATGTCAAGTATCATTTCCTTAGACCATGAGATTGTGCAACTCCCGGATACCGTAGGAATGCTTTGGGTGTACCAAATGTCACAACGTAACTGGGTGGCTATAAAGGTGCACTATAGGTATCTCCAAAAGTGTCTGTTGGGTTGGCACGAATCGAGACTGGGATTTGTCACTCCGTATGACGGAGAGGTATCTCTGGGCCCACTTGGTAATGCATCATCATAATGAGATCAATGTGACTAAGTAGTTAGTCACGGGATCATGCATTACAGAACGAGTAAAGTGACTTGCCGGTAACGAAATTGAACGAGGTATTGGGATACCGACAATCGAATCTCGGGAAAGTAATGTACCAATTGACAAAGGGAATTGTATACGGGATTGCTTGAATCCTTGACATCATGGTTCATCCGATGAGATCATCGTGGAACATGTGGGAGCCAACATGGGTATCCAGATCCCGCTGTTGGTTATTGGTTAGAGAGCTGTCTCGGTCAGGTCTGCATGATTCCCGAACCCGTAGGGTCTACACACTTAAGGTTCGATGACGCTAGGGTTATAGGGAAGTTTTGTATGGGGTTACCGAATGTTGTTCGGAGTCCCGGATGAGATCCCGGACATCACGACGAGTACCAGAATGGTCCGGAGGTAAAGAATAATATATAGGAAGTGAGGTTTTGGTCACCGGAAGTATTACAGGTGTCACCGGTAATGTACCAGGACCACTGGAAGGGTTCCGGGGGTCCACCGGGAGGGGCCACCAGCCCCGGAGGCTTGCACGGGCCAAGAGTGGGAAGGGACCAGCCCCTGAGTGGGCTGGTGCGCCTCCCACCAAGGCCCAAGGCGCAGCAAAGAGGAGAGAGGGGAAACCCTAGGCGCAGATGGGCCTAAGGCCCACCCTAGGGCGCGCCCCCCTCTCTCCCCCTCTTGGCCGCCCCCTCCATCCCATCTAGGGCTGACGCCCCCCTAGGGGTGGGAACCCGAGAGGGGTCGCACCCTCCTCCCCTCCTCCTATATATAGTGGGGTTTTTGGGGCTGCCAAGAACACGAGTTTCCCTCTCTGTTGGCGCAGCCCTACCCCTCTCCCTCCTCGTCTCTCGCAATGCTTGGTGAAGCCCTGCTGGAGTGCCACACTCCTCCATCACCACCATGCCATTGTGCTGCTGCTAGACGGAGTCTTCCTCAACCTCTCCCTCTCTCCTTGCTGGATCAAGACACCGGAGATGTCACCGGCCTGCACGTGTGTTGAACGCGGAGGCACCGTTGTTCGGTGCTTAGATCGGATTCGGACGCGATCTGAATCGCTTCGTGTACGACTCCCCCGACCGCGTTCTTGCAACGCTTCCGCATAGCGATCTTCAAGGGTATGAAGATGCACTCCCCTCTCTCTCGTTGCTAGTTACTCCATAGATTGATCTTGGTAATGCGTAGAAAATTTTGAATTTCTGCTACGTTCCCCAATAGCTACCATGATCATTTTTTGTCCCATGGCTTTCTATCTTTTTATCCTTTTTGCCATGCTCTAACCACATTGTCATCAATACACCACAAAGGGGGAGATTGAAAGTGCAAGTGGCACTTATACTATATTTTGGTGTGATGACAATGTGGTTAGTTGAACTAATATCGGTTACTAAAGATTGTCTCAGGATATTGGTTCCAAGTGCTCCTTGATGGAGATGTGCGACCCCCATATTTCAAAAAGGACAAAGGCGTGGTCGTCCGGTGTTTCGAAGGTTTTAGTTTTTGGTTTGCTTCAAGTCGTTGGAAAGACCGCACTATTAAGAGGGGTTTTTGTGGATGAAAGTTGTCTGGGAATGCCATTGCCTAACCTTATACACTTAGCCTACCTACTCCTTCCAGCTAAAGTCCTAGTGTGTGTGCCTGTGGTACTCAGATAGTTTGTGACAGAAAGTTATCGGGTACCCCGTGCGCACGGGGTGTTTGGACCCCCATGCGCACGGGGTACTGCGTAACTCTCTGAGTACCCCATGCGCACGGGGTCTTTTGGCCCCCGTGCACACGGGGTACTGTGTAAACTCTTTGAGTACCCTGTGCGCACGGGGTCTTTTGACCCCCATGTGCATGGGGTTGTGTGAAACTCTCTGAGTACCCCGTGTGCACGGGGCTGACTTAGCCTGTGCGCACGGGGTCCAACGGGCAGATTCCCCCACCCGGCCAAGAACACTATATAAAGCCGCTTCTTCCACCTCCAACCCTTAACCCTAATGTCTTGTTGGGATCCACCATTGCTACACCCCACTTTCCTCCATACTCTCAATCCCTCCACCCAAACTTGTTGACACTTTGGGGATTGGGAGAGCAAAACCCGATCTACAACTTGACCAAACCAAATCGCGTTCCCTGCAACATTTCTTTCCCATTGACTTGTTACTCTTGGAGCTTGGGCTCCTAGGTGGCTAGAGGTTCCTCCAGAAGCTTCCTTGCTTGTGGTGTGCTCTAGAGAAGTTTGTAAAGGTATGGTGGTCGCCTTCAAGACCAACCCCGAGTGATTCGAGGCTCATCCATTGGGAATGACTCGAAGGAGATTACGGTGAGCCTTCGGTGGCGTTCCGCAAGCTTTGGCTCCGGCACCGCTCCAAACGGAGAGTAGATCTTCCCGAAGGAAGAGTGAACTTTGAGATAAAATCCGCGTCCTCGTCTCACTTGTGGTTAATCCTTTCCCGCACCTTACTTTGTTGTTGTATGCTTGTTGGCTTGCTACTTAGTTTGTTGCCTAGCATATTTATCTTGGAGCTTGCTTGTCATATAGGTTGCATTCACCTAATTGCATATCTAGTGAACTCTATTTATCCGCTAAGCCTTAAAAACGACAAGAAAGATTAAATTTGTAGTCTCCTATTCACCCCCCCCTCTAGTCGACCGTATCGATCCTTTCAGCAATGCTAAAGGCTGCAGAGGTAGAAATCAAAAAGGAGCATCAAGTGTTGATGGTCAACAAGACCACTAGTTCCAAGAAAAAGGGCAAAGGGAAGAAGGGGAACTTCAAAAAGAATAGCAAGAAAGTTGCTGCTCAGGAGAAGAAACCCAAGTCTGGACCTAAGCCTGAAACTGAGTTCTTCTACTACAAAGGGACTGGTCACTGGAAGAGGAGCTGCCCCAAGTATTTGGCGGATAAGAAGTATGGCAAAGTGAAAGGTATATTTGATATACATGTTACTGATGTGTACCCTACTAATGCTCGTAGTAGCGTTTGGGTATTTGATACTGGTTCTGTTGTTCATATTTGCAACTCGAAACAGGGGCTACGGATTAAACGAAGATTGGCTAAGGACGACGTGACGATGTGTGTGGGAAATGGTTCTAAGGTTGATGTGATCGCCGTCGGCACGCTACCTCTACATCTACCTTCAGGGTTAGTTTTAGACCTGAATAATTGTTATTTGGTGCCAGCATTGAGCATGAACATTATATCTAGATCTTGTTTGATGCGAGACGGTTATTCATATAAATCATAGAATAATGGTTGTTCTATTTATATGAGTAATATCTTTTTTGGTCATGCACCCTTGCTAAGTGGTCTATTTTTGCTAAATCTCGATCGTGGTGATACCCATGTTCATAATCTTGAAGCCAGAAGATGCAAAGTTGATAATGATAGTGCAACTTATTTGTGGAACTGCCGTTTAGGTCATATTGGTGTAAAGCGCATGAAGAAACTCCATGCTTATGGGCTTTTGGAATCACTTGATTATGAATCACTTGGTGCTTGTGAACCATGCCTCATGGGCAAGATGACTAAAACTCTGTTCTCCGGAACAATGGAACGAGCTACTGACTTATTAAAATAATACATACCGATGTATGCGGTCCAATGAGTGTTGAGGCTCGTGGCGGGTATCGTTATTTTCTTACCTTCACAGATGATTTGAGCATATATGGGTATATCTACTTAATGAAGCATAAGTCTGAAACGTTTGAAAAGTTCCAGGAATTTCAGAGTGAAGTAGAAAATCATCGTAACAAGAAAATAAAGTTTCTACGATCTGATCGTGGAGGAGAATATTTGAGTTACGAGTTTGGTCTTCATTTGAAACAATGTGGAATAGTTTCACAACTTACGCCACCTGGAACACCACAGCGAAATGGTGTGTCCGAATGTTGTAACCATACTTTATTGGATATGGTGCGATCTATGATGTCTCTTACTGATTTACCGCTATCGTTTTGGGGTTATGCTTTAGAGATGGATGCATTCACTTTAAATAGGGCACCATTGAAATTCATTGAGACGACGCCTTATGAACTATGGTTTGGCAAGGAACCAAAGTTGTCATTTCTTAAAGTTTGGGGTTGTGATGCTTATGTGAAAAAGCTTCAACCTGACAAGCTCGAACCCAAATCGGAGAAGTGCGTCTTCATAGGATACCCGAAGGAAACTGTTGGGTACACCTTCTATCACAGATCCGAAGGCAAAATATTTGTTGCTAAAAATGGATCCTTTCTAGAGGAGTTTCTCTCGAAAGAAGTGAGTGGGAGGAAAGTACAGCTTGATGAGGTAATTGTACCTTCTCCCGAATTGGAAAGTAGTTCATCACAGAAATCAGTTCAAGTGATTCCTACACCAATTAGTGAGGAAGCTAATGATGATGATCATGAAACTTCAGATCAAGTTACTACAGAACCTCGTAGGTCTTCCAGAGTACGGTCCACACCAGAGTGGTACGGTAATCCTATTCTAGAAGTCATGTTACTAGACCATGATGAACCTATAAATTATGAGGAAGCGATGATGAGCCCATATTCCGCGAAATGGCTTAACGCCATGAAATCTGAGATGGGATCCATGTATGAGAACAAAGTGTGGACATTGGTGGATTTGCCCGATGATCGGCAAGCCATAGATGGATCTTCAAGAAGAAAACTGACGCTCACGGTAATATTACTGTCTACAAAGCTTGACTTGTTGCGGAAGGTTTTCGACAAGTTCAAGGAGTTGACTATGATGAGACTTTCTCACCCGTAGCGGGCATCAAGATCTATAGAGATAGATCAAGACGCTTAATTGGACTTTCAAAAAGCACATACCTTGATAAAGTTTTGAAGAAGTTCAAAATGGATCAGTCAAAGAAAGGGTTCTTGCCTGTGCTACAAGGTGTGAAGTTGAGTCAGACTCAATGCTCGACCACTGCAGAAGATAGAGAGGAAATGAAAGTCATTCCCTATGCTTCAGCCATAGGTTCTATCATGTATGCAATGATGTGTACCAGACCTGATGTGTGCCTTGCTATAAGTATAGCAGGGAGGTACCAAAGTAATCCTGGAGTGGAGCACTGGACAGCCGTTAAGAACATCCTGCAATACCTGAAAAGGACTAAGGATATGTTTCTCGTTTATGGAGGTGACAAATAACTCATCGTAAATGGTTACGTCGATGCAAGCTTTGACACTGTCCGGATGAATCTAAGTCGCAATCCGGATACATATTTTTATTAAATGGTGGAGCTATCAGTTGGTGCAGTTCCAAGCAAAGCATCGTGGCGGGATCTACGTGTGAAGCAGAGTACATAGCTGCTTCGGAAGCAACAAATGAAGGAGTCTGGATGAAGGAGTTCATATCTGATCTAGGTGTCATACCTAGTGCATTGGGTCCAATGAAAATCTTTTGTGACAATACTGGTGCAATTGACTTGGCAAAGGAATCCAGATTTTATAAGAGAACCAAGCACATCAAGAGACGCTTCAATTTCATCCATCATCAAGTGTCAGAGGGATACATAGAGATTTGTAAGATACATACGGATCTGAATGTTGCAGACCCGTTGACTAAGACTCTTCCACGAGCAAAACATGACCAGCACCAAAACTCCATGGGTGTTAGAATCATTACTTTGTAATCTAGATTATTGACTCTAGTGCAAGTGGGAGACTGAAGGAAATATGCCCTAGAGGCAATAATAAAGTTATTATTTATTTCCTTATATCATGATAAATGTTTATTATTCATGCTAGAATTGTATTAACCAGAAACTTAGTACATGTGTGAATACATAGACAAAACATAGTGTCCCTAGTATGCCTCTACTAGACTAGCTCATTAATCAAAGATGGCTACGTTTCCTAACCATAGACATGTGCTGTTATTTAATGAACGATATCAAATCATTAGGAGAATGATGTGATGGACATGACCTATCCGTTAACTTAGCATTATGATCGTTACAGTTTCATTGCTACTGCTTTCTTCATGACTTATACATGTTCCTCATACTATGAGATTATGCAACTCCCGAATACCGGAGAAACACCTTGTGTGCTATCAAATGTCACAACGTAACTGGGTGATTATAAAGATGCTCTACATGTGTATCTGAAGGTGTTTGTTGGGTTGGCAGAGATCGAGACTAGGATTTGTCACTCCGTGTTTCGGAGAGGTATCTCTGGGCCCTCTCGGTAATGCTCATCACTATAAGCCTTGCAAGCAATGCGACTATTGAGTTAGTTGCAGGATGAAGCATTACGAAACGAGTAAAGAGACTTGCCGGTAACGAGATTGAACTAGGTATGAAGATACCGACGATCGAATCTCGGGCAAGTAACATACCGATGACAAAGGGAACAATGTATGTTGTTATGCGGTTGGACCGATAAAGATCTTCATTGAATACGTAGGAGCCAATATGAGCATCCAGGTTCCGCTATTGTTTATTGGTTGGATATGTGTCTCTATCATGTCTACATAGTTCTCGAACCCGTAGGGTCCGCACGCTTAACGTTCGATGACGATTTGTATTATGAGTTATGTGTTTTGATGACTGAAGTTTTTTCGGAGTCCTGGATGAGATCATGGACGTAACGAGGAGTCTCGAAATGGTTGAGACATAAATATTGATATATTGGAAGGCTATGTTTGGACACTGGAAAGGTTTCGGATGAGTTCGGGCATTTTTCGGAGTACCGGGAGGTTACCGGAACCCCCCCCCCCCCCCGGGGAGTTGATGGGCCTTAATGGGCTTTAGGGGAAAGGAGACAAGGGCCTCAAGGGGTGGCCGCGCGCCCTCCCATGGGCTGGTCTAAATTGGACTAGGAGGGGGCGGCGCCCCCCTCCTTCCTTCTCCCCTCTTCCCCCTTCCCTCCTTCTCCTACTTGGAATAGGAAAGGGGTGGGGGCGAATCCTACTTGGACCGGGAGTCCAAGTAGGAATCCTCCCCTTGGCGCGCCCCCTCTAGGGCCGGCCTCCTCCTCCTCCCTCCTTTATATACGGGGGCAGGGGGCACCCTAGAACACACCAAGTTTTGCCTTAGCCGTGTGCGGTGCCCCCCTCCACAGTTACACACCTCGATCATATTGTCGTAGTGCTTAGGCGAAGCCCTGCGCCGGTAACATTATCATCATTGTCGCCACGCCGTCGTGATGACGGAACTCACCCTCGTCCTTAACTGGATCAAGAGCACGAGGAACGTCATTGAGCTGAACGTGTGCTGAACGCGGAGGTGCCATACGTTCAGTACTTGGATCAGTTGGATCGCAAAGACGTTTGACTACATCAAATGCGTTGCTAAACACTTCCGCTTTCGGTCTACGAGGGTACGTGGACACACTCTCCACTCTCATTGCTATGCATCTCCTAGATAGATCTCGTGTGATCATAGGAAAATTTTGAAATTACTGTCAGCGTTCTGGGAACGGGGGTCCCAGACTTGCCTGCCTGCGGCCTGCGGCGTGGCTCAAAGGGGGCCCAGCACGGCCCATCTTCATCAACACAAGCTCAAGACCCTCGCGAGGGTCCAAGCCTCGCGGGGCGGACGACAAGGAGCTTCCTCAGGCACAGCCTCATCAGGCTAGCTCACGAGGAGGCGGAGAGTTCAAGGCGGGGTACCTCGCGAGGTGCCCATGACGCAAGCCATGACGACCAAGGGCGCCAACCGGTGCCAGTCCGCGCAGTGTCCTTCTTTCCTCTTTGGTGCAAGGGGAGCAAGCGCAGGCGAGAGCATCAAGCAAAGGCATCCATTTCGGTGCAACAAGACCAAGACCTGTCCAACGGCAGGATGGAGGTCACCGAGGAGCCCAAGTCGGCGTCACCACCAGAGCCTTTGACAGGCGAAGACCAACTTTAGTCGGGATAAGTGTACTAGATGTTCCCCTTCAAAATGGCCAATTGTTGGCGCCCTTCCCGCTCAATATTTGGGAAGAGGCCCAGGGCCTTTGCCTATAAATAGGACTAGCCACCCACAGGGTAGAGGCATCTGGATAGGAATCTGGAGATAAGATAGGCATCTAGAATCAACCCCTCCCAAGGGACACCACCACCACAAGAACAGACCCTCGCGAGGCTATTCTTCCTTGTATTGTTCATCATCAGCCCAAGAGGCAATCCACCACGCCACACACTGGAGTAGGGTATTACACCACCATGGTGGCCTGAACCAGTATAAACCCTGTGTCTCTTGTGTTGTTCTTCTCGTAGTTTAGATCCTAGCGATTCGGCGAGGAACAGGTAGGTAGAAGGCGAAACCTCCGCGCGCACCCCAGTGTTCGAACCTCAAGGGTCTGTCGGAACCCTAAATCCGACATTTGGCGCGCCAGGTAGGGGTGCGCCGGGATCCACCTTCTGCCACTTCGCGTCCCGTCGTGTCGTCATCACCATGTCCGGCGACCAAGCGGGAAACCCTGCCCCCTGGGCGGCTTGGCCCGCCCACGCAGAGCCGCTCGCCCCGGGCGACCCAACGCCCCAGGCAACTCGCGGTCCGCAGGGCGCTGCGGGCCGTGGGCGACGCAGACAGACCCCGATAGCTCTCACACCGCGACAGACGCGGTCGGCAGCAAGAGCCTCCAACCACGCCGCGGCCACGGCGCCGTACACTCGTCGGGAGTAGGCGAACTCAAGGGCCGCGCTCACGGTGGCCCGAGAGCAGCTGCAGTGCAGGCTGATGGAAGGCGGCCGCGACGTGCTGCTAGAGCTGGTGGCAGAGCTCCTGGGCTTCGCCGCCTTGGGGGCTCACCCCTTCTGCACTCAACTCCCGTCTCAGGCCCAGAGCAGCCTGCGCGGGGGCCCCACGCGCGCCCGCGGGCTCCAAGGCTACCTCGACACCAATGAAGCCGTCAGCACTGGGCGAGCGGCTACACTGACTCCGCTCCCCACCAGCGAAGAAGGACTCGTCGCAACCCACAGCCCCAGTGGGCTGCCGCGCTACCACCCCCAGGTTGGCACATCAAGCAGAGCTGCGTGGCGCGCGGAGTACTATGATGTGGCCTTCGGGGTGGCGGCCCCCGAAGAGTACGTGCCCCGCATGTTGGACCAAGGGCACCCGCGCGAGGGCGAACAAGGCTCGCTCCTCAGCCCAAGCTGGTGGGACGAGGCACCAGAGGCTGAGCTCTTCCAGGAGTCCCGGGACGGCCCCACCGGCCACGCTGGAAGCGACGATTATCGGGTACCACTAATTCCTCAGGAGCAGGCATACGCTAATCATGGGTCGCAGGAGGTGCAGGTCGCCACAGCAAGCAGCTGCCCCACTCCCGCAGCCTCCTGCCCCTTAGCAGGAGGGCATCGGGGGCTGCAGGGGAGGGGCCAGGATCCAACATCACCACCGCGGCGTTCGGAGCAAGGCATTCCCAGGAGGTAGGCCCTCCGCTGGGGAGGCGCCTCAGGGCCTGTCCCTGGCGGAGGACCCGTGGTCGTCGGGGGAACCGCTGGCGACCGCTCTACCCCATCGGCGGCGTCCTGGTTTCCGGTCATCGTTGATGGCACTAGAGTGTGGCGCAAGGCGGGGCCCTCGTCTGGCGATATGAAGCAAGGCCGGTACCTGTGAAGAAGGCCCAGTTCCTATGAAGCTCGCCGCCCCGTGACACTCTCACGTAATAATGAGTGGGGCTGTACACGCCCCGGAGTCTCAGGGGTGCCGGCCTCAGGCCCTGGGGCTCCCTCCCACGCCCAGTGCAGCACTTAGCTCCACGCTGGTGAGAAGACGTCCAAGACTAGACTAGGTGCCGGACGCGGCCTTTTTCTGCCTTCGTTGCTTTTCCCTTGGTTGTTGCTTTCCCCCGCTGGATTTAAGTTGGATTCGAATTCGAGATTTGCGTGTGTTTGGGGAAGGGGTGCTTAGTCTCGTTCGAGCAATTTCTCGCGTTTCGGTTACGACCTCGCCTCAGCTGCCTCCCCTCGTGAGCCCCTCGTGAACCGGGTCTGGCCTAGCTTGCGTGCAGCCCAGACTGCCGCCGTCGTGTCCTCTCAGGAGGTTTTTTCACTTCAGATCCTACGGATTCAATCAGGAGGCATTCGAGACACCACGGCCTCCCACAAATTATCTCAGGACCCGCACGGGACAAAGGTAAACTAGCCAGCTGGTTCTTCACCTAGCAACCACTTGGCGCACGCATGTGGGCGATACAGCACCCACTAGTACGCTGAACATAAGCTTTACATGAGGGGCACCCCCTCCCAAAATGCTCTTACAATCGGCAGGTCGAAAGCCTGAGTTCTATTCATGCAGGGTAAGGAAACATGAGCAATGTGCGGTCAGTCGGATAAATCCCCCAATGCATCCTCAGGAGCACCACCCGAACTGTCGCTGGCGTCGCCGGCCTCGCCATCGCCCTCCGCGTTGTCTCCGGCGGCGTCAGGGCCATTCACCATGCCGCCCTCGTCGGCGGCCACGATCGCGTCATCGTCATGTGAAGTGAAGGCCCTGACAAGAGCGTCCACGTTGTCTTCCACCCAGTCCGCCAGGTCACCCCAGACGGCCTGGGGAACTGGGGTGATGGCGGCGTCGAAGTCGAAGTGAGGATCCATGTCCTAGAGATGGCTGAAGACACGGGAAAAGGCACGCCCGAGTAGAGCACGGCTCCTTTCCTCCACCAACCTGTTGGCCCTGACCGACCGCGCCTCCAACTGTGTCACGATGTCGGTGAAGAACTGAAGGTTGTCGACGTAGTTGGTTTCGTGCGGCTCGCCAACAGCCGCTTCGCAGATGTTGCCCAAGGCTGTGTTGGCTCTCTCGTGAAGCGTGGCGAGCATGGGGGCGTGCTCATGTTCCAGGAGCTGCCGCTGGTGTATCTCGTCCGCATTTTGGCGCGCAACAGCCTCGGCCTCGTCCAGCCATTGGCGAAGAAGAAGCACCTTGGCACGGGAAGTAGTCGACTCCCCCTGCGCCACCTCAAGTGCGGCCCGCAAGGCATCGACCCGCCGCGTCGCTTCTTCCAGCTTGGTCCTCAGAACGGTGGTCCTGCCTTCAGCCTCGGTCCGGATCAACTCCAGCCTCTCCTCGAACTCGCGCTCGAGGTTCGAGCGCGCCGTTGCCACCCGACGTCCGATCTCCTCCAAGACACGGGTTTCCCGCGCAACGACATCATCCTCCTCCCGTGTCAACAAGCGCTCCCTTGTCTCCAGGCGTTCATACTCACGTGCGCGTTCGGCAGCTTCCAGCGTCAGCGTTTCCTCACGCTTCTGGAGCTCCGCTGGGTCACCGGAAGTCACCTTCATCGACGCGAGGGCCGCCTCGCGCAGCTCCACCTACTCCTCCAGTGAGCGGCATCGGGCCAGGAGTTCCCATGCCTGCTCTTCCGTCGCCTGTCACCGCTGGTCAGCTTCCCGAGCTTCCTCGACGGCCCGGGAACGCACCACCTGAGAGGCCGCCAGCGACGCCTTGGCCTCCTCATCGTCAAGATCGCGTTGACGGCGCGTGAGGGCGACTGCCGCCTCCAGCTCGCGCCTCTCCGCAACCAAGCGCAGGCACTCGGCCTCAAGGCGCGCGTCTTCATCGGCAAGCTCTTCACCAAGCAGGCTCACCGCGTCAGCCGCCCTCCGAAGGAACCCTTGGCGAAGAGCGCGACGCTCCCGAGCATGCTCAAGTACGTCTTCCACGCCGTCATCTGCCCCAAGCAAGCGCCCGGGGGCGCAGATTAGTGCTCCCCCTCCGGGCGGGGGGCTGGGGGCTGGCACCCTTGAGGCGACCGGGCGCGCCACGCCAGAAGCCCGGCCTGGGGCCAGTCCATCCCCAAGTGAAGAGCACTGGGAGTACCCCAGCCAATCGCGGTCCACGACCAGACGAGAAGCCCACGGCAGGCTGGCTATGCCCCGAGAAGGCTCGCAAAGGAAGGTCGCGAGGCGCACGGGGCCGCATTGCGCCTCGGGGTGATTCATCTCTTCAACCGGCCTCACCACAAGGGCTCTACTACTCGGAGCGACTGTAGACGGTGGGGAAGGCGGAAGCAGGGGGATGGCTCCTCAGTCATCTCCGTGAGCTCGGGAGGAAGGGCCCTGCGGAGCAAGGATTAGGAAGGGCAGCAGAAGAATCTGGAGCTGGGAAGGGAGAAGGCTTACTCATCGATGGCGAAGTACTTTCTACACTTCAGTAGGCGACAAGGGTAATCGTCGCCCAAGGCCTCCCTTCTCTTCCGGAGGGCCTCAAGGTCCACGCGGAAGCGGCCCAAGAGTTGAGCGCAGGGGTCAGCCTGCGATGAAGAGGAAGTGTCAAGACGGCCCGCGTCAGGGGTGTCTGCCTGATGTGCGCTGCCGGTCGCCCCACCAAGAAAAGCAGCCGGGGCCTCGGAGGCCTCGCCCCCGTGTGCAGCAGGCGGCTGCTCGCCGCCCTTAGCCCCGACAGCATGGGCCTCAGGGGCCGCTCCCTCTTGAGCGCTGCCCGGTGCTGTCGCCTCGGCGGGGGCACCCGCGGCCCCCGGAGGCTCATGCCTCCCTACTCCACCACTTGAGGAAGAGTCGCCTCGGCCAACTGAAAGGGTGGCCACCGTCACTGGATTCTCGCGAGGCCCCTGGAGGCCGACGGGGCGCGGTCCCCATTCGTCAAAGACGGGCATCTGGTTCACAAAGTCTCTCCTGCCCGAACAGAGGTACAGTGTAACACCCCAAAAATTTAACCAGGTTTTAGTTATTAAAATTTTGCCAAGAGTTAAAATTTTTGCCTGCAAGAATATTTCTGTTGATTTCAAAACCTTTCTTTTAATATTAAGGATTTATTTTTCCCAAGTGGATCCTTTCAAACATATTGAACTTCTATGCCATCTTACTAAAACAAATTCCTAATCAGTAGGATTATTTATTAAATTATTTCACCCTGAGCTATATTCATTAAAATGACTTGTTTTAAGTTTTGGAGCTCTTTTTGAACTACAACCATTTGATAAATTTAACTAAAAATTCCACCAAAATTTGGAGATGTCCTGTGATGCCTCTAAATCACTTTTGTGCATTAATATATTTATTTCATTGCATATTTTGAGTATTACACATGTTTTTCTTCTCTGGTCCAGTAGGCATTTTTGCACTGCAACCCTTTTAAATATTTGTTTCTAGCTTCCACCAAAATTATGGGATGTCAGTAGGAGCATATGATTCCTTTATATGCAAAAAATCCAGGGATGTTCTTTGAAATTTTTGAGTGAATCAACCTCATCTCCATCCTGGTCCAACATGATGGTTTGTGCAGCAACCATATTATTGCTTCCTCTTTGGCCCTTGATTCTTTCTCCTACTTGTAGACCTCCATGCTAAACCCCTAAGTCCAGGAGCATGCACTCTTTTGATCATTTTTAGTTCATGAAATAATGCCATTCACATCCTGTCCAGATTTGAAGTTCTGCAAAACTTACACTAGCAAGTTTGTGCTTTTCACCAACTAACCTCACCACTCACTTGTGCATCCAAGGAGACACTGATCTAGAAGATTTGGCCCCTCCAAGAATAGCCTAGGTGCCTTTGGCATTTTGACAAACACCTGGAGTGCATGGACTGATTTGGCATGATCTCAAGTATACATTATGAACTTGGCCACCTGACCAAACCACCTTGTCCCTGGAGTTTCCCTCTATCTCTAACCTAGTTCTGTTGCTTGCCAACCTCACCTGTGACCTGTAGCATGCCACGGCATTGTGTCGAACACCTTCCGTGTGTGCATTGGACGCGCCCAGAGCGCGCGTATTGCACGAGCGGTGCCCGAGCCGCCGCGTCACGCCCCGCACTCACCCCAGCCCGTGACCGACCGCAGCCGGCACGCCGTGTCCCCTTGCGCGCTACATGCTCCCCCTCACCGCAACGCGCCAAGCAGACCCTCGCCGCGTCCCCGGCAAGCCAAGGACTAGCCGCCACGGCCGCCGACAGCCCTGCCCAGGTCGGCGCCGCCCGAGCCTTCCCCGCTCGCCACCTGCCCCCTGGAGCTTCGCAAGCTTATCCGCAGCTTCGTCTCCTAGTGCGCGTCGCCGCCACGTCGCCATTGCTACAGAAAGACGGTTCGCCGTCGTCCTTATCGCCGGCCACCTCGGAACCGACCTCCACCGCGTATATAAGGGCCCCGGAGCTCAATCGAGTCCTCGAGCAACCTCATATGATCCTCCTAGTGTTGCCTTGGCCAGCAGTCGAGCAAGGGAAGGCCTTCTTCCCCGAGTCCGGCCGGTTCGGTCGCCGCCAAGCCCCGGCCGATTCCATCGCCACCAGTGCCTCTACCTCTCCATTCTCTCCACCAAGAACTCTCCCTTCCTCTCGCGAACACAACCCCTCGCTCAATTTTGGCCGGAGACCACCGCAGCCCAAAAATCACTTTGTCCCCGAAGCCCCCTCCGCCGCGGAGCTCGCCACCGGCGACTCCCTCCACCTCCGGCGACCCTGCGACCACCGGAAGGACCACCTAGGAGTGGCAGATCCTTTCCTGCTCTTAGATGCCCGCGAAAAGACGCCGTTCGCCGACGACGATCGCCGGACGCCCCGCCTCGGCTCGGGCAGAGAAGAGGAGGGAGTGGGGACTGGTCAAACCTGACCAGTGGGCCCCCTGGACCCACCGTCAGAGACCCAGCCCCGTCTCCACGCGTTTAAGTGGAAGCGTAAAGACCCCGAGTACGTCTCCCCGTTTTGAAGGCGTATTCCGCCCGAAGCGTTTTCTTTTCTGTTTATTATTAAAAATAGATTTTGACCAAATCTTTGACTGGCTTTATCTTTTTAAATATAACTCCAAATGAATTAATTCTTTTTCTTACCTCTCTCAAATTTGATCTAGTTTATTTTAAGATTTAATTGAAAAAATTTCCAAACAACTTTTTGTGCTATTTTTATTTTTGTGTGTTAATTCATTTATATTTCTAAAATAGGATTTTTGAAGAGAGGAGAAGTATTTCACGAGTTTGAAATGCACCCTGCCTTCCCATGACCTGAAGGCAAGCATTCTGAACCCTGGCATGATATTTTTGAGTGTTCGTTGACACATTTATCACACTACCTCTCTTTTGGAGAAATTGTTATTTCATGTGAGATGATCATGTGCATGGATGCATATTTGAGATTTCCATGCTGTTGGAAATGATCACACTTGTGATGATAATCATTCTCATGTGCCTTGCATGCATACCGGCAGGAACCCGGGAAAACCTCTGCCTTGGGTAGGCATGAGTTTGTCGCCGGTCTCCGTCGGGACGGTTATGTCTGGTATGGCATGGTAAGGTAATATGAGCGGTGACTCTGTTGGTTGAAATATATTCGTTATGCTAATCATGCAGGGAATACTTAAACCTCCTGAGTCGACCATAGATCGAGTCTTGTTCTAGTAACCCCCATACTTGTTTTGTACTACCATTCGTCTCTACAACAAGTAGAGTACGGTTCAGTAAGTTGTCAACCTCTTCCTAGCACACACCGTACAGAGAGGCCAGGGTGGAAGATACCGGTTGTAGCTGGTAGGCAGGCCACCTGGTCCGGGGGCATGGGTGTTTCCAGTTGAGACCGAGAGGGGAGGCCACCCCTTAGAGCGCGCAACATAAATTTGATCCCATGCTACGCAAGGTTGTAGCCTCCCCACTTAGAGTTTGCTTGACAGGTGTCGTGGGTGATTCCAGACATGTGTGAGTTAAATTGGTGTGTGCAAGTTAGGTGTGTTTTCAACAAAAAGACCGTAGACGGAATTAGTACCGATGGACTAAAGAAATCCGTTACTCGTGGGTAAAGAGTACACCCTCTGCAGAGATTAAACCTATTCGAATAGCCGTGTCCATGGTTAAGGATTAGAGTCTGGGATGGGTCGAGTGTCGGTCTTAGTGTCGGTCTTCGGAGGTGAACTGTTAAACCAGAACTGGAATCACAACTTGTGACTTGTGATAATTATGGTTATTATTGTTGTGGACTAACCCATGATATTATTGGTATTTATCAAATATCCCTGGGATGGTTCTACCTCCTGGATATTCACTATGATTGTTTTTCTTTCAAAGCCCTTTATGTGGTGTCGCTCAGACGCCTGACTGTGGCATTTCTTTTAAAGCCGTGTCTGTGATGTCGCTCAGACGTCCGACTGTGGCATTTCTTTTAAAGCCCTTTATGTGGTGTCGCTCAGACGCCCGACTGCGACATTTCTTTTAAAGCCCTTTATGTGGTGTCGCTCAGACGCCCGACTGTGGCATTTCTTTTAAAGCCCTTTATGTGGTGTCGCTCAGACGCCCGACTGTGGCATTTCTTTTAAAGCCCTTTATGTGGTGTCGCTCAGACGCCCGACTGTGGCATACTTGTTATTTATTTCATTTTATTTTTAATACTTCTATGATATTACATATTCATATATAACATGCTTACACGCATCAGAGTTATATTTATATTTTTGTGACTGACGTCATGAGTATAAAATATTTTCAGCACATCATTGCAATATTATCCCTGTGTTCATAATGTTTGCGAGTACATTCAAAGTACTCACTGGCTTGTCCCTGGCTATTGTCTTGGCCAGATTTCTTGCGCGGAGAGGAGCGACCGTGATGACAGCCCAGAACATATGCAACGGTGATAGCAGCCTCGCGAAGATAGGAGTTAACCTGGTCAGCTGTTCCCGTGGGAAATGGAGTTCCATGGACACTGATGTTTCACAACCCGCTTCCGCCATCAACCATTAGAAACCATTTGTTGTACTCATAGACCAGAATGGTCTTGTACTACATATTTTTGTATTTGCTTGGAATTTCTGTATCAAGTTGGTGCCTCATCAGCTAACAGTTATCCTGGGGCTGATGAGTACAAGGGCCATTTTCTGGGAATTAATACCCGGAGAATCGGTCCCCACAGACTTGGTATCAGAGCCAGGCTGACCATTGGCTAATCCTACCTTAGCTAGGTCGGAAAACTTAGGCAAACCAACCCACCAGACCTTAACCAAACCCCAGCCGAGCTTCTCATGCAAGATAGCCACACAGTGACCCCGACACTTTTGGCAGTCGGTGCCCAACCTATCAACCTAGCCTGTCGATCACGCGCTAGTGACCAGCACCCAAGATGTCTACTTCACAAGCGTGCGAAGGAAGACTACGTCCCCTTTTTCTATAAAAAGGGCACGCTAGCCCCAACCCAGCAAAGCCTCTAACCCAAGCCAAGCCATAATGCCAGGCCCCGTAGTGCACAACGAGACCACAGCCACCAACCTTGGAGGTTTTGTGACCATACTCGCAAACCTCACCCGTCGTGCCTATGCGTTAGAAGAACCCCCAGAATATGTGGTGTACCAAGGGACCATGAGCGGAGAGAGCCGTCAATTTTGGGCCACTGTGCACATCTACGGTAGGGGTCTATCTCCATAATGCCCCTATAGGTTCACCGGAAGAACATCTTCCTTCGAGCCACAAGCCATCCAGCTAGCTGCTCGAGAGGCTATAGTTCAACTTCGGCAGTTGTCGCCCAGAGTTAACTGTCGCTCGTTCTACTACTACCCCAGGCGTGAAGGGTATGGTAGACCACCCCAAGTTGCCAACGGAGATCACGAGACAGATCCCGCATTGTTGCACCTAGTGCGCTATGTAAGTGCACTAGAGGCATTGTTCGATCAAATCACTATTGATCTGATCGCAGCTCGAGGAGAGTTGGTTCGTTGAGCCCCATCAAGAAGAGAAGACGAGCCCGATGCCGACAACCCAGTCGTGCTGTTCGGACACCCAATCGAGACCCTGAGGTCAGCCCCAGCCATCATCCAAGATACTGTGGTGACCCCTGAAGTGCTTCGACGCCTTTTGGGAACACACTCCAACGGGATTGTGGCTAACAATCCCCGCGATGGTCATCATCGCTACCCCGACCCTGCAGTTCCTCTGCCGTCTCCGACTAATCCCGGCAGTGAGACCCGTGGAGAAGCCTCGGCATCCACCAGGCACGCCCGTTTAGACGTAAACGAGGTAGACTAAGCCGTACGAGTAGTACCGAGTTTCAGTGTGCCCTCGCTTTATAATCGTGCGACCTTGTATGTAAACGCAGCCCATCATTGTGCCTCTGTTTTAATAGTAGCCTTGCGTATTTTGTTAGCGCGTAGTTGCATATTTTCCTGGCACAGCTACCAAAACCAACCTCGACGACAACCACAGTAACACGTCTCTTTATGAGATATGTGTATCTCTGACACTGACCCGACCTTTGGAGCTAAGCTGGTAAATTTATTACCTTTCTCCACCGTGAAATGACCCAGCTCCTTTGCTGTATAAAGGTCACCTTGTGATCTTACCCAGCACCCCACACCTTGTGCACCACCCTCACAACCTTTTTCCCGTCATGCTGAGCCCCGGTATTCATCTGAGAACCCTAGATGCAACCCCAGGTAGCTTTGTCAAGATATTGTGGGACTTTACCCGGAGTACTATGGGTTCTACTTATCCACCCCAGTACGAGCTGTTCAAATCGAGAATCACTTTTTCCACCTCGGAATATTGAGCAGCAATACACATTCCTCCCATAGACCCCAACCAAGATCCAACGGAAGTTTCCTTCGTGGGGAAATCTATGCCGACCCCACACTTGGCCATAGAAGCTGCTGCGAACGAAGCGATTGCTCGTCTTCGATCCGCAGTACCCTATGCCCGCGAACGAGGATATTACTACTTTCCGAGCCGTGCAGCACCCGGGGGAGTAACGAATTTTCCCGGTGGACGGATTGAGAGAGACCCAGTACTGGCCAACCTTATCCAGTACATCATCGCTCAAGAGCATTTGAACCAGCGAGTGATGGATTATCTCCAGAATCTCACTGATCTGAACCCTCAGATTGCCATCGGCAGACCATTGAGACCCGACCCGGAGAGACGCATACATCGACTGGTCAATCCACTTCCTCCGATAGAAGAAGAGTGTACCCCTTTACCAGAGACATTTTATCGGGACCCCGTCCAGTTACCGTTTTCATTTTAGACGTCACTGCTGTGTTTGTTATTGCAAGCATTTATTGTTACGTTGTAACTTGTGCATGGTACCTCGAATTTGTGCGACGAGTCATGTATTTAGTTTCTACTAGTATGAGTAGTTTTCTTCGTGATTAACTTGTGTAACCGTGAAAAATCCTAGAATGAGATTTCTTTTCCCTGAGTTGCTGCAACGTTTATCCCCTCACTGCTTGGATTATTTTTATTCACGCAGCACCACGGCAGCAGACTCACAACCGCTCGGACACATATGGAGCATTTGTTTTTCACAACGGCTCTTAGCAAATCTCGAGGACAAGTTTTTTCTTAAGGGGGGTAGTAATTGTAACAGACCAAAAATTTAACCAGGTTTTAGTTATTAAAATTTTGCCAAGAGTTAAAATTTTTGCCTGCAAGAATATTTCTGTTGATTTCAAAACCTTTCTTTTAATATTAAGGATTTATTTTTCCCAAGTGGATCCTTCCAAACATATTCAACTTCTATGCCATCTTACTAAAACAAATTCCTAATCAGTAGGATTATTTATTAAATTATTTCACCCTGAGCTATATTCATTAAAATGACTTGTTTTAAGTTTTAGAGCTCTTTTTGAACTACAACCATTTGATAACTAAAAATTCCACCAAAATTTGGAGATGTCCTGTGATGCCTCTAAATCACTTTTGTGCATTAATATATTTATTTCATTGCATATTTTGAGTATTACACATGTTTTTCTTCTCTGGTCCAGTAGGCATTTTTGCACTGCAACCCTTTTAAATATTTGTTTCTAGCTTCCACCAAAATTATGGGATGTCAGTAGGAGCATATGATTCCATTATATGCAAAGATCCAGGGATGTTCTTTGAAATTTTTGAGTGAATCAACCTCATCTCCATCCTGGTCCAACATGATGGTTTGTGCAGCAACCATATTATTGCTTGCTCTTTGGCCCTTCATTCTTTCTCCTACTTGTAGTCCTCCATGCTAAACCCCTAAGTCCAGGAGCATGCACTCTTTGATCATTTTTAGTTCATGAAATAATGCCATTCACATCCTGTCCAGATTTGAAGTTCTGCAAAACTTGCACTAGCAAGTTTGTGCTTTTCACCAACTAACCTCACCACCCTCTTGTGCATCCAAGGAGACACTGATCTGGAAGATTTGGCCCCTCCAAGAATAGCCTAGGTGCCTTTGGCATTTTGACAAACACCTGGAGTGCATGGACTGATTTGGCATGATCTCAAGTATACATTATGAACTTGGCCACCTGACCAAACCACCTTGTCCCTGGAGTTTCCCTCTATCTCTAACCTAGTTCTGTTGCTTGCCAACCTCACCTGTGACCTGTAGCATGCCACGGCATTGTGTCGAACACCTTCCGTGCGTGCATTGGACACGCCCAGAGCGCGCGTATTGCACGAGCGGCGCCCGAGACGCCGCGTCACGCCCCGCACTCACCCCAGCCCGTGACCGACCACAGCCGGCACGCCGTGTCCCCTTGTGCGCTACATGCTCCCCCTCACCGCAACGCGCCAAGCAGACCCTCGCCGCATCCCCGGCAAGCCAAATACTAGCCCCCACAGCCGCCCGACAGCCCTGCCCAGGTTGGCGCCACCCGAGCCTTCCCCGCTCGCCACCTGCCCCCTGGAGCTTCGCAAGCTTATCCGCAGCTTCGTCTCCTAGCGCGCGTCGCCGCCACGTCGCCATTGCTACAGAAAGACGGTTCGCCATCGTCCTTATCGCCGGCCACCTCGGAACCGACCTCCACCGCGTATATAAGGGCCCCGAAGCTCAATTGAGTCCTCGAGCAACCTCATATGATCCTCCTAGTGTTGCCTCGGCCAGCAGTCGAGCAAGGGAAGGCCTTCTTCCCCGAGTCCGGCCGGTTCGGTCGCCGCCAAGCCCCGGCCGATTCCATCGCCACCAGTGCCTCTACCTCTCCATTCTCTCCACCAAGAACTCTCCCTTCCTCTCGCGAACACAACCCCTCGCTCAATTTTGGCCGGAGACCATCGCAGCCCAAAAATCACTTTGTCCCCGAAGCCCCCTCCTCCGCGGAGCTTGCCGCCGGCGACTCCCTCCACCTCCGGCGACCCTGCGACCACCGGAAGGACCACCTAGGAGTGGCAGATCCTTTCCTGCTCTTAGATGCCCGCGAAAAGACGCCGTTCGCCGGCGACGATCGCCGGACGCCCCGCCTCGGCTCGGGCAGAGAAGAGGAGGGAGTGGGGACTGGTCAAACCTGACCAGTGGGCCCCCTGGACCCACTGTCAGAGACCCAGCCCCGTCTCCACGCGTTTAAGTGGAAGCGTAAAGACCCCGAGTACGTCTCCCCCTTTTGAAGGCGTATTCTGCCCGAAGCGTTTTCTTTTCTGTTTATTATTAAAAATAGATTTTGACCAAATCTTTGACTGGCTTTATCTTTTTAAATATAACTCCAAATGAATTAATTCTTTTTCCTACCTCTCGCAAATTTGATCTAGTTTATTTTAAGATTTAATTGAAAAATTTTCCAAACAACTTTTTGTGCTGTTTTTATTTTTGTGTGTTAATTCATTTATATTTCTAAAATAGGATTTTTGAAGAGAGGAGAAGTATTTCAAGAGTTTGAAATGCACCCTGCCTTCCCATGACCTGAAGGCAAGCATTCTGAACCCTGGCATGATATTTTTGAGTGTTTGTAGACACATTTATCACACTACCTCTCTTTTGGAGAAATTGTTATTTCATGTGAGATGATCATGTGCATGGATGCATATTTGTGATTTCCATGCTGTTGGAAATGATCACACTTGTGATGATAATCATTCCTCATGTGCCTTGCATGCATACCGGCAGGAACCCGGGAAAACCTCTGCCTTGGGTAGGCATGAGTTTGTCGCCGGTCTCCGTCGGGACGGTTATGTCTGGTATGGCATGGTAAGGCAATATGAGCGGTGACTCTGTTGGTTGAAATATATTCGTTATGCTAATCATGCAGGGAATACTTAAACCTCCTGAGTCGACCATAGATCGAGTCTTGTTCCAGTAACCCCCATACTTGTTTCGTACTACCACTCGTCTCTACAACAAGTAGAGTACGGTTCAGTAAGTTGTCAACCTCTTCCTAGCACACACCGTACAGAGAGGCCAGGGTGGAAGATACCGGTTGTAGCTGGTAGGCAGGCCACCTGGTCCGGGGGCATGGGTGTTTCCGGTTGAGACCGAGAGGGGAGGCCACCCCTTAGAGCGCGCAATATAAATTTGATCCCATGCTACGCGAGGTTGTAGCCTCCCCACTTAGAGTTTGCTTGACAGGTGTCGTGGGTGATTCCAGACACGTGTGAGTTAAGCTGGTGTGTGCAAGTTAGGTGTGTTTTCAACAAAAAGACCGTAGACGGAATTAGTCCCGATGGACTAAAGAAATCCGTTACTCGTGGGTAAAGAGTACACCCTCTGCAGAGATTAAACCTATTCGAATAGCCGTGTCCATGGTTAAGGATTACAGTCTGGGATGGGTCGAGTGTCGGTCTTAGTGTCGGTCTTCGGAGGTGAAACTGTTAAACCAGAACTGGAATCACAACTTGTGACTTGTGATAATTATGGTTATTATTGTTGTGGACTAACCCGTGATATTATTGGTATTTATCAAATATCCCTGGGATGGTTCTACCTCCTGAATATTCACTATGATTGTTTTTCTTTCAAAGCCCTTTATGTGGTGTCGCTCAGACGCCCGACTGTGGCATTTCTTTTAAAGCCCTGTCTGTGATGTCGCTCAGACGTCCGACTGTGGCATTTCTTTTAAAGCCCTTTATGTGGTGTCGCTCAGACGCCTGACTGTGGCATTTCTTTTAAAGCCCTTTATGTGGTGTCGCTCAGACGCCCGACTGTGGCATTTCTTTTAAAGCCCTTTATGTGGTGTCGCTCAGACGCCTGACTGTGGCATTTCTTTTAAAGCCCTTTATGTGGTGTCGCTCAGACGCCCGATTGTGGCATGCTTGTTATTTATTTCATTATATTTTTAATACTTCTATGATATTACATATTCATATATAACATGCTTACACGCATCAGAGTTATATTTATATTTTTGTGACTGACGTCATGAGTATAAAATATTTTCAGCACATCATTGCAATATTATCCCTGTGTTCATAATGTTTGTGAGTACATTCAAAGTACTCACTGGCTTGTCCCTAGCTATTGTCTTGGCCAGATTTCTTGCGCGAAGAGGAGCGACCATGATGACAGCCCAGAACCTATGCAACGGTGATAGCAGCCTCGCGAAGATAGGAGTTAACCTGGTCAGTTGTTCCCGTGGGAAATGGAGTTCCATGGACATTGATGTTTCACAACCCGCTTCCGCCATCAACCATTAGAAACCATTTGTTGTACTCACAGACCAGAATGGTCTTGTACTACATATTTTTGTATTTGCTTGGAATTTCTGTATCAAGTTGGTGCTCATCAGCTAATAGTTATCCTGGGGCTGATGAGTACAAGGGCCATTTTCTAGGAATTAATACCCGGAGAATCGGTCCCCACATACAGCAAGGCCCCCCCCTTGCTGGATGCTGCCAGGGTTGGGGTCCCCGGTCAGAACCAAGAGTACCTTCCTCAACGCTTCAGGCGTCAGGTCCTCTTCCTGGAGCCTCATACGATCCCCGCGCTCGTTGAAGGCCCACATTCGGCGAGAGTGGCGCTCGAGAGGGGCGACGCTGAAGGAAATATGCCCGAGAGGAAATAATAAAGTTATTATTTATTTCCTCATATCATGATAAATGTTTATTATTCATGCTAGAATTGTATTAACCGGAAACATGATACATGTGTGAATACATAGACAAACATATAGTCACTAGTATGCCTCTACTTCACTAGCTCATTAGTCAAAGATGGTTATGTTTCCTAACCATAGACATGTGTTGTCATTTGATTAATGGGATCACATCATTAGGAGAATGATGTGATTGACATGACCCATTCCGTTAGCCTAGCACTTGATCGTTTAGTATATTGCTATTGCTTTCTTCATGACTTATACATGTTCCTGTAACTATGAGATTATGCAACTCCCGTTTACCGGAGGAACACTTTGGGTGCTACCAAACGTCACAATATAATTGGGTGATTATAAAGGAGTACTACAGGTGTCTCCAAAGGTACCTGTTGGGTTGGCGTATTTCGAGATTAGGTTTTGTCACTCTGATTGTCGGAGAGGTGTCTCTGGGCCCTCTCGGTAATGCACAACACTATAAGCCTTGCAAGCAATGTAGCTAATAAGTTAGTTACGGAATGATGCATTACGTAAACGAGTAAAGAGACTTGCCGGTAACGAGATTGAACTAGGTATTGAGATACCGACGATCGAATCTCGGGCAAGTAACATACCGATGACAAAGAGAACAACGTATGTTGTTATGCGGTTTGACCGATAAAGATCTTCGTATAATATGTGGGAGCCAATATGAGCATCCAGGTTCTGCTATTGGTTATTGACCGGAGATGTGTCTCGGTCATGTCTACATTGTTCTCGAACCCGTAGGGTCCGCACGCTTAAGGTTTCGATGATAGCTATATTATGAGTTTATGAGTTTTGATGTACCGAAGGAGTTCGGAGTCCCGGATGAGATCGGGGACATGAGGAGGAGTCTCGAAATGGTCGAGACGTAAAGATCGATATATTGGACGACTATATTCGGAGTTCGGAAAGGTTCCGAGTGATTCGGGTATTTTTTGGAGTACCGGAGAGTTACGGGAATTCGCCGGGGAGTATATGGGCCTTATTGGGCCATACGGGAATAGAGGAGAGAGGCCAAAAGGAAGGAGGCCTACGCCCCCCCTCTGGTCCGAATTGGACAAGGGGGGCAGCCCCCTTTTCCTTCTCCCTCTCCTCCTCTTTTCTTCTCCAACAAGGAAAGGAGGAGTCCTACTCCCGGTGGGAGTAGGACTCCCCCCTTGGTGCGCCTCCTCCATAGGCCGGCCGCCTCCCCCCTTGCTCCTATATATATGGGGGCAGGGGGGCACCCCAAAGACAATAACAACAATTGATCCTTGAGATCTATTAGCCGTGTGCGGTGCCCTCCTCCATGATAGTCCTCCTCGATAATACTGTAGCGGTGCTTAGGCGAAGCCCTGCGACGGTAGAACATCAAGATCGTCACCACGCCGTCGTGCTGACGGAACTCTCCCTCGACACTCGGCTGGATCGGAGTTTGAGGGACGTCATCGAGCTGAACGTGTGCTAAAACTCGTAGGTGTCGTAGTTTCGGTGCTTGATCGGTCGGGCCGTGAAGACGTACGACTACATCAACCGCGTTGTTCTAACGCTTCCGCTTTCGGTCTACAAGGGTATGTAGATTACACTCTCCCCTCTCGTTACTATGCATCACCATGATCTTGCGTGTGCGTAGGAAGTTTTTTGAAATTACTACGTTCCCCAACAGTGGTATCAGAGCCAGTTTTTATGCTTTGATGTTATTTGCACGAGTAGAACACAAGTGAGTTGTGGGCGATACAAGTCATACTGCTTACCAGCATGTCATACTTTGGTTCGGCGGTATTGTTGGATGAAGTGGCCCGGACCGACATTACGCGTACGCTTACGCGAGACTGGTTTTACCGGCGTGCTTTGCACACAGGTGACTAGCGGGTGTCTGTTTCTCCAACTTTAGTTGAACCGAGTGTGGCTATGCCCGGTCCTTGCGAAGGTTAAAACAACATTAAATTGACGAACTATCGTTGTGGTTTTGATGCGTAGGTAAGAACGGTTCTTACTAAAGCCCGTAGCAGCCACGTAAAATTTGCAACAACAAAGTAGATGACGTCTAACTTGTTTTTGCAGGGCATGTTGTGATGTGATATGGTCAAGACGTGATGCTATATTTTATTGTATGAGATGATCATGTTTTGTAACCGAAGTTATCGGCAACTGGCAGGAGCCATATGGTTGTCGCTTTATTGTATGAAATACAAATGCCCTGTAATTGCTTTACTTTTGAAGGAAATATGCCCTAGAGGCAATAATAAAGTTATTTTTTATTTCCTTATATCATGATAAATGTTTATTATTCATGCTAGAATTGTATTAACCGGAAACATAATACATAGACAAACATAGTGTCACTAGTATGCCTCTACTTGACTAGCTCGTTTATCAAACATGGTTATGTTTCCTAACCATGGAGAAAAGAGTTGTCATTTGATTAACGAGATCACATCAGTAGGAGAATGATGTAATTGACTTGACCCATTCCGTTAGCTTAGCACTTGATCATTTAGTATGTTGCTGTTGCTTTCTTCATGACTTATACATGTTCCTGTAACTATGAGATTATGCAACTCCCGTTTACCGGACGAACACTTTGGGTGCTACCAAATGTCAAAACGTAACTGGGTGATTATAAAGGAGTACTACATGTGTCTCCAAAGGTACATGTTGGGTTGGCATATTTCGAGATTAGGTTTTGTCACTCCGATTGTCGGAGAGGTATCTCTGGGCCCTCTCGGTAGTGCACATCACTATAAGCCTTGCAAGCAATGTAGCTAATGAGTTAGTTACGGAATGATGCATTACGTAACGAGTAAAGAGACTTGCCAGTAATGAGATTGAACTAGGTATTGGATACCGACGATCGAATCTCGGGCAAGTAACATACCGATGACAAAGGGAATAACGTATGTTGTTATGCAGTTTGACCGATAAAGATCTTCGCAGAATATGTAGGAGCCAATATGAGCATCCAGGTTCCGTTATTGGTTATTGACCAAGAATAGTTCTAGGTCATGTCTACATTGTTCTCGAACCCGTAGGGTCCACACGCTTAAGGTTTCGATGACAGTTATATTATGAGTTTATGAGTTTTGATGTACCGAAGGAGTTCGGAGTCCCGGATGAGATCAGGGACATGACGAGGAGTCTCAAAATGGTCGAGACGTAAAGATCGATATATTGGACGACTATATTCGGACTACGGAAAGGTTCCGAGTGATTCGGGTATTTTTTGGAGTACTGGAGAGTTACGGGAATTCGCCGGGGAGTATATGGGCCTTATTGGGCCATACGGGAATAGAGGAGAGAGGCCAAAAGGAAGGAGGCCTGCACCCCCCCTCTGGTCCGAATTGGACAAGGGGGGCAGCCCCCTTTTCCTTCTCCCTCTCCTCCTCTTTTCTTCTTCAACAAGGAAAAGGAGGAGTCCTACTCCCGGTGGGAGTAGGACTCCCCCCTTGGCGCGCCTCCTCCATAGGCCGGCCGCCTCCCCCCTTGCTCCTATATATACGGGGGCAGGGGGGCACCCCAAAGACACAACAACAATTGATCCTTGAGATCTATTAGCCGTGTGCGGTGTCCCCCTCCATGATAGTCCTCCTCGATAATATTGTAGCGGTGCTTAGGCGAAGCCCTGCGACGGTAGAACATCAAGATCGTCACCACGCCGTCGTGCTGACGGAACTCTCCCTCGACACTCGGCTGGATCGGAGTTTGAGGGACGTCATCGAGCTGAACGTGTGCTAGAATTCGGAGGTGCCGTAGTTTTGGTGCTTGATCGGTCGGGCCGTGAAGACGTACAACTACATCAACCGCGTTGTTCTAACGCTTCCGCTCTCGGTCTACAAGGGTATGTAGATTACACTCTCCCCTCTCGTTGCTATGCATCACCATGATCTTTCGTGTGCGTAGGAATTTTTTTGAAATTACTACGTTCCCCAACAGTGGCATCCGAGCCTAGGTTTTATGCGTAGATGTCATATGCATGAGTAGAACACAAGTGAGTTGTGGGCGATACAAGTCATACTGCTTACCAGCATGTCATACTTTGGCTCAGCGGTATTGTGAGATGAAGCGGCCCGGATCGACATTACGCGTACGCTTACGCGAGACTGGTTTCACCGTTACGAGCACTCGTGCTTAAAGGTGACTGGCGGGTGTCTGTCTCTCTCACTTTAGCTGAATCAAGTGTGGCTACGCCTGGTCCTTGCGAAGGTTAAAACAACATTAACTTGACAAACTATCGTTGTGGTTTTGATGCGTAGGTAAGAACGGTTCTTGCTAAAGCCCGTAGCAGCCACGTAAAATTTGCAACAACAAAGTAGAGGACGTCTAACTTGTTTTTGCAGGGCATGTTGTGATGTGATATGGTCAAGACGTTATGCTATATTTTATTGTATGAGATATCATGTTTTGTAACCGAAGTTATCGGCAACAGGCAGGAGTCATATGGTTGTTGCTTTATTGTATGAAATGCAAACGCCCTGTAATTGCTTTACTTTATCACTAAATGGTAGCGATAGTCGTAGAAGCAATAGATGGCGTAACGACAACGATGCTACAATGGAGATCAAGGTGTCGCGCCGGTGACGATGGTGATCACAACGGTGCTTCAAAGATGGAGATCACAAGCACAAGATGATGATGGCCATATCATATCACTTATATTGATTGCATGTGATGTTTATCCTTTATGCATCTTATCTTGCTTTGATTGACGGTAGCATTTTAAGATGATCTCTCACTAATTATCAAGAAGTGTTCTCCCTGAGTATGCACTGTTGCGAAAGTTCTTCCTGCTGAGACACCATGTGATGATCGGGTGTGATAGGCTCTATGTTCAAATACAACGAGTGCAAAACAGTTGCATACGTGGAATACTCAGGTTAAACTTGACGAGCCTAGCATATAACAGATATGGCCTCGGAACACGGAGACCGAAAGGTCGAGCGTGAATCATATAGTAGATATGATCAACATATTGATGTTCACTGTTGAAACTACTCCATCTCACGTGATGATCGGACATGGTGTAGTTGATATGGATCACGTAATCACTTAGAGGATTACATGGATGTCTATCTAAGTGGGAGTTCTTAAGTAATATGATTAATTGAACTTTAATTTATCATGAACTTAGTCCTGGTAGTATTTTGCAAATTATGTTGTGGATCAATAGCTTGCGTTGTTTCTTTCATATGTTTATTTTAATATGTTCCTAGAGAATATTGTGTTGAAAGATGTTAGTAGCAATGATGCGCATTGGATCCGTGATCTGAGGTTTATCCTCATTGCTGCACAGAAGAATTATGTCCTTAATGCACCGCTAGGTGACAGACCTATTGCAGGAGCAGATGCAGACGTTATGAACGTTTGGCTAGCTCAATATGATGACTACTTGATAGTTTAGTGCATCATGCTTAACGGCTTAGAATCGGGACTTCAAAGACGTTTTGAACATCATGGACCATATGAGATGTTCCAGGAGTTGAAGTTAATATTTCAAGAAAATACCCGAGTTGAGAGATATGAAGTCTCCAACAAGTTCTATGGCTAAAAGATGGAGGAGAATCGCTCAACTAGTGAGCATGTGCTCAGATTGTCTGGGTACTACAATCGCTTGAATCAAGTGGGAGTTAATCTTCCAGATAAGATAGTGACTGACAGAGTTCTCTAGTCACCATCACCAAGTTAGTAGAACTTTGTGATGAACTATAGTATGCAAGGGATGACGAAAATGATTCCCGAGCTCTTCGTGATGTTGAAATCGACGAAGGTAGAAATCAAGAAAGAGCATCAAGTGTTGATGATTGACAAGATCACTAGTTTCAAGAAAAGGGCAAAGGGAAAGAAAGGGAACTTCAAGTAGAATGACAAGAAAGTTGTCACTCCCGCGAAGAAGCCCAAAGCTGGACCAAAGCCTGAAACTGAGTGCTTACACTGCAAAGGAAATGGTCAGTGGAAGCGGAAATGCCCTGAATATTTGGTGGATAAGAAGGATGGCAAAGAGTACAAGGGTATATTTGATATACATGTTATTGATGTGTACCTTACTAGTGTTTATAGTAGCCCCTGAGTATTTGATACTTGTTCGGTTGCTAAGATTAGTAACTCGAAACAGGAGTTACAGAATAAACAGAAACTAGTTGAGGGTGAAGTGACGATGTGTGTTGGAAGTGGTTCCAAGATTGATATGATCATCATCGCACACTCCCTATACTTTGGGATTAGTGTTAAACCTAAATAAATGTTATTTGGCGTTTGCGTTGAGCATGAATATGATTTGATCATGTTTATTGCGATACGGTTATTCATTTAAAGTCAAAGAATAATTGTTGTTCTATTTACATGAATAAAACCTTCGATGGTCATACACCCAATGAAAATAGTTTGTTGGATCCCGATCGTAGTAATACACATATTCATAATATTGATGCCAAAAGATGCAAAGTTGATAATGATAGTGCAACTTATTTGTGGCACTGCCGTTTGGGTCATATCGATGTAAAGTGCATGAAGAAACTCCATAAAGATGGATTTTTGGAATCTCTTGGTTATGAATCATTTGATGCTTGCGAACCGTGCCTTTTGGGCAAGATGACTAAAACTCCATTCTCCGGAACAATGGAACGAGCTACTGACTTGTTGGAAATAATACATACCGATGTATGGGATCCAATGAGTATTAATGCTCGTGGCGGGTATCGTTATTTTCTGACCTTCACAAGATGATTTGAGCAGATATGAGTATATCTACTTGATGAAACACAAGTCTGAAACATTTGAAAAGTTCAAAGAATTTCAGAGTGAAGTGGAGAATCATCGTAACAAGAAAATAAAGTTTCTACGATTTGATCGTGGAGGAAAATATTTGAGTTACGAGTTTGGCCTTCATATAAAATAATGTGGAATAGCTTCACAGTTCACACCACCTGGAACACCACAACGTTATGGTGTGTCCGAACGTCGTAACCACACTTTATTGGATTATGTGCAACCTATGATGTCTTTTATCGGTTTACCACTATCGTTTTGGGGTTATGCATTAGAGACAGTTGCATTCACTTTAAATAGGGCACCATCAAAATCCGTTGAGACAACGCCTTATGAACTATGGTTTGGCGAGAAACCAAAGTTGTCGTTTCTTAAAGTTTGGGGCTGCGATGCATATGTGAAAAAGTTTTCACCTGATAAGCTCGAACCCAAATCGGATAAGTGCGTCTTCATTTTATACCCAAAGATAACTATTGGGTACACCTTCTATCACAGATCTGAAGGCAAGTTATTTTTTGCTAAGATGGATCCTTTCTAGAGAAGCAGTTTCTCTCGAAAGAAGTGAGTGGGAGGAAAGTAGAACTTGATGAGGTAATTGTACCTTCTCCCTTATTGGAAAGTAGTTCATCACATAAATCAGTTCCAGTGATTCCTACACCGATTAGTGAGGAAGTTAATGATGATGATCATGAGGCTTCAGATCAAGTTACTACCGAACCTCGTAGGTCTTCCAGAATAAGATCCGCACCAAAGTGGTACGGTAATCTCATTCTAGAAGTCATGTTACTAGACCATGATGAACCTACAAACTATGAGGAAGCGATGATGAGCCCAGATTCTGCGAAATGGCTTGAGGCCATGAAATCTGAGATAGGATCCATGTATGAGAACAAAGTATGGACTTTGATTGACTTGCTCGATGATCAGCAAGCCATGTTAAATAAATGGATTTTCAAGAGGAAGACGGACACTGATAGTAGTGTTACTATCTACAAAGCTCGACTTGTCACAAAAAGGTTTTCGACAAGTTCAAGGTGTTGACTACAATGAGATTTTCTCAACTGTAGCGATGCTTAAGTCTGTCCGAATCATGTTAGCAATTGTCACATGTTATGAAATCTGGCAAATGGATGTCAAAATTACATTCTTTAATGGATTTATTAAAGAAGAGTTGTATATGATGCAACCAGAAGGTTTTGTTAATCCTAAAGGTACTAACAAAATGTGCAAGCTCCAACGATCCATCAATGGACTGGTGCAAGCATCTCGGAGTTGGAATATACACTTTGATGAGTTGATCAAAGCATATGGTTTTATACAGACTTTTGGAAAGGCCTGTATTTACAAGAAAGTGAGTGGGAGCTCTGTAGCATTTCTGATATTATATGTGCAAGACATATTGTTGATTGGAAATGATATAGAATTTCTGGATAGCATAAAAGGATACTTGAATAAAAGTTTTTCAATGAAAGACCTCGGTGAAGCTGCTTACATATTGAGCATCAAGATCTATTGAGATAGATCAAGACGCTTGATAAGTTTTTCAATAAGTACATACCTTGTCAAGATTTTGAAATAGTTCAAAATGGAACAGTCAAAGAAAGAGCTCTTGCCTGTGTTGCAAAGGTGTGAAATTGAGTAAGACTCAAGACCCGACCATGGCAGAAAATAGAAAGAGAATGAAAGTCATTCCCTATGCATCAGTCATAGGTTCTATAAAAGTATGCCATGCTATGGACCAGACCTATTGTATACTCTGCCCTGGTTTGGCAAGGGAGTACAATAGTGATCTAGGAGTAGATCACTGGACATTGGTCAAAATTATCCTTAGTAGAATAAGGATATGTTTCTCGATTATGGAGGTGATAAAAGAGTTCGTCATAAAGAGTTACATCGATGCAAGCTTTTACACCAATCCATATGACTCTAAGTCTCAATCTGGATACATATTGAAAGTGGGAGCAATTAGCTAGAGTAGCTCCGTGCAAAGCATTGTAGACATAGAATATTTGCAAAATACATACGACTCTGTAATATGACAGACCCGTTGACTAAACTTCTCTCACGAGCAAAACATGATCATACCTTAGTACTCTTTGGGTGTTAATCATATAGCGATGTGAACTAGATTATTGACTCTAGTAAACCCTTTGGGTGTTGATCACATGACGATGTGAACTATGTGTGTTAATCACATACAGATGTGAATATTGGTGTTGAATCACATGATGATGTGAACTAGATTATTGACTCTAGTGCAAGTGGGAGACTGAAGGAAATATGCCCTAGAGGCAATAATAAAGTTATTATTTATTTCCTTATATCATGATAAATGTTTATTATTCATGCTAGAATTGTATTAACCGGAAACATAATACATGTGTGAATACATAGACAAACATAGTGTCACTAGTATGCCTCTACTTGACTAGCTCGTTTATCAAAGATGGTTATGTTTCCTAACCATGGACAAAAGAGTTGTCATTTGATTAACGGGATCACATCATTAGGAGAATGATGTGATTGACTTGACCCATTCCGTTAGCTTAGCACTTGATCGTTTAGTATGTTGCTGTTGCTTTCTTCATGACTTATACATGTTCCTGTAACTATGAGATTATGCAACTCCCGTTTACCGGAGGAACACTTTGGGTGCTACCAAACGTCACAACGTAACTGGGTGATTATAAAGGAGTACTACAGGTTTCTCCAAAGGTACATGTTGGGTTGGCATATTTCGAGATTAGGTTTTGTCACTCCGATTGTCGGAGAGGTATCTCTGGGCCCTCTCGGTAATGCACATCACTATAAGCCTTGCAAGCAATGTAGCTAATGAGTTAGTTACGGAATGATGCATTACGTAACGAGTAAAGAGACTTGCCAGTAACGAGATTGAACTAGGTATTGGATACCGACGATCGAATCTCGGGCAAGTAACATACCGATGACAAAGGGAATAACGTATGTTGTCATGCGGTTTGACTGATAAAGATCTTCGCAGAATATGTAGGAGCCAATATGAGCATCCAGGTTCCGCTATTGGTTATTGACCAAGAATAGTTCTAGGTCATGTCCACATTGTTCTCGAACCCGTAGGGTCCGCACGCTTAAGGTTTCGATGACAGTTATATTATGAGTTTATGAGTTTTGATGTACCGAAGGAGTTCGGAGTTCCGGATGAGATCAGGGACATGACGAGGAGTCTCGAAATGGTTGAGACATAAAGATCGATATATTGGACGACTATATTCAGACTTCGGAAAGGTTCCGAGTGATTCGGGTATTTTTCGGAGTACCGGAGAGTTACGGGAATTCGCCGGGGAGTATATGGGCCTTATTGGGCCATACGGGAATAGAGGAGAGAGGCCAAAAGGAAGGAGGCCCGCGCCCCCCCTCTGGTCCGAATTGGACAAGGGGGGCAGCCCCCTTTTCCTTCTCCCTCTCCTCCTCTTTTCTTCTCCAACAAGGAAAAGGAGGAGTCTGGGAGTAGGACTCCCCCCTTGGCGCGCCTCCTCCATAGGCCGGCCGCCTCCCCCCTTGGTCCTACATATACGGGGGCAGGGGGCACCCCAAAGACACAACAACAATTGATCCTTGAGATCTATTAGCCGTGTGCGGTGCCCCCCTCCACCATAGTCCTCCTCGATAATATTGTAGCGGTGCTTAGGCGAAGCCCTGCGACGGTAGAACATCAAGATCGTCACCACGCCGTCGTGCTGACGGAACTCTCCCTCGACACTTGGCTGGATCGGAGTTCGAGGGACGTCATCGAGCTGAACGTGTGCTAGAACTCGGAGGTGCCGTAGTTTCGGTGCTTGATTGGTCGGGCCGTGAAGACATACGACTACATCAACCGCGTTGTTCTAACGCTTCCGCTTTCGGTCTACAAGGGTATGTAGATTACACTCTCCCCTCTCGTTGCTATGCATCATCATGATCTTGCGTGTGCATAGGAAATTTTTTGAAATTACTACGTTCCCCAACAACTTTATCACTAAGCGGTAGCGATAGTTGTAGAAGTAATAGATGGCGTAACGACAACGATGCTACGATGGAGATCAAGGTGTCGCGCCGGTGATGATGGTGATCACGACGGTGCTTCGAAGATGGAGATCACAAGCACAAGATGATGATGGCCATATCATATCACTTATGTTGATTGCATCTAATGTTTATCCTTTATGCATCTTATCTTGCTTTGATTGACGGTAGCATTTTAAGATGATCTCTCACTAAAATTTTCAAGAAGTGTTCTCCCTGAGTATGCACCGTTGTGAAAGTTCTTCATGCTGAGACACCACGTGATGATCGGGTGTGATAGGCTCTACGTTCAAATACAATGGGTGCAAAACAGTTGCACACGCGAAATACTCAGGTTAAAACTTGACGAGCCTAGCATATACAGATATTGCCTTGGAACACGGAGACCGAAAGGTCAAACGTGAATCATATAGTAGATATGATCAACATAGTGATGTTCACCATTGAAAACTACTCCATCTCACGTGATGATCGGACATGGTTTAGTTGATTTGGATCACGTGATCACTTAGATGACTAGAGAGATGTCTGTCTAAGTGGGAGTTCTTAAGTAATATGATTAATTGAACTTAAATTTATCATGAACTCAGTACCTGGTAGTATTTTGCAAATGATGTTGTAGATCAATAGCTTGCGTTGTTGCTTTCATATGTTTATTTTGATATGTTCCTAGAGAAAATTATGTTGAAAGATGTTAGTAGCAATGATGCGGATTGGATCCGTGATCTGAGGTTTATCCTCATTGCTGCACAGAAGAATTATGTCCTTAATGCACCTCTAGGTGACAGACCTATTGCAGGAGCAGATGCAGACGTTATGAACGTTTGGCTAGCTCAATATGATGACTACTTGATAGTTTAGTGCACCATGCTTAACGGCTTAGAATCGGGACTTCAAAGACGTTTTGAACGTCATGGACCATATGAGATGTTCCAGGATTTGAAGTTAATATTTCAAGCAAATACCCGACTTGAGAGATATGAAGTCTCCAACAAGTTCTATGGCTAAAAGATGGAGGAGAATCGCTCAACTAGTGAGCATGTGCTCAGATTGTCTGGGTACTACAATCGCTTGAATCAAGTGGGAGTTAATCTTCTAGATAAGATAGTGATTGACAGAGTTCTCTAGTCACCATCACCAAGTTAGTAGAATTTTGTGATGAACTATAGTATGCAAGGGATGACGAAGACGATTCCCGAGCTCTTCGTGATGTAGAAACCGACGAAGGTAGAAATCAAGAAAGAGCATCAAGTGTTGATGGTTGACAAGATCACTAGTTTCAAGTAAAGGGCAAAGGGAAAGAAAGGGAACTTCAAGTAGAATGACAAGCAAGTTGTCAGTCCCACGAAGAAGCCCAAAGCTGGACCAAAGCCTGAAACTGAGTGATTATACTGCAAAGGAAATGATCACTAGAAGCGGAAATGCCCTGAATATTTGGTGGGTAAGAAGGATGGCAAAGTAAACAAGGGTATATTTTATATACATCTTATTGATGTGTACTTTAACTAGTGTTTATAGTAGCCCCTGAGTATTTCATACTTGTTCGGTTGCTAAATATTAGTAACTCGAAACAGGAGTTACAGAATAAACAGAGACTAGTTGAAGGGGAAGTGACGATGAGTGTTGAAAGTGGTTCCAAGATTGATATGATCATCATCGCACACTCCCTATACTTTCGGGATTAGTGTTAAACCTAAATAAATGTTATTTCGCGTTTTGCGTTGAGCATGAATATGATTTGATCATGTTTATTGCGATACGGTTATTCATTTAAAGACAAAGAATAATTGTTGTTCTATTTACATGAATAAAACCTTCTATGGTCATACACCCAATGAAAATGGTTTGTTGGATCTCGATCATGTGATACACATATTCATAATATTGAAGCCAAAAGATGTAAAGTTAATATTGATAGTGCAACTTATTTGTGGCACTGCCGTTTAGGTCATATCGCTGTAAAGCGCATGAAGAAACTCCATGCTGATGGGCTTTTGGAATCACTTGATTATGAATCACTTGATGCTTGCGAACCATGCCTCATGGGTAAGATGACTAAGACTCCGTTCTCCGGAACAATGGAGCGAGCAACAGATTTGTTGGAAATAATACATACTGATGTATGAGATCCAATGAGTGTTGATGCTCGTGGCAAGTATCGTTATTTTCTGACCTTCACAGATGATTTGAGCAGATATGGATATATCTACTTAATGAAGCACAAGTCTGAAACATTTGAAAAGTTCAAAGAATTTCAGAGTGAAGCGGAGAATCATCGTAACAAGAAAATAAAGTTTCTGTGATTTGATCGCAGAGACAAATATTTGAGTTACGAGTTTGGTCTTCAATTAAAACAATGTGGAATAGTTTCACAAACTCACGCCACCTGGAACACCACAATGTAATGGTGTGTCTGAATGTCGTAATCGTACTTTACTAGATATGGTGCGATCTATGATGTCTCTTATCAGTTTACCACTATCGTTTTGGGGTTATGCATTAGAGACAACTGCATTCACGTTTAATAGGGCACCATCTAAATCCGTTGAGACGACGCCGTATGAACTATGGTTTAGCAGTAAACCTAAGCTGTCGTTTCTTAAAATTTGGAGTTGCGATGCTTATATGAAAAAGTTTTTCAACCTGATAAGCTCGAACCCAAATCGGAGAAGTGCGTCTTCATAGAATACTCAAAGGAAACTGTTGGGTACTCCTTCTATCACAGATCCAAAGACAAAAATCTTTGTTGCTAAGAATGGATCCTTTCTAGAGAAGGAGTTTCTCTTGAAAGAAGTGAGTGGGAGGAAAGTAGAACTTGATGAAGTAACTGTACCTGCTCCCTGAATTGGAAAGTAGTTCATCACAGAAATTAGTTCCAGTGATTTCTACACCAATTAGTGAGGAAGCTAATGATGATGATCATGAAACTTCAGATCAAGTTACTACAAAACCTCGTAGGTCTTCCAGAGAAAGATCCGCACCACAGTGGTACGGTAATCCTGTTCTGGAAGTCATGTTACTAGACCATGATGAACCTACGAACTATGAGGAAGCGATGATGAGCCCAGATTCCGCGAATGGCTTGAGGCCATAAAATCTGAGATGGGATCCATGTATGAGAACAAAGTATGGACTTTGATTGACTTGCTCGATGATCAGCGAGCCATGTTAAATAAATGGATCTTCAAGAGGAAGACGGACACTGATAGTAGTGTTACTATCTACTTGTTGCGAAAGGTTTTCGACAAGTTCAAGGTGTTGAATACGATGAGATTTTCTCACTCGTATCGATGCTTAAGTCTATCCAAATCATGTTAGCAATTGCCACATTTTATGAAATCTGGCAAATGGATGTCAAAACTGCATTCCTCAATGGATTCTTTAAAGAAGAGTTGTATATGATGCAATAAGAAGGTTTTGTCAATCCTAAAGATGCTAACAAAGTGTGCAAGCTCTAGCAATCCATCAATGGACTGGTGCAAGCATCTCGGAGTTGGAATATACGCTTTGATGAGTTGATCAAAGCATATGGTTTTATACGGACTTTTGAAAAGACATGTATTTACAAGAAAGTGAGTGGGAGCACTACAACATTTCTGATAAGTATATGTGAATGACATATTGTTGATCGGAAATAATGTAGAATTATTCTGCAAAGTATAAACGAGTGTTTGAAAGGAGTTTTTCAAAGAAAGACCTTAGTGAAGCTGCTTACATATTAAGCATCAAGATCTATTGAGATAGATCAAGATGCTTGATAAGATTTTCAATGAGTACATACCTTGACAAGATTTTTGAAATAGTTCAAAATGGAACAGTCAAAGAAAGAGTTCTTGCCTGTGCTGCAAGGTGTGAAATTGAGTAAGACTCAAAGCCCGACCACGGCAGAAGATAGAAAGAGAATGAAAAGTCATTCCCTATGCCTCAGTCATAGGTTCTATAAAGTATGCTATGCTGTGAACCAGACCTATTGTATACCTTGCTCTGTGTTTGGCAAAGAAATACAATTTTGATCTAATAGTAGATCACTGGACAGCGGTCAAGAATATCCTTAGTGAGGACCAAGGAAATACTTCTCGATTATGGAGGTGATAAAAGAGCCCGTCGTAAAAAGTTACATCAGTGCAAGCTTTTACACCGATCCAGATGACTCTAAGTCTCAATCTGGATACATATTGAAAGTGGGAGCAATTAGCTAGAGTAGCTCCATGCAGAGCATTGTAGACATAGAATATTTGCAAAATACATACGGCTCTGAATGTGACAGACCCGTAGACTAAACTTCTCTCACAAGCAAAACATGATCATACCTTAGTACTCTTTGGGTGTTAATCACATAGTGATGTGAACTAGATTATTGACTCTAGTAAACTCTTTGGGTGTTGATCACATGACGATGTGAACTATGGGTGTTAATCATATACATATATGAATATTGGTGTTAAATCACATGATGATGTGAACTAGATTATTGACTCTAGTGCAAGTGGGAGACTGAAGGAAATATGCACTAGAGGCAATAATAAAGTTATTATTTATTTCCTCATATCATGATAAATTTTTATTATTCATGCTAGAATTGTATTAACCGGAAACATGATACATGTGTGAATACATAGACAAACATATAGTCACTAGTATGCCTCTACTTGACTAGCTCATTAGTCAAAGATGGTTATGTTTCCTAACCATAGACATGTGTTGTCATTTGATTAATGGGATCACATCATTAGGAGAATGATGTGATTGACATGACCCATTCCGTTAGCCTAGCACTTGATCGTTTAGTATATTGCTATTGCTTTCTTCATGACTTATACATGTTCCTGTAACTATGAGATTATGCAACTCCCATTTACCGGAGGAACACTTTGGGTGCTACCAAACGTCACAACGTAACTGGGTGATTATAAAGGAGTACTACAGGTATCTCCAAAGGTACATGTTGGGTTGGCGTATTTCGAGATTAGGTTTTGTCACTCTGATTGTCGGAGAGGTATCTCTGGGCCCTCTCGGTAATGCACATCACTATAAGCCTTGCAAGCAATGTAGCTAATAAGTTAGTTACGGAATGATGCATTACGTAAACGAGTAAAGAGACTTGTCGGTAACGAGATTGAACTAGGTATTGAGATACCGACGATCGAATCTCGGGCAAGTAACATACCGATGACAAAGGGAACAACGTATGTTGTTATGCGGTTTGACCGATAAAGATGTTCGTAGAATATGTGGGAGCCAATATGAGCATCCAGGTTCCGCTATTGGTTATTGACCGAGAAGTGTCTCGGTCATGTCTACATTGTTCTCGAACCCGTAAGGTCCACACGCTTAAGGTTTCGATGACAGTTATATTATGAGTTTATGAGTTTTGATGTACCGAAGGAGTTGGAGTCCCGGATGAGATCGTGGACATGACGAGGAGTCTCGAAATGGTCGAGACATAAAGATCGATATATTGGACGACTATATTCGGAGTTCGGAAAGGTTCCGAGTGATTCGGGTATTTTTCGGAGTACCGGAGAGTTACGAGAATTCGCCGGGGAGTATATGGGCCTTATTGGGCCATACGGGAATAGAGGAGAGAGGCCAAAAGGAAGGAGGCCTCCGCCCCCCTCTGGTCCGAATTGGACAAGGGGGGCAGCCCCCTTTTCCGTCTCCCTCTCCTCCTCTTTTCTTCTCCAACAAGGAAAGGAGGAGTCCTACTCCCGGTGGGAGTAGGACTCCCCCCTTGGTGCGCCTCCTCCATAGGCCGGCCGCCTCCCCCCTTGCTCCTATATATATGAGGGCAGGGGGCATCCCAAAGACAACAACAACAATTGATCCTTGAGATCTATTAGCCGTGTGCGGTGCCCCCTCCACGATAGTCCTCCTCGATAATATTGTAGCGGTGCTTAGGCGAAGCCCTGCAACGGTAGAACATCAAGACCGTCACCACGCCGTCGTGCTGACGGAACTCTCCCTCGACACTCGGCTGGATCGGAGTTCGAGGGACGTCATCGAGCTGAACATGTGCTAGAACTCGGAGGTGCCGTAGTTTCGGTGCTTGATCGGTCGGGCCGTGAAGATGTACGACTACATCAACCGCGTTGTTCTAACGCTTCCTCTTTCGGTCTACAAGGGTATGTAGATTACACTCTCCCCTCTCGTTGCTATGCATCACCATGATCTTGCGTGTGCGTAGGAATTTTTTTGAAATTACTACGTTCCCCAACAGAAGCGGCGTAGCAGGAACTCCTTCACCACCTTGGGCGCCGTCACGTCAAGCGATCTCAAGCACTCGAAGCGACGCGAGACGAAGAAGAGCTGGGGGCTTGTGAGCGTCTCCTGGCCCCAGCCTAAATTAGGAACAGCAGGCGAAGTCGGCTTCGACATCAGGGGGCTGGGCACCCCCACGTCCACATACAGCCACCGCTCGTGGAACCCAGGCGCGGGCGGAGGAAGACCAAAGTCAATCCCTGAGACCGCCGTCTCAGGTGCAGCAATGAAGCTCATGCACCCCGAGCATTGGGCGGGGTCGACAAGGCACAGAGCGAAGAAGTGGCGCAACAGGGCGACCGAAGGGAGGATGCCTACCATAGCCTCGCAAACGAAGGCGAAGACCGCCAGAAGAGTAATGGAGTCAGGACCCAGATGCATCATGTGGATCTGGTAATGGGAGAGCACGACGTTGAAGAAATCGGAGAAGGGGGGAATTAGCACCGCCTACAAGGCGTCGACGAAATAGGGAACCTCGGTGATTATCCTGTCGATGGAGAACCGAGACGCGGGCCAGGCCGTCGTCCTCCCATTCATTGAAGATGGTGGCCAGGGCCGAACTGACCTTGCCCAAGCCCTCTCGATTGACTATGATCGACCGATCCACGACGGGGGCCGCCGGCGGCGGCGAGCGAGGCGAAGGCATGGGTCCCTTCCCTCTCCCCTTCTTCGTCAGAGCCATGGCGACGGAAGGAGGGAGGAAAGGTTCGAGATTGGCTTCGAAGCAGAAGCTGGAGTTCGAGAGGAGGAAGGACAGAGGGCGCACGAGCAACTAAAAGGGGAGTGGCTGTGTACAACTGCAAGTCCGCCTAGCCTGGCACCAAATGAGGAGGCGTGGGGGAACAGTGCCACCCGCGTCCAATCAACTGCCACGCGGCGCCCAAGGCCGCAGGCTGTTAGGGCCCGCGACGCTTCGCACTTGCCCTTTCGCCTCTCTGCTCGGCCAAGTCCCAGCGCGCCTTGGGCCCGGGGACTACTGTCGGCGTTCTGGAAACGGGGGTCCCCAGACTTGCCTGCCTGCGGCCTGCGGCATGGCTCAAAGGGGGCCCAGCACGGCCCATCTTCATCAACACAAGCTCAAGACCCTCGCGAGGGGCCAAGCCTCGCGGGGCGGACGACAAGGAGCTTCCTCAGGCACAGCCTCATCATGCTGGCTCACAAGGAGGCGGAGAGTTCAAGGCGGGGTACCTCGCGAGGTGCCCATGACGCAAGCCATGACGACCAAGGGCGCCAGCCGGGCGCCAGTCCGCGCAGTGTCCTTCTTTCCTCTTTGGTGCAAGGGGAGCAAGCGCAGGCGAGAGCATCAAGCAAATGCATCCATTTCGGTGCAACAAGACCAAGACCAGTCCAATGGCAGGATGGAGGTCACCGTGGAGCCCAAGTCGGCGTCACCACCAGAGCCTTTGACAGGCGAGGACCAACTTTAGTCAGGATAAGTGTACTAGATGTTCCCCTTCAAAATGACCAATTGTTGGCGCCCTTCCCGCTCAATATTTGGGAAGAGGCCCGCCTATAAATAGGACTAGCCACCCACAGGGTAGAGGCATCTGGATAGGAATCTGGAGATAAGATAGGCATCTAGAATCAACCCCTCCCAAGGGACAACACCACCACAAGAACAGACCCTCGCGAGGCTGTTCTTCCTTGTATTTTTCATCATCAGCCCAAGAGGCAATCCACCACGCCACACACTGGAGTAGGGTATTACACCACCATGGTGGCCTGAACCAGTATAAACCCTGTGTCTCTTGTGTTGTTCTTCTCGTAGTTTAGATCCTAGCGATTCGGCGAGGAACAGGTAGGTAGAAGGCGAAACCTCCGCGCGCACCCCAGTGTTCGAACCTCAAGGGTCTGCCGGAACCCTAAATCCGACAATTACTACGTTCCCCAACAAGAAGAACTAGCTATCGGTAGCTTCTCCAACCCACTTGCCACCAGGTATCGCCGATGCGATGGAGAGGATATGTCCATATGTGAGTTTGATGCGACGAGGTTGGCCAACTGTGATCGCGGTTCTAGACCAGCGGTGCCAACCACGATGTTGCATGTGTTGATGGCATCCGAAGGTCCCTAGAGACTTGGTCCTAGATGGCAGTGAGCTGGACGTTTAGCCCGGATTTGGTGTACATCGGTGTGGGCATTTTGGTGTAGGCTGCTTTTATGGAGTCTTTATGTTGGGCACGGCGGTGAGACGGCGGTGTTGCCCCGGTTTAGCAATAATGTCCTCCCATCCTATCCTCCTTTGTGCGCTTAGCAGCGATGGAGGGCGTTTGGAGGTGGTGCTTCACACATATTTTTCTATATCCGGTCGACTTTGTTTATGGTGGATATTCCTGGATTCGGTCGGCATACGTGCTCTTTGGAGCATCTACAAGCTTGTTTAGGCGTTTTCTTTAAGAATGCAAATTTGTTACTTTGAGAGTACCCTTCAACCCTCGTTAGCTCAACCAAATTAACTAAAATTTTAGAACTCACTTTACCTTTGAAATTTCAGTCCATTTGATTGAACTAAGCAGGGTCGGTGGATACCTTAGAGGTTCAAAATTTGCATGCCTAGTGTTATTCTTTGAGATGGTGATTTGTTATGTACATTGCGGTTGCCGATGTCTTTCGATATGACGACTTTTGAGACACTACTTCTATAAACATCTAGGTTTAACTAAGTTTGTTTCGGTGAGTCGGGAGAAATAAGATTTCGACAAGAATTTTGACATGTTTTCTTTTTCTGTAGGTGTGTTCGCAAGGACATGTAGTATAATTTTAGTACAACTCGAGCTCTCTTTTTTTTAAGAAAATGTAAAAAGAAACGGTGTGGCGGTTTCCGCAGTTTCACTCGCCGAGAGGTACGTACCGTCGTCGTGATACCGACACATACTAGCTGGGAAGAAGAAATGTCGTCACGCGCAGCATCACGGTCGGGGAGATCGATGGAGATGCGCGGGCACAGGGAGGAGATCCATCTGGGTACGAGTGAACAGTGGTACGCGCACATCCGCCAGCAGCACGTAGTACGGCGGATTCCGCAGCGCCAGCATCACGTCTTTTCGCATTGAATTATCATGTGATCTCCCGCCCCACGCTGCGACCTGGCTGTACCTACCTACAAGCACTAGTCTGTCCCGTCCAGTACGCTGCGGCCGGCCGGCCGGCTCGCTCGACGCCGCGAACCAGCTAGTTGCCTCCTGCCTGCGCCGAACGTTACTGTGCCCTCGCTGAGCTCGCACAGCGGCTGCATGCATGCACGCGCCCATGGCTACGCGCGCGCGCGGCCGTAGGCACACTGTTGGCCGGCCGGCGAGGCAGACTGACGGTGTACAGTTTAGAGGGGATTTCTGTGTCAGCGAGGCAGAGCGTATCCATTGGCAGACGGCTGTGGGTGAGATCCCAGGTATCGCGGCGGGCCCACCGTTGGCGCTCCCCACCGTGTCCTTGGACTGGGAGCGCAGCGCAGAGATTTCACCGCTTTGCTCTCCTCTTGGTTTTCGGTGATCACAGCCATTCTCGCAGATAAAAGTGATCGGAACCAAAATGCCAAGGGATCCGGTACTACTACTAATCGGTCCGGGGCAAAAGAATTGGACCCCAATAGCCAGTGTAGAAGACTAGAATAGGTTGTGCAACACAATTGCATTGATCGGTGCATCAGTCACGTATACATGATATACACAGGGGGCCACCTGCTCACGCACAAAGTGAATATCCAGCTCAATGTGCTTAGTTCGGTGATGATGAACGGGGTTGGCGGAAAGGTACACCGCAGAGACGTTGTCGCAGTAAACAACCGTGCCTGGGAGACATCATGATGCAACTCCTGAAGTAGTTGTCGTAGCCAAGTGCACTCGGCAACGGCGCTACCCACAACTCGGTACTCAGCCTTCGCGCTAGAGCGCGAAACGGTGGGTTTTCACTTGGACGACCACGAGACGAGTGAAGGACCGAGATAGACGCAGTAGCCAGGGGTGGAGCGATGGGTGTCAGGGCAGCCAGCCCAATCCACGTCGGAGTAGGCCATCATCTCCAGAAAAGTGGATGCCGTGAGAGTGAGCCCAAGAGCCATCGTGCCGCGGATGTAGCGGAGAATCCGCTACACGAGGGTCCAATGGGAGTCACGGGGGGCGTGCATGCGGAGACACACCTGCTGAACCACATACTGTAGATCCGGCCTGGTGAGAGTCAGGTACTGAAGAGCATCAACGATGGACCGGTAGAACGGAGCATCTGACGCGGGTGTCGGTGTCAAAACCGGCGGATCTCGAGTAGGGGGGCCCGAACTGTGCGTCTAAGGATCGAAGGTAACAGGAGGCAGGGGACACGATGTTTACCCAGGTTCGGGCCCTCTTAATTAAAGTAATACCCTACTTCCTACTTGATTGATTTTGATGAGTATAGGGGCTACAAGAGTTGATCTACCTCGAGATCGTAATGGCTAAATCCTAGATGTCTAGCCTGTATGATTATGATTGCCTCTATGGACTAAACCCTTCGGTTTATATAGGCACCGGAGGGGACTAGGGTTGTACAAAGTTGGTTTACAGAGGAAGGAAACTACACATCCGGACGCCAAGCTTGCCATCCACGCAAAGGAGAGTCCCAACCGGACACGGGAGAAGGCATTTCGTCTTGTATCTTCACGGCCCATCAGTCCGGCCCATGGCACATAGGCCGGCTCTCCGAGGACCCCATAATCCAGGACTCCCTAAGTAGCCCCTGAACTTGCCTTCAATGTCGACGTTGTATCCGGCTTCGTGTCTTCGGCTTTGCAAGGCGGGTTCTCCATTGTACCTCGTATAGTTCAGATTTTACATTAAATACCATATCCTTTAGCTTTTGTGCTACCGTCGCCTCGGCTTCCACGTGTCAAACGAATACGAAGGGTCTAAGTATTTTTATAGGTAACCCCTTGACCACATAGGGAAGGCGTCTATTTAAAGAGATTGAATCTCAGATGCCATTCCTCACCAGGAGAAAAATTCCTAGAGCTTGCCATAGGAAACCATCCAAACATGGCTGACGCTCCAAGTTCTTCCTCGCGCCCCCACGGTCCTCAAAAAGGTGATTGGGAGAGCTGCTCGGTATCCCACACCCAGTTGACCAAGCTTTAGACGCAGGGATATCTCCCTCCCTCGGATCTAGTCCCCGTTTGGGCGGGATTAACTTCCATCAATGGCGAAGCCCTGGCGGAGAACTTCCCCAATCCTACTAAAGGGGAGCGGGTGTGCTTTGTTTCCTTCCTGCTGAGAGGCATGGGGTTTCCGATTCACCCTTTCCTCAGAGGCCTCCTGGAGTATTACGGCCTCCAACTGCACAATCTCACACCTGGCTCCATCCTACACATCACAGCCTTCGTTGCTCTTTGCGAGCTGTTTCTAGGCTACGAGGCCCATTTCAAATTATGGAGGAAATTTTTGTGCCTCGTCCCACGCTCCCAAAAGGGATCCATATTCGAGGTGGGCGGCGCCGAAGTATGGCGCATAGACGGAATAGGATACCTGTCCGGCACTCCGAAGAAAGCATCCAAAGAGTGGCCCTCGGAATGGTTCTATATTGAAGACATTGTTCTCCCGGACCCAATCCGACGCGGTCTTCCCGAATTCTCCACTGCTCCTTTAAAGAAGCGTGCCAGTTGGCGTCCCCGAAGCTTTGAGGAAGAAGACAATGCGGAGATCAAGAGGCTAGTGAGCAAGATCAGAATACTCGCCCACTCCAGACTGTTTATAGTCGAGGTGATGGCGATTTCAATAACATGATGCGTTCAACCACTCCAATCCAGAGGGCTTCCCATGTGGCATTACAATGGGCCAGGGAGGACGAGCATCACGCTGTGGGCGCAAGGGCCCAGACAATTTTGCCGCTTTGGCCGCCATGTTGGCTGATCTTTACAAAGGGGAGAAGGAAGACTTCACTCGCCTTAAATGCCGAGAAGGTTTTTCCATATATAACCCCATTGACTAGGTGAGTTTTTTTTATCATAGGCCCCACTCAATCTTTGTCCTTAATTCTTCGGCCGCAAGGGCCTCGGATAATTCCTCGAGGGCCAGAGAGGCGGTTTGGTTTTTAGCGCGGTGTGCTATGTCCGGATCACTGGCGATAGTGATAACTCCGTTGGGCCTGGGCATTTTGAGCTTCATATACCCGTAATGGGGTATGGCTTGGAAGCGTGTGAATGTGTCTCATCCCAGCAGGGCGTGATACCTGCTGTTGAAAGGTGCCACATGGAAGAGTAACTCTTCGGACCTATAGTTCTCCGGCGTGCCGAATACCACGGTGAGTTTGATTTTCCCCGAGCATCTTGCTTCCAGACTGGGGATAATGCCTCGAAAGGTTGTGTTACTTTGCTCAATGTGACTCCTGTCCATTTGCATTTTATTGAGCGTGTCTTCGTAAATGAGGTTCAGTCCGCTACCACCGTCCATTAGCACTTTAGTGAGTCGAAAGCCGTCCACGGTTGGGTTTAGGACCAAAGTGGCTAGTGCCTGGACTGAGCGGGATCTTGGTTCGTCATCGACATTGAAAGTGATCACCGTATTGTTCTAAGGATTTATTGCTTCCACTTGGCAGACTTCGACGAGGTCACGGAGCGCCCTTTTGCGCTGATTATTTGACAAAAAGGTCTCGAAGACCATGAATACTTTGAGATCGTCGTCCTTCGAAGAGTAGTTCTCTGGGGTAGTGTTGGTGAGGATACCCTCCCCGCTCTTGGCGACTTGCCGGAGTATCCAACATGCTCAGAGGCTGTGTGTTGGTTCGTTATCCGGCATCATGTGAATTTGACAGGGCCTATCGAGCCATTCCTTGAGGACAGTTCTATGTCTCGTAAAGGGCTTGATTTTCTTGTCTGCGGTATGATAATCAAGTGCCCCGCGAGGGTGCATCCTTTTTGCCCGTCCGGGAGATGGCCTAAAGGCTTGTGGTTCCCAACGGGCTGTATGGGTTTTCCAGGCGCTTTCCATTGCACAGTACTTCTGTACTATGTGTGCCAAATCTGCAAAGTTCAGTACAAGATGGCGGTTGAGGGAATTAAGGATTCCCTAATCCGTACAATTGTTACAAAATATTGAGATCGCGTCATCGTCGTAGAAATCTTTGATCTTGTTTTTAACGAGGAATCTGGCCCAAAAGTGATGGACTATTTCCTGAGGCTACTGCCGCACGTACATTAGGTCGCATATATCCGAAGGACCGGAATTGCTTGGGGAATATTGCTTGTGGTGGGTGGGCGGGGTTAAATCCAAACCCTGACCCACTGTGAAGTCCGGAATTTGAAGTATTTCTGAGGTTGCCATCCCGGGCTCCGGATTGTCCGGTGAGTTCTCAGGCTCAACGCCCGATTCTATGTTCGGAGGACAGGAAGTGTCCTCCCGAAGATGGGTGTCCGGCTCTCCGAGCTCGGAAATCCGAACATACTTTGTTCTCAACGTAGGAGAAGAGTTATTGTCAGCTTGTTCCTCCACAACCGCCACCTGATGGGTGATTGGTGGAGATTTGATTTCTCTCTGATCGGGTTTAAGCCCAATCCGATCATAGTCAGTTGCGACCCCCAGGGCGGAGATGCGATCTAGCAGTTCGTTCAAGGACGATACATCTGCCGAATCCATCTTGTCGGAGTATTCGGGGCCGACACGGAGATGATTTTTGGTGACAGACTAGGCTGCCTTTGACTTAACGGCCGAACGGGCGCCCATGGTGAAGTTGCCAAGCCGGGGGGTCTGCCCTGAAGCTAGGGCTCCTCCAGAAGTGATACCATCCTTGATGACAAGACGAGCCATCAACCCTTCTGTCGACGACACAGAGGAACTCTCAATGAAAGCACCAATGTCAGTGTCAAAACCGGTGGATCTCGGGTAGGGGATCCCGAACTGTGCGTCTAAGGATCAAATGTAACAGGAGGCAGGGGACACGATGTTTACCTAGGTTCGGGCCCTCTTAATGGAGGTAATACCCTACTTCCTGCTTGATTGACTTTGATGAGTATATGGGTTACAAGAGTTGATCTACCTCGAGATCGTAATGGCTAAAGCCTAGATGTCTAGCCTATATGATTATGATTACCTCTACAGACTAAACCCTCCGGTTTATATAGGCACCGGAGGGGACTAGGGTTGTACAAAGTCAGTTTATAGAGGAAGAAACTACACATCAGGCTGCCAAGCTTGCCATGCACGCAAAGGAGAGTCCCAACCGGACACGGGAGAAGGCCTTCCATCTTGTATCTTCACGGTCCATCAGTCCGGCCCGTGGCACATAGGACGACTCCCCGAGGACCCCATAATCCAGGACTCCCTCAGCAGGAGAGCCCTCGAGAGCAGAAACCTTGGCCTTCATGTCAACAAGAGTAGCAACAGAGTGAGAGTTGAGCATGCTGACATGCTCAAGTAGCTCATGCGCATACTTCTGCTGATGAAGGAAGAAGCCGTCGGGTCGCCGAACAACCTCAATGCCAAGGAAATAATGTAGAGCGCTCAGGTCCTTTATGGCAAACTCATCACGCAGCCGGAGAGTAATCTACTGAAGAAGAGTTGTGGAGGAAGCCATCAGGATGATGTCGTCGACGTAGAGGAGCAAATATGCAGTCGTGTCGCTGCGGTGATAGACAAAAAACGAGGCATCCAAGCGAGTAAAGCTGAAGCCCAGTGTCTGAAGGAACCCGATGATACGCTGGTACCAGGCGTGAGGTGCTTGCTTGAGCCCATAGAGAGACCGGGACAACAAACGCACATGCCCAGGAAGAGATGCGTCAACGAAACCGATGGGCTGCTTGAGGGAGTCCTGGATTAAGGGGTCCTCGGACAGCCGGACTATATGCATATGCCGGACTGTTGGGTTATGAAGAACAAGATATAAGAATTCGTCCCGTGTCCGGATGGGACTCTCCTTTGCGTGGAAGGCAAGCTTTGTAATTCGGATATGAAGATTCCTTTCTCTGTAACCGACTCTGTGTAACCCTAGCCCCCTCCGGTGTCTATATAAACCAGAGGGTTTAGTCCGTAGGACAAGAACAATCATAATCATAGGCTAGCTTCTAGGGTTTAGCCTCTATGATCTCGTGGTAGATCAACTATTTTAATACTCATATCATCAAGATCAATCAAGCAGGAAGAAGGGTATTACCTCCATCGAGAGGGCCCGAACCTGGGTAAACATTGTGTCCCCCGCCTCATGTTACCATTAGCCTTAGACACACAGTTCAGGACCCTAATACGTCTCCAATGTATCTACGTTTCCAAACACTTTTGCCCTTGTTTTGGACTCTAACTTGCATGATTTGAATGAAACTAACCCGGACTGACGCTGTTTTCAGCAGAACTGCCATGATGTTGTTGTATGTGTAGAAAAGAAAAGTTCTCGGAATGACCTGCAAATCCACAGAGGCACTTTTTGGAATTAATAAGAATTTTTGGGCGAAAGAAATACACGAGGGGGCCCACGGCCTGTCCATGAGACAGGGGGCGCCCCCCCCCCTATAGGGCGTGCCCCCTATCTCGTGGGCCCCGTGGACCTCCACCGACCTCAACTCCAACTCCATATATTCCGTCTCGCAGAGAAAAAAATCAAAGAAAAAGTTTCATCACGTTTTACGACACGGAGCCGCCGCCAAGCCCTAATCTCTCTCCGGAGGGCTGATCTGGAGTCCGTTCAGGGCTCCGGAGAGGGGGACTCATCGTCGTCGTCATCATCAACCATCCTCCATCACCAATTTCATGATGCTCACCGCCGTGCGTGAGTAATTCCATCGTAGGCTTGCTGGACGATGATGGGTTGGATGAGATTTACCATGTAATCAAGTTAGTTTTGTTAGGGTTTGATCCCTAGTATCCACTATGTTCTGAGATTGATGTTGCTATGACTTTGCTATGCTTAATGCTTGTCACTAGGGCCCGAGTGCCATGATTTCAGATCTGAACCTATTATGTTTTCATGAATATATGTGTGTTCTTGATCCTATCTTGCAAGTCTATAGTCACCTATTATATGTTATGATCCGACAACCCCGAAGTGACAATAATCGGGATACTTCTCGGTGATGACCGTAGTTTGAGGAGTTCATGTATTCACTATGTGTTAATGCTTTGGTCCAGTTCTCTATTAAAAGGAGGCCTTAATATCCCTTCGTTTCCACTAGGACCCCGCTGCCACGGGAGGGTAGGACAAAAGATGTCATGCAAGTTCTTTTCCATAAGCACGTATGACTATTTACGGAATACATGCCTACATTACATTGATGAACTGAAGCTAGTTCTGTGTCACCCTATGTTATAGCTATTACATGAGGAATCGCTTCTGGCATAATTATCCATCACTGATCCATTGCCTACGAGCTTTTCATATATTGTTCTCCGCTTATTTACTTTTCCGTTGCTACTGTTACAACTACTACAAAAACCCCAAAACATTTATCTTTACTTTTGCTACTGTTATCATTATTATCATACTACTTTGCTACTAAATACCTTGCTGCAGATACTAAGTTATCCAGGTGTGGTTGAATTGACAACTCAACTGCTAATACTCAAGAATATTCTTTGGCTCCCCTTGTGTTGAATCAATAAATTTGGGTTGAATACTTTACCCTCGAAAGCTGTTGCGGTCCCCTACACTTGTGGGTTATCAAGACTAATTTCTGGCGCCGTTGCCGGGGAGCATAGCTCTATTCTCTGAGTCACTTGGGATTTATATCTGTTGATCACTATGAAGAACTTGAAAGACTCTAAAACCAAGATCTATCCCTCAACTACGAGGGGAGGTAAGGAACTGCCATCTAGCTCTGCACTAGATTCTCCTTCTGTTATGAATAAGTTTATGACACCTAAACCAGCTACTACTATGAATTCTGATATGTTGCATGTTATCGATGATGCCACTTCTGCTTTGCGTGATACTTATGATGAAACTACTTCCGTCCTGATACTATTTTTCCATTAGGTGAATTTCTTGATGAATAACTTGCTAGAGTTAGGGGGAATGAAAATATTGAAGATGCTATTTATTGATGATAGTGATGATGAAAGTTCTCACAATGATTATGTATTGCATGTTGTTCCTAAGGGTTATGTTATGAATGAAGAAGCTGCTAGGGAAATCTTTGCTTGCAATGATAGATATGAGCTTAAGAAATTATTAGCTAAATGGAAGCAGCAATCTCTTAATTCTAGAATGAAACCTGACCCTGCTTTTGCTACTTCACCTATCTATGTTACTGATAAGGATTATGAATTCTCTGTTGATGAATCCGATCCTTTTTATGGCCTTGAATCTGAAACTGTTGTGGCACATCTTACCAAGTTGAATGATATAGCTACCCTGTTTACTCATGATGATAGATATCGCTACTTTTATATCCTTAAGATATTCCCGTTCTCATTAAAGGGTGATGCTAAGACTTGGTATAATTCTCTTGCTCCTGGTTGTGTGCGTAGTCCCCAGGATATGATCTATTACTTCTCTGCTAAATATTTCCCTGCTCATAAGAAACAAGCTGCCTTGCGGGAAATATACAACTTTGTGCAAATCAAAGAAGAGAGTCTCCCACAAGCTTGGGGGAGGCTCCTCCGATTACTTAATGCTTTGCCTGATCATCCACTTAAGAAAAATGAAATACTTGATATCTTCTATAATGGATTAACCGATGCTTCCAAGGACTACTTGGATAGTTGTGCTGGTTGTGTTTTCAGGGAAAGAACAGTCGACGAAGCTGAGTTACTATTGAATAATATGTTGACTAATGAAAATAATTGGACTCTCCCTGGGCCAATTCCTGAGTAAATTCCTGAACCAATTGAGACAACTCCTGAGCCTATTCCTAAACCCACTCCAAAGAAGAGAGGTGTTCTATTTCTCAGTCCTGAAGATATGCAAGAGGAAAAGAAATCAATGAAAGAAAAAGGTATTAAAGCTGAAGACGTTAAGAATTTACCTCCTATTGAAGAAATACATGGTCTTAATATACCGCCTGTTGAAGAAACACGTTGTCTTGATAACCCGACACAGGTAGTAAAGGTAAATTCTCTCTATAGATATGATAAAGATGAAATCCCATCTACCAAATTTTATAGCCCTTGCTTAGATGATTTGATGATTTCATGAATAGACAAGCAAATTTCAATGATTACGTTAGTAGACAATTGAAAATAATGCTTATACGATAGTACGCTTGATTGATTATGTAGCTAGAGTTAAAAGTGAACTTAAACTCACCAGTAAACATGCTTCCATGATTGCTACTCAAGTTGAATAAGTACTTAAGGCTCAGAATGAATTGCTTGCTGAATTAAATAATAAAAATTATTTTGCTGTTAGAGTGGCTACTAGAACTGGTAGAATGACTCAGGAACCTTTGTATCCTGAAGGCCACCCTAAAAGAATTGAACAAGATTTTCAGAATAATAATCTAGATGCTCCTAGTTCTTCTAAGAAGAAGAAAAAGAAGAATGATAGGACTTTGCAAACTTCTAGTGAACCTAATGTAGAAATACCTGAGAATCCTAATAATACTTCTATCTCTGATGCTGAAACACAATCCGGAGATGAACATGAACCTGATGATAATGCTAATAATAATGTTCATGTAGATGCTCAACCTAGTAATAACAATGAAATAGAAATTGAACCTGCGGTTGGTCTTGATAACCCACAATCAAGAAACCAACGTTATGATAAGAGAGATTTTGTTGCTAGGAAGCATGGTAGAGAAAGAGAACCATGGGTTCAGAAACCCATGCCCTTTCCTCCTAAACCATCAAAGTCAAAGGATGATGAGGACTTTGAGTGTTTTGCTGAAATGATTAGACCTATTTTCTTATGCATGCGCTTAACTAATATGCTTAAAACAAACCCTTATGCTAAATATATGAAAGATATCATCACTAATAAGAGGAAAATACCTAAAACTGAGATTTCCACCATGCTTGCCAACTATACCTTTAAGGGTGGAATACCTAAGAAACTTGGTGATCCCGGAGTGCCCACTATACCTTGCTCTATTAAAAGAAATTATGTTAAAACTACTTTATGTGATTTAGGAGCCGGTGTTAGTGTTCTGCCTCTTTCCTTGTACCGTAGACTTGAATTGAGTAAGTTGACACCCACTGAGATATCTTTGCAAATGGCTGACAAATCAACTTCTATACCTGTCGGCATTTGTGAGGACGTGCCTGTTGTTGTTGCGAATGTTACTATCTTAACAGACTTCGTTATTCTTGATATTCCCGAGGATGTTAGTATGTCTATTATTCTTGGTAGACCCTTTTTAAATACCGCAGGAGCTGTTATTGATTGCAACAAAGGCAATGTCACCTTTCATGTTAATGGAAATGAGCATACGGTACATTTTCCGAGGAAGCAAATCCAAGTTCATAGCATAAATACTATTGAGAAAATTCCATCAATTATTATTGGAGGTTTTGAATTTCCTCTCCCTACTGTCAAGAAAAAGTATGATATTCTTATTGTTGGGGATTTTCATATCCCCATTGAGGTAACTTAGTGTCACTTTGAAATTTCTCCGGTTCCGTGCTATTCGGAATGAGTTTGTTAACAAGACTTGATCAACCTTGTTAGTGGGTTCATTTTGACGATCACGAGATGGATGAAAGTAGAAGGCACAACCTTCTGTACCCTCCTTTTACTTTCTGTTATTTAGATTAAATAAAGAAAAAATAGTATTATCCGACTGTTTTCTGAATTATCCGTGCATTAAAAAATAGTCCGAAAATAAAAGTGCTCCAAATGCCCTGCAAATTTAGTATTATTTTTTCTGGAATATTTGAGGATTTTAGGCACTGAAATCACTGCAGGAGGGGCAAGCACCAGGCCACGAGAGTGGAGGGCGCCCCTCCTATGGGGCGCGCCCCCTGTCTCGTGGGCCGCTGGTAGCCCCCGTCCACTTATGCCAGCACCCACACACTCCATCTTCTACCCAAAAAAATCCCCATCTAGCTCAAGCACGAGTTCTAGCTCGTTTTGCTGCGATTTTTGATCTCTTAGCTCAAAGCTCCATTCACAAAACTGCTTTGGGAGATTGTTGCTTTGTATGTGACTCCTCCATTGGTCCAATTAGTTTTTGTTCTAGTGCTTTATTCATTGCAAATCCTTGCTGCCTTGGTGACCCTGTTCTTGAGCTTGCATGTTAAATTTTTGAGGTCCCGAGCAATTCCAATGCATGACGTAGGCTCTAGGCACTTGTAGGGGTAGTTGCTACCATTCTTGTTAAGTTTTATTCACTTTTATTTTGAAGTTACTAAAATTTCAGAAATTTTCAAAAAATGTTAAGGAGACTTTTGAGGGGCTCTTCTAGCCAAGGCTCTCAGGAAAAACAAGCTAAAGAGAAGGAAAAAGCCAAGTATAATCTTCCTCGCTTAGCGGAAGTACGGTCGTGTGAATGGCCATGTGATAATTTCTTGAAAGAAGCTGGAATTCATGAAGATTTTTATTCTTTGATCGAGATTGCAAGCCTCAACGATTTTCTCCTTGACCGGATAGACCAACATCTCTTGCTTAGCAATACTTTCGTGCAAAAATTTTATTATTATTCTAAGAAGTCACCACCTTCAGTATCATTTCATTTATATGATGGATTCAGAGAAATGACTTTACGTGACTTTTGCGCGGTATGTAAGATACCTTTTGGGGGAGAATTAGAGGAACCCCATCGTGAAGATGCGGAGGGCTTTGTTAACACTATAGCTGTAGAGGAGCCAAAGAAGGGTTCCGAGGCAAAAGTCTCTAGCATACACTTTCTTGTTTTATGCTACTTTGCCATATTTGCTAGTAGATGCTTGATTGGTCGTGGAAATAGTGGGAACTTGAGCATTCATGATATTATCATTCTTCAAAATGCTTTGCTTAGAGACAATACTTTTAGTATGGGTGCCGTCGTTGCTAAACGGTTAGCCCTGAATCATACATAAGGCCCCATATTTGGAGCTATCTATGCTGCACGTCTTGATAGACATTTTCAGATACCCATTAGGCACCATGAGGAAGAGGAGACAATATTGCCTCCTCACATTTTAGATTACAAGAGCACGGTAGCACACAAGTTTATTGTTGACAACGAAGATAGGATGCTCTTGTATAAACTTAGATTCAATAAGAAACATATTGAGATTATTATTTTGCCTGCGCCTCTGTTGTTTGATTTGCTTGCAGAAAAGTTTCTCGTCACACCGGAAGCGGTGAACAATCATCGAGCTCAAGCTTTTACTCCAGAACCTGAACCTGAGTCGGAACCTGAACTGGACCCTTATCGTGCATCATCTGTCCAGTGGGATCCGGAGATGACCAGCCAGTGGTATCCTGATTACACCTCTCATTACACCGGGGAGAGTAGCGGCGGTCCCTGGTATTAGACCAACTTAGGCCAAAAGCCTAAGCTTGGGGGAGTACGTATTTCTCACCGACTTTACATTCATGTTCACACACTAGTTGTCGGTGCTCATACTCTTTCATTGTATTATCCATGCTAGTTTAAATTCCTTTTTTTAGTTTTCTTCTTGTGTGTTTGATAAACCTTGAGAAAAACAAAAAAAATTAGTTAGTTTAATTTCCATGCTTGTAGTAGAAATTAAAATGAAAACCCAAAAAGATTTCTAGTTCTTCTTCTTTCTTGTTGGGAGCTTTCCCGTGTAAATAGTTTTATTTTCTTTTCTTCCCTTTGGGGGTCGAGAAGACCATATTAAAATTGTTTAGTGGATCTCATATGCATGATTATTTATTTAACTTAGATCCCATATTACTTGTCTTCTCTTTTGAGTTGAATGCTTGCAGATTCCAGCTTAGTCCAATGCACGTACACTCTTATTACTATACACATAGTTCGGTCGTGCTAGTGAAAGGCAATAATGACGATATATGATGGACTTATTGAGATGAGAAAATCTGGTATGAACTCGACCTCTCTTGTTTTTGTAAATATGATGAGTTCATCGCTCCTGAGTCAGCTTATTATGAAGTAAACATATTTGCAATGACATTTAGATATTATAGTTGCTTGTGCCATGCTTGATTAGCTATGAGTTATAATGGTTTACCTTGCGAGCCAACATGCTATTAGAATGATTATGATGTGGTATAATGGGGTGGTATCCTCCTTTGAATGAATTGAGTGACTTGACTTGGCACATGTTCACGCATGTAGTTGAAACAAAATCAACATAACCTTCACGATATTTATGTTCATGGTGGATTATATCCTACTCATGTTTGTACTCGGTGTGAATTAGTTTTAATGCATGTTTATGACTGTTGTCGCTCTCTCAGTTGGTCGATTCCCAGTCTTTTGCTAGCCTTCACCTGTACTAAGCAGGAATACTGCTTGTGCATCCAAACTCCTTAAACCCCAAAGTTGTTCCATATGAGTCCACCATACCTTCCTATATGCGGTATTTGCCTGCCGTTCCAAGTAAATTTGTATGTGCCAAACTCTAAGCCTTCAAATGAAATTCTGTTTTGTATGCTCGAGCAGCTCATGTTACAACTAGGGCTGCCTATATCTTCCATGCTAGGTGGGTTATTCTCAAGAGGAGTGGACTCCGCTCCTCATTCACGAGAAAGGGCCGGTAACCGAGATGCCCAGTCCCATGATCCAAAAAGATCAAAGCAAATCAATGTAATTAAACAAAACTCCCCCAGGATTTTTGTTAGTTGGAGGCACTCGTTGTTTCGAGCAAGCCATGGATTGATGCTTGTTGGTGGTTGGGGGAGTATAAACCTTTACCATTCTATTTGGGAACTGCCTATAATGCATGTAGTATGGAAGATACAGCCATCTCATAGTTGTTGTGTTGACAGTGAAAGTATGCCACCCAAAATGTTATTCAGTCTCTATTTTAAAATCGATCTTTGGCACCTCTACAAATCCCTGCTTCCCTCTGTGAAGGGCCTATCTATTTACTTTTATGTTGAATCATCACCTTCTTATTAAAAAGCACCCGCTCGAGAGCACACTGTTATTTGCGTGTATTACTATTGGTTTATATTGAGTATGACTTGACTGGATCTCTTTTACCATGAATTACAATGTTTAGTTAGTCCTTGATCTTTAAAGGGGCTCTGCATTCATGTTTTGCAATCTCAGAAAGGGCTAGCGAGATATCATTTTGTTATATCATGTTATGATTGTTTTGAGAAAGTGTTGTCATCCAAGTTTTATTATTATGGCTCGCTAGCTGATTATGTTATTGATATGAGTAATTGTGAAACCTAAGTGTTATTGTGAGTATGGTTAGTTTATAATATTGTTGAAACCTGAATGATGGCTTTGCATGTTTACAACAACAAGAGCAAACAGAGTTTGTAAAAGTTTTTCTTTATCACTTTCAGTTTATCAACTGAATTGCTTGAGGCAAGCAAAGGTTTAAGCTTGGGGGAGTTGATACGTATCCAACGTATCTACTTTTACGAACACTTTTGTCCTTGTTTTGGACTCTAACTTGCATGATTTGAATGAAACTAACCCGGACTGACACTATTTTCAGCAGAACTGCCATGATGTTGTTTTATGTGTAGAAAAGAAAAGTTCTCGGAATGACCTGCAAATCCACGGAGGCACTTTTTGGAATTAATAAGAATTTCTGGGCGAAAGAAATACACGAGGGGGCCCACGGCCTGTCCACGAGACAGGGGGGAGCACCCCCAATAGGGCGCCCCCCTATCTCGTGGGCCCCCTGGACCTCCACCAAGCTCAACTCCAACTCCATATATTCCGTCTCGCGGAGAAAAAAATCAGAGAAAAAGTTTCATCGAGTTTTACGACACGGAGCCGCCGCCAAGCCCTAATCTCTCTCGGGAGGGCTGATACAGAGTCCGTTCGGGGCTCCGGAGAGGGGGATTTGTCACCGTCGTTGTCGGTGTCAAAACTGGCGGATCTCGGGTAGGGGATCCCGATCTGTGCGTCTTAGGCTGATGGTAACAGGAAGCGAGGGACACAATGTTTACCCAGGTTCGGGCCCTCTCGATGGAGGTAAAACCCTACTTCTTGCTTGATTAATATTGAAGATATGAGTAGTACAAGAGTAGATCTACCACGAGATCATAGAGGCTAAACCCTAAGAGCTAGCCTATGATGGTATGATTGTAATCGTGATCGGCCTTCTAAGGACCAACCTCTCCGGTTTATATAGACACCGGAGAGGGCTAGGGTTTACATGGAGCCGGTTACAAGGAAGGAAACACAATATCCGGATTGCCAAGCTTGCCTTCCACGCAAAGGAGAGTCCCATCCGGACACGGGCCGAAGTCTTGAGTCTTGTATCTTCATGCTTCAATAGTCCGGACGATGTATACAGTCCGGCTGTCCGGACACCCCCTAATCTAGGACTCCCTCAGTAGCCCCTGAACCAGGCTTCAATGACGATGAGTCCGGTGTGCAGTCTTGTCTTCGGCATTGCAAGGCGGGTTCCTTCTCCGAATACTCCAATGTACCTACTACAACGAATAGTGTCCGGCTCCCCATCAACGTTGCACTCCTCGGCTTCAGTGCCTCAATAATGACCATCTCCACGCATCAAGCGAATGCGAGGAGCCATGGCATTTTTGCATTTCCCACCCCCGATCCTTCAGGCTGGCTGTCTATTTGAAGAGACGGGAATTCTCAGATCCAAACCTCACTCTCCCCCCTCGAGCAAGCATCCCACAGAGCGCTCCGGAAAAAACCATTCCAACATGGCCGGTCGTCACAGCTCTTCTGCTTGCTCTCCTCGCTCCAAGTCGGGGGGTTGGGAAGAGTGTTCAGTTCCTTATAGTCGTTTGATAAAGTTACAAACCCAAGGGTTTCTCCCACCGGCGTTTATGGTCTCCGTTCGAGCCGGAATAGCCACTTATAACAGAGGGGAACAAGCGGAGGGATCTCCTAATCCATCTCCGGAGGAGCGAATATGTCTTATCCCACATCTGCTAAGGGGCGTCGGGTTTCCCATCCACCCGTTTCTTCACGGGCTCCTGGAGTTCTACGGTCTCCAGTTGCACAACCTTACCCCTGCCTCCGTACTACACATAGCAGGGTACGTTGCCCTTTGCAAGCTATTTTTGGGCTGCGAACCTCACTTCGGGTTATGGAAGAAGCTATTCTGCCTTGTCCCCCGCACCCAGGGAGAATCCCTATGTCAAGTGGGCGGGGCCGAAGTATGGCGCATTGCCGAGACCGGATACCTAGCTATCCGGCACTCCCAAGAAGGCACTAGAGAACTGGCCTTCAGAGTGGTTTTACATTGATGGCGTTCCCCTTCTGGATCCAGTCCGGACAGGTCTCCCCAAGTTCAGTAACACCCCACCGAGGGCACGACTAAGTTGGCGCCCCCGGGGCCCCCAAGAGGAGGATACCAGGGAAATACATTTCCTGATGAGCAGGATAAAGTTACTGGCCAAATCCGGACTGATGATAGTCGAGGTCATGGCAATATGCATAATGCGGGGAGTGCAACCGCTTCAATATCGGGGGAGGCCCATGTGGCACTACAACGGGGAAGACAACGCCACCCGCTGCGGTCGTAAGGGTCCAGACTCCGCCACTGCTCTGGCAAGGATATTGTCCGGTTTATACAAAGGGGAAGAGGAAGAATTCCTTCGCATTAAACCGCGGGACGAATTCTCCATGTACAACCCCCCAGAGTGGGTAAGTCGTCATTCCTTTCCCTGCTTCACTTACTTTAGCGCTCTCTGCTAAGATTACCCGCATCGATGTTTCCGAGCAGGAACTGAGGAGGGCTATAGAAGGAATCTTCAGCCCCTCCCCGCAGCCGGAGGACCCCGGAAGGGCCCTAGATCCAGGACTCGAAGAAGATCCGGATATTACCGTGGAGCTTGTCAACGGGGTATTTTATCAAGCGAGCTGTGATGGTTCCTCAGTGGCCATTATTGCCGACTATCCCGGACTGCTCCCTGTGTCGCGGGTAAGCCAAACTAAAAACCCTATCCTCTGAAGAGGACTCCCCTCAGGTGTCATGCCTTACCCTTGAGGCGTCGTGCTGTTTCAAGAGATGACGGTCGGAGCGCGGGGCCGAGCCCCTAGGGACTCGTCGACCACGGGCGTCCGAATCGGACATGCTCAGGAGGAAGGCGGTGAGGGTCGACACACCACTGCAGAGGTAAAGCAAAAACCTATCCTGCGATTATTGTATTTGAAGTATAACGGCACCCTTCGTGTTTTGGCAGGAAGAGGAGCAGCCGTACTATATCTGGGGATCCCGCCAATCACGCCTCCACCAGCCGGGTTCCAGAACCGGCTTCGAGAGCAGAGGCGGACACGGGGCCAGCACCGCATAGTACTCCGACAGAGGATGCAGATATGCTATCGGCCACGAACTCCGAAGTAGAGAGCACCATGAATCACCGGCGCCGGAGGGCCGTGCTTCGGAACAACATCTTCTCTGAAGAGGCCTTTAATGCCTTCAATTCGGGGGACGCATACATCCGAGCAGCTCAAGGCGGGCTTGACCGAGCGACGGACCAGTATACCAAAGATATACGGGTAAGAAATTTTGATAAGTATGTATAACAGTAGCCCCTGCGACGTGAAATGGTTGGAATTACTGTTTTAAGGATCAATTTATGCACAAATCCTTGTAGATAAGAATGAACAATTGGCTCGGGAGCTAGAGGAATGCAAGGCCCAGCTGAGGGACACGGTTGCCAAGTTAGAGAAATCCCAAAAGGCCTCATCTAGTAACGTTTGTCTCAATTGTACGAAGATGCACCAGGTATTAAATGATTCGTATAACAAGTCTAACAGAGAATTCTGTAGACAATCCCGAGGTGAATCCGGAGGGCGTAACGGATGACGACTCGCATCTCAAAAGGCAGCTAAAGGCTGGCGAGCGCATTCTTACGCAAGTTAGGCAGGAGAAGAACAATCTTCAAGATGCCAATGTCCGGCTGGACATGGAATTGAAGGACGTCCGCTCTCAGCTGGTGGACTCCGTGAAGGAGAACAAAAGGCTTCGATGCGGAATTTACGGTAAGTATCCAGACGAACTATATTATAGTTCGGCGAGGAAGTATATTGAAAGAATTTTGCTTGTAGGAATGTTAATGGGTCGCCCCGGGGAGGAGATGCCCTCATCTGCGGGCGATTTGCTACAAGACCTTTAACAGTTGCACGAGCGAGCTAGGCGGGTGATGCACGGCGTTGCTCAAGCCTTGTGGCCAACAAGTTCCCTGGCGAATGGCATGGGGGAGCTTGTGGATATGCTTCAAGGAGCACGGCGGCGCTTCCGATTGTGGAAGGTGTCAGCTTGCCGGCAAGGTGCAAGAGAAGCCTGGGCTATGGTGAAGACGCGCTACACTAGGCTGGACCCGACCATATGGCCGAAGTAGGACCGGCGGGGCCCGATGGGCAAGAAATTCCCGTAAGTCTGGTATATGACCAGGTAGCGTTAGCCGCCAAGTATTCTCAACAGGATTGTAAGCTAGATAGCCTGTTGGATGGTATAGAGGAGGAATATAGTCATTCTACGTGATTGTGTAATTCGATGGGCATAAGTAGCCCCTAGCCGGATTAAAATCATTTGTCATGGCAGGCCTTTTCACTTCAGCCCCTGGATACTACAGTCCGGGGTGTGTCCAAATACCCGCTCAGTTATACAAAACCGGGGTATGCATAGAAACCAGGCGTAGGGGTCATAATTGCTTGAACAGACAAGTACTCAACTAGTTATGTTATATTACATGGATAGTAAGAAACATCTTCCAGGGAGAATAGTTCCTTTAGGGGTTCCTTTCCCTGGGTACACATGCGACAATGCACATGTCCGGACTGCGAACGATGGCGCAGGATACAAGACTTCTGGGGATTTATGTTGTAACAAACGAATACATCTTTTGTTCTGCGACCGAATATTCTCTTAAGGAAACTAGCTTTCAGCTTCACCCAGTCTGAGGTACACATCCGGCTGAACCGGCAGTAACAATCACAGAGGTGCTCCCCTTATGCCCTAGCCGAATTAATGGGAACGTAGGGCATAAACAAAAGAGCCAGGCAACCCAGCTTGGCCACATCTTAAGTCATATTGATGCATATAATGGTAAAGAAAAGGCACATGTGGAAAAGAAATGCACATGTGATGGGCGAAAAGCCATTAGAGTAATTATTTTTAGCTTCCATATAGGAAGCCCCCAGGTGCTGCTTACACACATAGTGCGGCCGGAGTTATCCGGAAGTCCGTACTATATTAAATGTTTTGTGTGAAGAGGAAGAAAAGTCGAGAAAGGAAAAGGGATAGAGCATAAATAAAAGGGAGGGAGTAAGGAGACGAACATTGAGTTCGGCGTTAGGCGTAGAATCTCCGGAGTCTTGCCGCGTTCCATGGGTTCGGCTCGAGTCTGTTATCGGATGCATTACGTAAGCGGTACGCTCCTCCGGTGAGAACTTTGTCAATGATGAAGGGACCTTCCCACTTGGGTTTAAGCTTGTCCTTCTTCTTCTCCGGTAGGCGTAGAACAAGTTCGCCAATATTGTAAGTTTTGGCCCGTACTTCTCTGCTTTGGTATCGTCGAGCCTACTATTGATAGAATGCGGAGTGGGCTTTTGCGACATCGCGCTCCTCTTCCAGGGCATCCAAGTTATCCTGCCGATCTAATTCGGCTTCCTTCTCTTCGTACATGCGTACGCATGGCGAATCGTGTATTTTGTCGCAGGATAGTACTGCTTCCACGCCGTACACCATAAAAATGGTGTATATCCGGTTGTGCGATTCGGTGTGGTCCGCAGCCCCCAGAGTACGGAGTCGAGCTCCTCGACCCAGTGCGTATCTGACTCTATCAAAGATCGCACTAGTCTGGGTTTGATGCTGCTCATGATGAGACCGTTTGCCCGTTCGACCTGGCCGTTTGTTTGGGGATGGTAGACGAAAGCGTAATCGAGCTTAATGCCCATTTTGCCGCACCAAGTTTTCAATTCATCGGCTGTGAAATTGCAGCCATTATCAGTGATGATGCTGTGAGGGACAATGTATCGGTGTACGACCCCGGATATAAAGTCTATGACTGGTCCGGATTCGGCCGTTTTGACTGTTTTGGCTTCTATCTATTTGGTGAACTTGTCCACCATGACCAATAAGTATTTTTTCTTATGGCTTCCCCCTTTAAGAGGTCCGACCATATCCAGCCCCCAGACCACGAAGGGCCAAGCTATGGGGATTGTTTGGAGAGCGGTAGGGGCATATGACTCTGATTGGCGAAGAGCTGGCAACCAACGCAGTGTTGGACAAGGTCCTGTGCGTCTGCTCGGGCCGTCGGCCAATAAAGACCTGTATGGAAGGCCTTGCTGACTAGTGCTCGAGCCGCGGCGTGGTGCCCGCCCAGTCCGGCATGGATTTCAGCCAAGAGCTGCCGCCCTTCCTCTTCGGAGATGCATCTTTGGAGCACTCCGGTAGCACTTTTCTTGTAGAGTTCCCCTTCGTGGACCTTGTAAGCCTTAGAACGCCGGACGATGCAGCGTGCTTCATTTTGGTCCTAGGGGAGCTCCTGCCTATTTAGGTAGGCCAGGAAAGGTTCAGTCCACGGGGCAACTACGACCATGATTTCGTGGGCCGAAGATGTAATTTCGGTGGCAGAGCCTCCGATTATGTCTGATGGTTCAGAATCTGGGGGTGAGTTCTTGTCCGTGCTAGTATTGCTGGACTCCCCTTCCCATACTACGGATGGTTTGAACAACCTTTCCAGGAATATGTTAGGTGGGACAGGGTCGCTGAGGGAGTCCTGGATTAGGGGATGTCCGGATGGCCGGACTATGACCTTTGGCCAGACTCCCGGACTATGAAGATACAAGATTGAAGACTTCGTCCCGTGTCCGGATAGGACTTTCCTTGGCATGGAAGGCAAGCTTGGCGATATGATATGAAGATCTCCTCCCATTGTAACCGACTCTATGTAACCCTAGCCCTCTTCGGTGTCTATATAAACCGGAGAGTTTTAGTCCGTAGCACAAACAACAATCATACCATAGGCTAGCTTCTAGGGTTTAGCCTCTCTGATCTCGTGGTAGATCCACTCTTGTACTTCCCATATCATCAATATTAATCAAGCAGGAGTAGGGTTTTACCTCCATCAAGAGGGCCCAAACCTGGGTAAAAACATCGTGTCCCTTGTCTCCTGTTACCATCTGCCTAGACGCACAGTTCGGGACCCCCTACCTGAGATCCGCCGGTTTTGACACCGACATTGGTGCTTCCATTGAGAGTTCCTCTGTGTCGTCACCTTTAGGCCCGATGGCTTCTTTGATCATCAACCACGACGCGGTCCAGGGTGAGACTTTCCTCCCCGGACAGATCTTCGTATTCGGCGGCTTCGCACTGCGGGCCAATTCGCTTGGCCATCTGGAGCAAATCGAAGGCTATGCCCCTGGCCATCAGGTCAGGTTTGGAAGCTTAAACTACACGGCCGACATCCACGGGGACTTGATCTTCAACGGATTCGGGCCACGACCGAGCGCGTCGCACTGTCACGATGGGCATGATCTAGCTCTGCCACCGGACAGCGCCCAGAGCACCGCTCAGGTGCCCGCTCCGACCATTAGCTCGGAGACGACTGCGCCAGCCGGGGACGGATGGTTGGACGCCGCCCCAGGAGCCGCAATCTCTACGACGATAGAGCCGAATACCAACCTAGTCCTTTGCAAGGCCCGTGACTCCAAGGTGCCGGACTCCGTTCCGGACTCCGAATCTTCCACACCCCTTCCGATCGAACCCGATTGGGCTCCGATCATGGAGTTCACCGCCGCGGACGTCTTTCAGCACTCGCCCTTTGGTGATATCCTGAATTCACTAAAGTCTCTCTCTTTTTGTCAGGAGAGCCCTGGCCGGACTATGGTCAGCATGGTTGGGATGCGGACGACGAAGAAATTCGAAACCCACCCACCACCCACTTTAAGCCACTGTCGATGATCTAACCGACATGCTCGACTTCGACTCCGAAGACATCGACGGTATGGACGCCGATGAAGGAGACGACCAAGAACCAGCACCTATAGGGCACTGGAAAGCCACCGCATCACACGATGTATACATGGTGGACACACCTAAAAGAAGCAGCGATGAGGATCAAAAGGGTGCAACCAGGGATCGCTCCCTTGAAAAACAATCAAAGCGGCGGCGTAAGCGCTGCACCAAGCGCCACCTCAACAGAGACCCAGCCATAGAGCAGGGTGAATCAACGGAAGATGAACATGCCATTGAGCAACTATCCAAACAGGGCGGACAAACCGAACAATCCGTCCCCGGGAAAGATAATAGTCCAGACGACCTCACGTTAGACAAGTCGCTGGAACACCAGAACCTCCACCAAAGGCTCGTTGCCACTGCACGTAGCCTGAAAAAGCAGAAGCAGAAGCTCAAAACAGCGGAAGATGCACTCAGAATCAGATGGGGCAAAGTACTCAATACCGCACGCAAGTACGGCAAAAGTCATCACACAAAGACCTTTCCGAAGCGGAAATTACTACCGGAATTTGATGAAGAGGCCTTAGAGCCCCCACAGTCAAAAAACAAGGAAGCCACCAGGTCGGATAGACGACCCCACGATCGATCTCAAGCGACAAAGGGCGCCGCACTCAATACGGCACATGGTCCGCCCAAGGATTCGCATAAAAAAACCGGTCCAACTAGGTCCATCTATGGGCCAAGAAAGCAAGCTCCAGTGAGCAATACAACACAAAAAATATCCGAACATCGCAGCACACCTACATACAGGGGCGCCGCACATCCCCTATGTTTTACCGATGAGGTACTGGATCACGAATTTCCAGTGGGATTCAAGCCCGTAAACATAGAAGCATACGACAGAACAACAGACCCTGGAGTCTGGATCGAGGATTATATCCTCCACATACACATGGCCAGAGGAGATGACCTTCACGCCATAAAATACTTACCCCTTAAGCTCAAAGGGCCAGCCCAGAATTGGCTTAAAAGCCTTCCCGAAAACACCATGGGAAGTTGGGAAGCGCTCGAGGATGCTTTCCGGGCAAATTTTCAAGGGACCTATGTCCGACCTCCGGATGCAGATGATCTGAGTCATATAACTCAGCAGCCCGGAGAGTCAGCCCGGAAACTCTGGAACAGATTTCTTACTAAAAAGAATCAGATAGTCGACTGTCCGGACGCCGAGGCCCTAGCAGCTTTCAAACATAGCATCCGAGACGAATGGCTTGCCAGACACCTCGGCCAAGAAAAGCCAAGAACAATGGCCACATTAACAAGCCTCATGACCCGCTTTTGCGCAGGAGAGGATAGCTGGTTGGCAAGAAGCAGCACCAGCGACCCGAGTACATCCGAACTCAGAGATGGAAACGGGAAACCGCGCCGTAACAAAGAACAGCGCCGGATCAAGGATAACAGCCCGATGAGCACGGCAGTCAATGCCGGATTCAAAAGCTCTCGGCAAAATCAGAAAAACCGCCCCCAAAGATGACAGGGACGAGCTATCTAACCTCAACAAAATCCTGGACAAAATATGTCAAATCCACAGTACTCCCGGGAGACCTGCAAACCACACCCACAGAGATTGTTGGGTCTTCAAGCAGTCCGGCAAACTCAACGCCGAACACAAGGGGCTCGACACACCAAGCGAGGATGACGACGCACCCCACAAGCAGAACACCGGAGAACAAAAGAAGTTCCCACAAGAAGTCAAAACAGTAAATTCACTTCAGATGACAAAAGGGAAAACAGAACGGCGCTACGAAGATACGCGCCATACGGCCCGCCCCAGAGGAGCACCGCCACTGGTTGTTACAACCAATCACCTTCGATCATCAGGATTACTCCAGAGGGGCCCGGAACGCAGGCTGGACTGCCTTGGTCTTGGATCCGATTATTGACGGACTCCAATTTACACAAGTCCTTATGGACGACGGCAGTGACCTAAACCTGTTATATCAGGACACAATCCGCAAACTGGGGGTAAACCCAACAATAATTTGACATGGAAACACTTCCTTTCAAGGAGTCACCCGGGCCCAGATACCTAGAGTATGGGTTCCCTTTCATTAGAAGTCACGTTTGGCTCACCAGACAACTTCCGAAGCGAAAAGCTAATCTTCCACATCGCCCCATTCATAAGTCGGTATCAAGCGCTACTGGGACGTGAAGCTTTCGTCCGCTTTAACGCAATACCACATTATGCATCCCTTACACTCAAAATGCCCGTTCCACGAGGCATCATCTAATTAAAGGGAAATATCAATTGATCCCCAAAGTACGGGTAATGGTGCAGCCGCCTGGAAAGCCGCACACTAATCCAGCCCTACTATCCCGAACACGGATCGACGAGTCCGGCGACATACAAAGGCTTAATAGCCGCATAACCCTGTACAAGGGGCACCGCATGTTTACGCCAGGAGACAATACAACTCAATTTTGCTCATGTCTCTATACTATATTTTGTTTATTTTAATATAGATTTCTCGCACGATTATTTCTTACTAAGTTCCTCTCTTTCGCAGATGAACACCGTGCTACGCCTGTCCAGGATACGGCACAACGGAGACACAGGCGCAGATGTGCAGTAGGGACCCGTTTTAAGGATTCTTTTCAGATTAAGACCCTGCGTAAACCTTTTTTACTGTCTCTTGTTGACAACATCCCCCGGTTTTCGCTATAACCGAGGAGGAGGCTGGCGTCTTGGTATGTGGCCACGCAAGAATTTTGCGCATACCTGGACACCAGGGGCTTTTTTACCAGGGCTTTGGTTCGGCCCGTCTTCATAAAGACCGAATACCTTAGGGAGTGCTCGGCGTCGCGAGTTTGGCCTTATATGCATCAGCTCTGAATCATGTCTTTGGTAAAATGTTGGGTTTGCCCGGCTCCTGTGTTTTGCTGCCTTACGTTCCGCTCTATCGGCTAAGGCGGCACCAGGAGAACTACTGCGATTGTGCCCCGGTTTGGCCAGGCGAGCACCTCAGTAGAGAAAGCCGAAAACTGACTGTCATGATATAGCGAGAGACTGGTCAACCACTCGATGACTCTCGGAATCTTTAGGATTCCTCCGCATTAACGAAGGGCCGCTTCCCGGTCAGGCACACACGCGCCCCGAATTCAGGCGAGCGCGGTACCCCTAGGGGCTATTAAGTAGCCCCACTGTCAAACTCCTATGGCTAAGTGAAAGTGATAAAGCATTATAGTCCGGTTGCCTAGTTCGCCGCGCTATCACCTCCTTTGTAGGACCAAGACGTTGGATTAAGTGTGAAAAGGTGCCTTTTTGCAAACACCCCCGCATTATATGCGTGGGGGCTGAAGCCAACGACTGCCATCTTTCAGGTTATATACACATATACATTAACGGCCGCACAGGAGGTATTATAATTCTTGCAAGCACAAGTATAAAAAGCTTTTATATTCTATCAAATTATTCCTTTTACAATAGCACATGCTATTCGAACACAACATCCTTCGAGCACTACGCTTCTATTAAACGAGCGCCCGGAAGAACTTCCTCAAAGTAGTGCTTGGTAGGTACTCAGCTTTCATCCGAATCTCGGGATGCAACAACACTGGCCTTCATATCCGCCCAATATGTCTTGACACGGGCAAGAGCCATTTGTGCACCCTCTATGCACGCCGACCTCTTCATTGCATCAACATGCGGCACCGAACCAAGAAACTACTGCACCAAGCTAAAATAACTCTTCGGCTCTGGCCCTTCCGGCCACAAACGTCTCGCAACATACCTCATGGCGAGTCCGGATAACCTGTTCAGCTCAGCCCAGGCGGCCAAACGGTCGGATACCGAAAGTGGGCGTTCTGGATTGTGGAACTGCGACCAAAAAAGTTCTTCCAATTCATGGTCACCTCGACCTCGGAAGTGTTCGGTTGCGTCTGCCGCACTCGCTGCCAAATCCAGATAAGTGTTTTCCACACTCCACTGCCGGTCTAACGGAGCATACTTAGGATCCCCGAACTTCATCCGCAGCATATAGGGCTTTCCAGCCGTGATATCTCCGGCCTGACGTAGCTCCTCCTTCATAGCTCTCATTGCAGAGCGAGTATCCTTGGCCTCGGCAGTGATCTTCTCAAGGTCCTTCTGAGCCGCCCTATCTTCTTGTTCGAGAAATTTACAGCGGTCGGCAGCATCCTTCAATTTTATAGCCATCTCGGCTATTACTTTCTTGCTCTGGCAGTGAGCAGCCTGTTCGGCTTTTAGCTCTTCAGCCGCCTTAACGGCAGCCGCATCACTTTTCCTTGCTTGCTCCTTGGCTCGGGCAAGTTCCGCCCGAATGTTCTCCACGGCAGCAGCACCATCTACATTAAGCACATATCTTATAAGGCACGAGCATCGAACTCCTCTTATCAGATGTCTGTGGAGCATACCTTGTGCCTCGTCTAGCCGCTTATTTACAAGCGCGATGTCGGCATCCGCCACGTCAAGTTGCCGCTTTAGCTCGGCAGATTCATCAGTCCGGCTAGCCACCGAACGCCTCGCCACCTTCATAAAAAGGTGACATATTACACCTGGGGTTATGATCCTCTGTGCGCCATCACTTTTGACGACACATAGAGTCTCAGGGGCTACTATTTATACAGGGCGCATTTTATATATGCGGCTCTACCAAAAGGTACACCTTTTCACGTACCTCAAAGCCTGTCAGTAAACTCCTGGCGGCCTCGTACAATCCGCTTTCCGCGGATGAAATCCTTCCTATCACCGTGTTCATCAACATACGGTGTTCTTCTGAGATGGACGCTCGCCCGAGCAGATCCCTCAGCCCCTCCGACCGCGCACCAGAGGGTGCCGGACTAGCCTGACGACCTTTTTCAGGGTCCGGACTTGGAAAACCCTCCGGGACGACACCTCGGGGTCGCCTGCCTCGTAAGACGGTGCAGCTAGGGGAGGCGTTTCGCTCTCCATCATCTCCGGACGAAGATCCCCTGAAGATGAGCTCTGCTGAGAAGGGTTGAGATCCGAACTGCAAGGTAATATTTCGGTTATCTTCCTCAGAAATAAAACAGGGATGTCACTCATTTTGGAACCCCTCTCTTTACTTACGGCTCGGAGGAGAGCTGATCCCCTTGAGGGCGCAATGCGGCCGGGGCATTCTCCGGCGCCGGATCCTCTGGCGAAGATTTCTTCCCCCGTTTCGAGGCCATCCCCTCCGGGTCTTCAGAGGCAGTCCTTTTCTTTCCCAGGTTGGGGGAATTCTCGATTCCTCCCTTCCTGACAGCCTCCTTCGCGGAGGCGGTAGCTCCTTGGTTCCCCTCTTCGCCCTCTGCCGAAAGCATAATCTCCAGCATCCTGGTTAACACGGGATCCGGCACGGTCTCAGGCAGGGGGGCTGGACACCTGATAAGCTTTGCCTTCGCTATCCACTCCTGTTCAAAGGATAGCTCTGTTAAAGGGCAATTTTATGATGAAAATACGGATGGCGTGTCCAAATACGGGGCTACTTACTTGAGCATCCGGGCGATTGCAGCTCAGACCTGCGTCCTCGGACAAGTCCGGACACCTTGCTTGTGATCCGAAGAACAATTTGTACATCTCCACGGGCGTCGCGCCCATAAAATGTTGGAGGACTCGCGGTCCCTCCGGATTAAATTCCCACAGGCGGAGAGGGCGACGTTTGCAGGGCAGCATGCGGCGAATCAGCATAACTTGCGCCACTACGGTCAAGTTAATATCTCTTTCTAGGAGATCTCGAATGCGGTCCTGCAGTAGGGGCACGTCTTTGGACGGCCCCCAGATAAGCCCTTCATTGACCCATGACGCTAGCCGTGGTGGGGGACCCGAGCGAAAAGCAGGTGGCGCCACCCATGTGGTGCCCCTGGGGGCTGTGATGTAAAACCAGTCCCGTTGCCATAAGCCGAACTCCTCTTGGAAAGAGCCCTCGGGCCATGGAGCGTCGGCCATCTTGCTTATGATAGCTCCTCCGCACTCAGCGTGCTGCCCCTCGATCATCTTCGGTTCCACCTTGAAGGTTCTAAGCCACAATCCGAAGTGAGGAGTAATATGGAGGAAGGCCTCACACACGACAATGAATGATGAGATTTGGAGGATGGACTCCGGAGCTAAGTCGTGGAATTCCAGCCCGTAATAAAACATAAGCCCCCTCACGAAGGGATCAATCGGGAAGCCTAGCCCCGAAGGAAGTGAGATGTGAACACCACGCTCTCACCGGGCTGGGGAGTGGGAATGGCCTGCCCTTGAGCAGGCAGCCTATGCGAGATTTCGCCGGTTAGATACCTGGCATCTCTCAGCTTTCGCACGTCTTCTTCCGTAACGGAGGAAGGCATCCACCGGCCTTGAAGGTCGGAGCCGGACATCGTCGAAGGTCCGAAGCGCCTAAAACTAGAGCTTTGGGTGTTGGAACTCGAGGCGAGGGGCGGATTCGATTGGATTGAAAAGAAAGGAGTCGAGCCTTGGTCTCTTTATAAAGGAGTTGAATACCAAGAGCCCTCCCCGTAACCGTTTGGGACTCGCTTTCAATTAGGGAGTCATACCAAAGGCACGGTTGGGTTACCCACGCCCGTATTGATGAGAATCCCGGAATAAGGGGACACGATCTCTGCTTTGACAAGACGTGCCAAGGAAACCGCCTCGCTAAACGCGCTGAGGTGGAACAGTAAAATGATTCGAATAAAGGCTTGGTCGTGGCATGATGTCACACTGCGGAATACGTCATCAGATTAGATTGGTGCGGATATTATTCTCTCTACGGTGTTATGTGGAACTTATTTTGCAGAGCCGGACACTATCCTTGTGTTCAACATCTTCTATGAAGTATTCGGAGGAGGAACCCGCCTTGCAATGCCGAAGACAATTTGCGCGCCGGACTCGTCATCATTGAAGCCTGGTTCAGGGGCTACTGAGGGAGTCCTGGATTAGGGGGTGTCCGGATGGCCGGACTATGACCTTTGGCCGGACTCCCGGACTATGAAGATACAAGATTGAAGACTTCGTCCCGTGTCCGGATAGGACTTTCCTTGGCGTGGAAGGCAAGCTTGGCGATATGATATGAAGATCTCCTCCCATTGTAACCGACTCTATATAACCCTAGCCCTCTCCGGTGTCTATATAAACCGGAGAGTTTTAGTCCATAGGACGAACAACAATCATACCATAGGCTAGCTTCTAGGGTTTAGCCTCTTTGATCTCGTGGTAGATCCACTCTTGTACTACCCATATCATCAATATTAATCAAGCAGGAGTAGGGTTTTACCTCCATCGAGAGGGCCCGAACCTGGGTAAAAACATCGTGTCCCTTGTCTCCTGTTACCATCCGCCTAGACGCACAGTTCGGGACCCCCTAGCCGAGATCCGCCGGTTTTGACACCGACAGTCGCGTTTAGCGCCGATGCGGGCGAGGACGTCAGCCGCTTGATAGTTTTCTCGAGCCACATGGTGGAATTCGAGCCCCTCGAACCGAGCTGACATTTTGAGGACGGCATTACGGTAGGCCGCCATTTTTGGATCCTTGGCATCAAAGTCTCCGTTAATTTCTGATATTGCGAGGTTCGAATCCCCGCGCACTTCCAGGCATTGGATGCCCATAGAGACTGCCATCCGAAGACCATGCAACAGAGCCTCATATTCGGCTTCATTGTTGGAGTCTGTGTATAATATTTGGAGGACGTACTGGACCGTGTCTCCGGTTGGAGACGTCAGGACTACACCCACTCCCAATCCGGCCAGCATTTTAGAGCTGTCGAAGTGCATGATCAAGTTGGAGTATGCGCCGTACTCTTTAGGGAGGTCGGCTTCTGTCCATTCGGCGACAAAGTCTGCCAGTACTTGCGACTTGATGGCCCGCCGTGGTTTGTATGTTATGTCGAACAGAAGGAGCTCGATGGCCCATTTAGCAATCCGGCCCGTAGCGTCGCGGTTATTTATTATGTCATTGAGTGGTACTTCGGAGGCCACCGTAATCGAACACTCTTGAAAGTAGTGTCGCAGCTTACGAGATGCCATGAAGACCATGTATGCTATTTTTTGGTAGTGTGGGTATCGGGATTTGCATGGGGTGAGGACCGTGGATATGTAATAAACCGGCTTTTGGAGCGGGAATTTGTATCCGTCAACATCTCGTTCGACGACGAGCACTGCGCTTACAACTTGATGTGTTGCAGCTATGTATAGTAGCATAGACTCGCCGATGTTTGGCGCTATTAGGACTGGATTACTGGCTAGTAAGGTCTTTATTTCATCGAGTCCGGACGCGGCTGCATCCGTCCACACGAACTGTTCAGTGCGCCGAAGGATGCGGTAAAGAGGTAATGCCTTTTCTCCTAGCCTGGAGATAAAGCGGCTCAAAGCGGCCACGCATCCAGCAAGTTTCTAGATGTGCTTGAGGTCAATTGGTATAGCCAATTGTGATAGAGCTCGGATTTTTTCCAGATTCGCTTCAATTCCTCTATTGGAAACAATGAAGCCCAGTAGTTTCCCCAAGTGGACGCCGAAAACGCATTTTTTCGGATTCAACTTGATGTCTTATGTCCGGAGGTTATCAAATCTAAGCCTCAAGTCATCTATTAGGGTTTTGACGTGTCTTGTTTTTATGACCACGCCGTCCACGTATGCCTCCACTGTTTTGCCGATTTGTTTTTCCAAGCATGTTTGAATCATGCGTTGATAGGTTGCCCGGCATTCTTAAGCCCGAAAGGCATAATGTTGAAGCAAAAAGGGTCATATGGCGTTATGAAAGCTGTTGCAGCTTGGTCAGACTCTGCCATCTTTATTTGATGGTATCCAGAGTTTGCGTCGAGAAAACACAGCGAGTCGTGTCCAGCTGTGGCATCAATGATTTGATCGATGCGAGGGAGGGGAAAGGGATCCTTGGGGCAAGCCTTGTTGAGGTCTTTGAAATCGATGCATAGGCACCAGGATTTGTCCTTCTTCGGTACCATTGCCAAATTTTCCAGCCAATCCGGATGTTTGATATCTCTGATGAATCCGGCCTCAAGTAGCTTGGCTAGATCTTCCCCCATTGCTTGTCGTTTAGGCTTTGAAAATCGCCTTAGGGTCTATTTGACAGGTTTGTATCCCTTTAGTATGTTAAGGCAATGTTCGGCCAATCCGCGCGGGATGCCCGGCATGTCCGATTGGTGCCAGGAAAAAATGTCCAAATTTTGGCATAAAAAGTCCCGTAGTGCAGCGTCCATTGCGGGGTTCACCTGTGTCCCGATGGAAGCTGCCTTCGTGGGGTCCGTTGGATGGACTTTGAATTTGACTATCTCGTTTGCAGGTTTAAATGAGGTGGACTTGGGTCGCTTGTCGAGTATCACGTCGTCCCTATCCACGGTGGCCCGCAGTGTTGTTAATTCTTCGGCTGCTAGGGCTTCAGATAATGCTTCCAGGGGTAGTGATGCGGTTTTGTTTTCGGTGTGAAGTGTGACGTCTGGATCACTTGCTACAGTGATGATTCCATTGGGCCTGGGCATATTAAGCTTCATGTACCCGTAATGGGGTATAGCGTGAAAGCTTGCGAACGCGTCCCGCCCTAGAAGGGCATGGTATCCGCTGCTAAAAGGAGCCACCTGGAATGTGATTTCTTCGGACCTGTAATTCTCCGGGGTGCCGAATACCACATCGAGTGTGATTTTTCCCGCACATCGTGCTTCCCGACTAGGGATAATTCCCCTGAAGGTTGTGCCGCTTTGCTCAATGTGGCTTTTGTCAATTTCCATCTTGTTGAGCGTTTCTTCATAGATCAAGTTTAATCCGCTTTCGCCGTCCATGAGTACTTTAGTGAGCCGAAAGCCGCCCACGATTGGGCTAAGGACCAGAGCGGCTGGTGTCCGAACAGTCTGGAATCGAGGTTCATCACTGGCATTGAAAGTAATAGCAGTGTCGTTCCAGGGGTTTATTTTTGTCACATGGCAGATTTTAGTGGAGCTTCGATGAGCTCGCTTGCACCTATTGTTTGAGGCAAAAGTCTCTAAGATCGTTAGTACCGTATTGTGCTCGTTGGCGGGATGTTGTTCTGCTTTATGGCCAGCAAGAAGATCCTCGCCACCTTTTGCAACCTGCCAGAGTATCCAATATGCCCTAAGGCTATGAGTTGGTGTTGTGTCCGGAGTGCTATGGAGTTTACATGGCCCATTGAGCCATTCTTCCAATATGGTTCCCCACCCTGGGGTGTGCTTTGGTTTCTTGGGAACTGGATCGGCCGACTTACAAGAGTTTGCCCATTTAGTTCGGACAAAGGTTCTGGTGAGGACCGTACTATCCCAAAATTCTGTTTGGGTTTTCCAGACGCTTTCCATCGCACAGTACTTCTGTACTATGGTTGCCAAGTCTGCAAAGTGTACTATGTCACGGCGACTTATAGCATTGAGGAGTCCTTTGTTCGTGCAGTTTTTGCAGAAAAGTGAGACAATGTCTTCCTCGCGGCAGTCCTTGACCTTGTTTAGCACAAGGAGGATCTGGCCCAGTAGCGATGTACTGTCTCCTGGGGCTCTTGCCTGATGTGGGAGAGACGGCTTAAGTCCGGGTGGGTGTTGTTAGCTGAATCTGGATCCTGATCCGATCCAGCGCCCAGGGGCATGGGAGGCTCCGAGTCTGACGGTCCGGGATCCGGAGTGTTGCCCAATTTCTTCGGCCCAATGCCCGATTCTAAGTCCGGGACCCGGGTCATGTCTTCCATTGGGCAGGTGTTCGGCTCAAGGAGCTCGGTGATCCGGACATGGTTCATCATCAGAGTTGAGGGGTAATCCGTGTGTGGTTCATCCACTAATGCTATCTCATGGGTGGCCGGCAGGGATCTAATGTCCCCTTGGTCAGGTTTAAGCCCGATCCGGTCATGGTTTGTAGCGACTCCCAAAGCGGGGATGCAATCCAAGAGCTCATTAAGGGAGGAGAGCTCCATCAGATCCATTTGTTCGGAGAGCTCCGAACTGACGTGAAGGTTATGCTTGATGACCCGAGAGGCCATCGTCGGCGCGGCCGCCGATGGGGCAGCCATGATAAAGCCGCCAAGTCGGAGAGTTTGGCCTACAGCCAGGGCTCCGCCCGAGGTAATGTTGTCCTTGATGACGAGACGAGCCATCGAGCCTTGCAGCGACGACACAGAGGAACTCTCAATGAAAGCACCAATGTCGTGTCAAAACCGGCGGATATCGGGTAGGGGGTCCCGATCTGTGCGTCTTAGGCTGATGGTAACAGGAAGCGAGGGACACAATGTTTACCCAGGTTCGGGCCCTCTCGATGGAGGTAAAACCCTACCTCCTGCTTGATTAATATTGAAGATATGAGTAGTACAAGAGTAGATCTACCAGGAGATCGTAGAGGCTAAACCCGAAGAGCTAGCCTATGATGGTATGATTGTAATCGTGATCGGCCTTCTAAGGACCAACCTCTCTGGTTTATATAAACATCGGAGAGGGCTAGGGTTTACATGGAGTCGGTTACAAGGAAGGAAACACAATATCCGGATCGCCAAGCTTGCCTTCCACGCAAAGGAGAGTCCCATCCGGACATGGGCCGAAGTCTTGAGTCTTGTATCTTCACGCTTCAATAGTCCGGACGATGTATACAGTCCGACTGTTCGAACACCCCCTAATCTAGGACTCCCTCAGTCGTCATCATCAACCATCCTCCATCACCAATTTCATGATGCTCACCTCCATGCGTGAGTAATTCCGTCGTAGGCTTGATGGAAGGTGATGGGTTGGATGAGATTTACCATGTAATCAAGTTAGTTTTGTTAGGGTTTGATCCCTAGTATCCACTATGTTCTGAGATTGATGTTGCTATGACTTTGCTATGCTTAATGCTTGTCACTAGGGCCCGAGTGCCATGATTTCAGATCTGAACCTATTATGTTTTCATGAATATATGTGAGTTCTTGATCCTATCTTGCAAGTCTATAGTCACCTATTATATGTTATGATCCGACAACCCCGAAGTGACAATAATCGGGATACTTCTCGGTGATGACCGTAGTTTGAGGAGTTCATGTATTCACTATGTGTTAATGCTTTGGTCCAGTTCTCTATTAAAAGGAGGCCTTAATATCCCTTAGTTTCCACTAGGACCCCGATGCCACGGGAGGGTAGGACAAAAGATGCCATGCAAGTTCTTTTCCATAAGCACGTATGACTATTTACGGAATACATGCCTACATTACATTGATGAACTAGAGCTAGTTCTGTGTCACCCTATGTTATAGCTATTACATGAGGAATCACATCCGACATAGTTATCCATCACTGATCCATTGCCTACGATCTTTTCATATATTGTTCTCTGCTTATTTACTTTTCCGTTGCTACTGTTACAACAACTACAAAAACCCAAAAACATTTATCTTTACTTTTGCTACTGTTACCATTATTATCATACTACTTTGCTACTAAATACCTTGCTGTAGATACTAAGTTATCCAGGTGTGGTTGAATTGACAACTCAACTACTAATATTCAAGAATATTCTTTGGATCCCCTTGTGTCGAATCAATAAATTTGGGTTGAATACTTTACCCTCGAAAGCTGTTGCGATCCCCTACACTTGTGGGCTATCAGACCCCCTACCTGAGATCCTCCGGTTTTGACACCGACATTGGTGCTTTCATTGAGAGTTCCACTTCGTCGTCATCATAAGGCTAGATGGCTCCTTCTATAGTCTACAACAATGTAGTCTAGGGTGAGATTTTTCTCCCCGGATAAATTTTCGTATTCGGCGGCTTTGCACTGCGATCCAACTCGCTTGGCCATCTGGAGCAGATCAACAGCTATGCCTCTGGCCATCAGGTCAGGTTTGGAGGCTTGAACTACACCTTCAACATCCGCGGAGACTTGATCTTCAACGGATTCGAGCCCATGAGAGTCGCACCCTGCCGCCACGATGAACATGACCTAAATTTGTCATCAAACTATGCTCAAGAGATAGGAACTGTAACCGCTCTGGCCCTAGATCCATAGCAGAGCGCGCCATCCGAGGATGGGAAGATCAAACTCGCCACAGAAGCCGCAGACTCAGCGGCGCTAGATCCGAACACATATCTGACCTCCAATGAGGCCTGTGTCATCGGAACCTCGGACTCGTCTCCGGCCATAGGCTCCGAACCACGTGTATCCGCACCCATCAAATCTGACCGGGCGCTGATCTTAGAGTTTAGCTCTGCAGACATCTTCCAACACTCACCCCTAGGTGATGTGTTAAACTCATTAAAGTCTCTCTCCTTGTTAGGAGATTCTTGGCCGAACTATGTCCAGCTTGAGTGGGAAGCGGACGACGAAGAACTTCGTTACCCACCCACCACCCACTTGATAGCCACTGTCGATGATTTGACCGACATGCTTGATTTCGACTCTGAAGACATCGACGGTATGGACGATGATGCCGGAGAAGAATAGGAACCACAGCCCATAGGGCGCTGGACAGCCACCTCCTCATACGACATATACATGGTGGATACACCCAAGGAAGACAATGGCGAGAATAAAAAGGATCTGGTCGAGGATAACCCTCCTGAGAAGTAGCTGAAGTGCCGACGTCAGCGGCGCCGCTCTAAACCACGCCATGGTAAAAACAACGATACTGACACAAGAGACAATAGCACTCTAGACAATGCCGACGACAACGAAGACCCCACCAAGCCAAGTTTCGAACAGGCTGAACCGGAAGACGGGCGAGCCAGCCCTGATAAACAGACCATTAATGAAGACTCAGAGGACAGTAATTACATGCCTCTCTCCGAGGATGAGGTGAGCCTCGGCGATGAAGAATTTATCGTGCCTGAGGATCCCATTGAGCAGGAGCGCTTTAAGTGTCGGCTTATAGCCACGACAAAGAGCCTGAAGAAGAAGAAGTAGCAGCTTCAAGCTGATCAAGATTTGCTCACTGGTAGATGGACTGAGGTCCTGGCAGCCGAGGAATATGGACTCGAACGCCCAACCAAAAGTTACCCGAAGCATAAATTACTACCTCAATTCGATGACAAGGCGCTGGAGCCTATACTACCAGTGCATAATGCGGCTGATCGACCACCGCGTGGCCGAGATAAAGCGGCAACTCATCCCGAACACCAGCCGACACCACGTCGCCGAACAAATAGAAACACAACAGCTTGGGGATACACACAGGTCCTGCGGTACGACTTGGAAAACGGAGCAGGACAAACTAGATCGATCTATGGATCGCGGCGGTGCGCCCCAATGCGCAATGACGGCCACCCAGCCGGATATAACAAATACAAACCTGTTCGAGACGAATACCGCAGACCAGCTTCATTCGAGCTGTGTTGCAACGAGGCCCGACATAGAGGCGTCGCACACCCCCTATGCTTCACCGATGAAGTAATGGAACATGAATTCCCAGAAGGGTTCAAACCCGTAAACATCGAATCATATGATGGGACAACAAATCCCACGGTATGGATCGAGGACTTCCTTCTCCATATTCATATGGCCCACGGCGATGATCTCCATGCCATCAAGTATCTCCCGCTAAAATTCAAAGGACAAGCTCGGCACTGGTTGAACAGTCTGAACGAAAACTCTATTGGCAGTTGGGAGAACCTGGAAGATGTATTTCTTGACAACTTCCAAGGTACTTATGTCTGACCTCCGGATGCTAATGACTCAAGTCATATAATCCAACAGCCCGGAGAGTCAGCCAGGAAATTCTGGACTCGGTTCTTAACTGAAAAGAACCAGATCGTCGACAGTCCGGATGCCAAAGCCCTAGCAGCCTTTAAGCATAACATCCGTGACGAGTGGCTTTCCTGACACCTCGGCCAAGAGAAGCCAAAGTCCATGGCAGCCCTTACGACGCTTATGACCCGCTTTTGTGCGGGCGAAGATAGTTGGCAGCTCGTAGCAACAGCACCTCAAGAAAACCTGGCACTTCTGAAGCCAGAGATAGCAACGGCAAGCCCCGATGTAGTAGACACAAGCGTCAAAACAATGCCGATAACGCCAAAGACATGGCTGTCAACGCTGGATTTAGTGGCTCCAAGTCCGATCAGTGGAAGAAGCCATTTAAGAGAAACAATCCGGGCCCGTCTAGTTTGGACCGCATACTTGATCGTCCATGTCAAATCGACGGAACCCCCGATAAACCAGCCGATCACACCAACAGGGAATGTTGGGTCTTCAAACAGGCCGGCAAGTCAAACGCTGAAAGCAAAGAGAAGGGGCCGCAAAGTGATGATGATGATGATGAGCCCCGGCTATCGGTGTCAAAATCGGCGGATCTCGGGTAGGGGGTCCCGAACTGTGCATCTAAGGCTAATGGTACCAGGAGGCGGGGGACACGATGTTTACCCAGGTTCGGGCCCTCTCTATGGAGATACTACCCTACTTAATACTTGATTGATCTTGATTATATGAGTATTACAAGAGTTCATCTACCACGAGATCGTAGAGGCTAAACCCTATAAGCTAGCCTATGATTATGATTGTTCTCGTCCTACGGACTAAACCATCCGGTTTATATAGACACCGGAGGGGGCTAGGGTTACACAGAGTCGGTTACAGAGAAGGAGATCTATACATCCAAACTATCAAGCTTGCCTTCCACGCAAAGGAGAGTCCCGCCCGGACACGAGACGAAGTCTTCAATCTTGTATCTTCATAGTCCAACAGTCCGGCATAAGCATATAGTCCGGCTATCCGAGGACCCCCTAATCCAGGACTCCTCAGTAGCCCCTGAACCAGGCTTCAATGACGATGAGTCCGGCATGCAGATTGTCTTCAACATTGCAAGGCAGGTTCCTTCTTCGAATACTCGAAAGTAGATTTTGAACACATGAATCGGGTCCGGCTCTACAAAACCAATTCCACATACAACCGTAGAGAGCACAATCTTTCACTAATCTGCTGACAATTTTCATAGCATGACATCATGCTGTGGCCCGGTTATTATGTGAACCGTTGTTCTCAACCTGCGGCTGCATGTCTCGCGAGGCGGTTTTATTGGCACGTCTTGTCAAAGCAGAGACCGTGTTCCCCTTATCACGGGATTCTCATTAATACGAGTGTGGGTAACCCAAACTTGATGTTGGTACGACTCCTCGGTTTTAGGCAAGCTCCAAACGGCCACGCGGAGGACGCTTGATATTCGCCCTCTTTATAAGGAGGCCAAGGTCTGTCCTCTTCTTTCCACGCTTGATCCTTCCCCTCTCCTACCTCGAGTTCCAACACCCAAGGTTCAGTCCAAGCGCTCCGGACCTTCAAATATGTCCGGACCCAACCTTCAAGGTCGGTGGATGGCCTCTTCTGTCACAGAGGAGGACATCAAAAAGCTCAGAGAGGCTAGGTATCTGACCGCCGAGATTCTACATAGGCTACCTACTCCAGGGCAGGTTATCCCTACTCCCAAGCCCAACGAGAGCGTCGTATTCATCTCCCACTTCCTCATAGGGTTGGGTTTTAGTCTTGATCCCTTCGTTAGAGGGCTCATGTTCTATTATGGGCTAGATTTTCACGAACTAGCTCCAGATTCCATCCTCCACATCTCTTCGTTTAACGTTGTCTGTGAGGCCTTCCTCCGCATTACCCCCCACTTCGGCTTATGGCTCAAAACCTTTGGCGTGAAGGCAAAGATGATCGACGGTTGACACGCGGACTGTGGAGGCGCTATAATAAGCAAAGGTGCCAATGCCTATGGCCAAAGGGTTCCTTCCCGGAGGTATCCGACCTATGGCAACGAGAGTGGTTTTACATCACAGCACCCCGAGGTTCAAAGTGGGCAGCCTCCCCAGCCTTCCGCTCCGCCCCTCCACCAGAACTGGCATCATAGGTCAACAAGGGGCTGGATTGGGGGCCAGTTAATGATGTGCTGACATTGCAAAGCCGCATCCGAGATCTCCTCAAGAGGGATATCAGTCTCTTCAAAGTAATTCAAGTAATGTTAGTTCGTCAGGTCCTGCCATGCCAGCGTCGATCTCTCCGTATGTGGGAGTTCAACCCAGAAGGACCACAAACTATTCAAAACTTCTTTGGCATGACGCCCGAAGGGATGTATCGATTATTCTTCGGATCGCGAATAAAGTGTCCGTACACCACCGAGGATGCGGGTCTCAACTGCAACTGTCCGGATACCCAAGTAAGTAACTCCGCGACCGAACATGCTGTCATTATATTCGTCACAACTTTATTCTGAAAAATCTCCCTTGGACAGGACTGGATAAGAAAGGCAGAGAGGATCAGGTGTTCGGCCCCTCTTCCCGAAGGCTCGCCGGATCCTGTACTAACCAGGATGCTGGCTCGCGCACCCTATCAAGTGCCATCAGGAGAAGATGAGGGGAGGAGTGGAGAAGCCGAAAGCGGGCTTCATACACTGCACCTTCTAACCGGGGGAATTAGTGCCTCCATGTTGGAGGATGATTGGGGAGGTGAATCTAAAATCTCCTCTCCCCGCGGGAAGAAAAGGGCCGCCCCTGAAGACTTGGAGACGGAGGTTTCCAAACAAGGGAAGAAACCTTCACCAGGGGGCCCTGCCTCGGAGGGCATCCTTGCCGCAAAGCGCCCACAAGGGGGCCAGCCGTCAACCGAGCCGTAAGTGAACAAAGGCGCTTTAGTAAACAGGCCCTGCTCATTTTCTGAGAATAACAACCGAGACATATGTTTTGCAGACCAGCTCCTAGCCCTTCTCAACAATGTTCGTCCTCGGGGGATCTTCTTCCGGAGATGATGGAGAGCGAAACGCCCCCTCCTGCTTCCCCAGCTCATGAGGCGAACGACCGAGAGGTGTTGTCCTGGAGGGCTTCTCCTGATCCGCAAAGGCCGGAAGGTAACTCTTCGGCCACCCGAGGTCCGGACTTCTTGGCTCCCAAGGAGACCGATAGAAAAAGCCCGGGATTGTCCGGTGGACCGCCGGACATATTGATGGGTCTTCTGGAGCAAGCGGCTATGTCAGAGGCACATCATACCTTAATGGGTACGGTGGTTGAGAGTATTTCATCCGCAAAAAGCAGGTTGGATGAAGCCTTCACGAGCCTGCTAAGAGGCTTTGAGGTACACGAAGTAATGATATATATTTTTGGCTATACCACACACACAAGGTGTACTTTGTATAGATAGTAGCCCCTGAGACTCTGGTTGCCGTCTAGAAGAGGCGAATAGAGGATCATAGTCTCAGGTAATGATAGTGCTGCTTTTGTGCGTAGGCGGTTGCAGATCTGGTTCTGGGCTGGACTGCTGAATTTGCCGAATTGAGGCGGCAACTGGACTTGGCAGATGCACACATCACACTTGTGAACAAGCGGCTTGACGAGGCACATGGTATGTACATGAGGGTGTTCAGCAGATATTTAGAAGAGCGTGATGCTAGTATTAATGGTATGCTGTGATTGCAAATGGAGCTGCCACCGTGGAGACCCTGCGGGCAGAGCTTGCCCGGGCCAAGGAGCAAGCCAGGAGAAGTGATGCGGCTGTCCTGAAGGCAGACGAAGAGTTAAAAGCCGAACAGGCTGCTCATTGCCAAAGTAAGGGTAAAATAGCCGATATGGCAATTGAGCTACAAAATGCCGCCAGCTGTTTTGAGCTTCTCGAAAGGGAAAATAAAACAAAAATGGCTGACCTGGAGAAGGCTTTGCAAGCAGCAAAGGAAACTCGCTCTGAAATCAGAGCGGCGCGGGAGGAGCTTCGGCAAGCCGGTTATATCGCGGCTGGAAAGCCCTTTTTATTGCGAACGAATTTCGGTGATCCGAAGTATGCCCCTCTTGATCAACTGTGGAGTTCTGTAGACGCATGCTTGGATTTAGCGAAGAGTGTTGCTGATGCGACGGAGTATTTCCAAGATCGTGAAGATCATGAGGTGGAAAGATTGTTCTGGTCGCAGTTCAGTACTCCAAAGCATCTGCTGCTGTTGAATGACTGAATTGCCGAGTGGGCCGAGCTCCATAGGTTATCCGGTCTTGCCATGAAGGCTGTCGTGGATCATTTGTGGCCGAAGGAACCGAGCCCGGATAGTTATTTTGGTTTGGTGCAGCGATTTCTTCGTGCTGTGCCGCATATCGACGCTGTCAATAGGTCGGCGTGTATAGAGGGTGCGTGGATGGCTCTTGCCCGTGTTAAGACATACTGGACGAAGATGGAGGCCACCGATATTGCAACCAGGGGTCCGCCCGGGGGACAGGACTCGCCCGAGCACTATTTTGAAGAGGTTCTAGAAGGTGCCAGTTTAATAGAGGCTCGGTGCTCAAAGAATACCATGTTCCAGTGACATGTATCATGATTGTAGAAACAATGCTTTCGATAATAAAGGCTATATTTATACATTTACCCGTGAAGTATTGTAGTGCCTCCTGTGCGGCTGTTTATGTATGTATGTATATAACCTGAAAGTTTGCAGTCGTCGGCTTCAGCCCCCACGCATATAATGTAGGGGTGTTCGACAAAGCGCATAATCACACTTGTTCCAACATCTTGGTCCGTTAAGGAGGTGATAGCGCGACAAACCAGACAATCGGACTATATAGCTTTAACACTTTCACTTAGCCATAGGAGTTTGACGGTGGGGCTACTATATAGCCCCTGGTATGTCCGCGCTCATCCGAATATGGTGTGTGTACATACATGGCTGGGAAACCAGTCCTTCGTTAATGCGGAGGAATCGCGAAGATTCCGCTGGGTCATCAAGTGGTTGACCAGTCTCTCGCTTTATCATAACAGTCAGTTTTCGGTTTTCTCTACTGAGGTGCTCATCCAGGTGAACCAGGGCACAACCGCAGTAGTTCTCCCGGTGCCACCTTAGCCGATAGAGTGGAACGTAACGTAGAAAAATACGGGAGCCAGGCAAACCCAACTATTGACCAAAGACATGATTCGGAGCTGATGCATAATAGGCCAAACTCGCGACGCCGAACACTCCCGAAGGTATTCGGACTTTGCAATTTATAATGATCCTGAATTTCCGAATACGTGCATGTATTCGGTGTGACGAAAGAGCAGCTGTGGTGAGGACATAAATCCCAAAAAACACTTTGGGTGCTACCCTTATGTCGTCTATTGTAAATAATAATTTTGCCAATAGCGCCGATATCCCTCGTGGTCACTTTAAGTGCCAGGAGGGTTTGAGCCAACAAGAGACAGTAAAAAAAGGGTTTACACAGGGTCTTAATCTAAAAAGAAACCTTGGAACGGGTCCTTGCTGCACGTCTGCGCCTTTGTCTCTGTTGTGCCGCATCTTGGAAGGGTGTAGCACGGCAGTCGTCTGTAAAAAGTAAGGAAAGACTCAGATGAAATAATCTTATGTGACCGTGTACAATGTTGGTTAAACTTAATGAACCATGAAGATTCGATTTCTCGAGTGTAAATAGGATCCAGCCGAACTATGGATTCTTTTCGTGCGGGTAGCCCCTTACACCACATATGGGGGCGTAGCCGTTAGTCAAGCTCAAGTTTTAAGTGAGCCGCTACAAATGGTGGTGCGCCAAACACGTCTAGCGGTATCCGTTGTCTCGACGACCGATCAGATACTTGGGTTGGAGAGGCCGGTCAGTGGTTCGGCTGCTAGAGCCGCCACATCTTCTTCCGCATGGGGGGAACACTCTGTGTATACGCTAATTGTAATGATGCCACGTGGACCAGGCATCTTGAGTTTAAGATAAGCGTAATGCGGAATTTCGTTAAAATCAGAAAATGTCATTCTTCCGAGTAGTGCATTATAGCCGCTTCGGAATGGAGCGATGTCGAAGATTAGTTCTTCGCTTAGGAAGTTGTCAGGAGAACCGAACACAACTTCAAAAGTTAGAGATCCTGTGCAACGGGACTTTACGCCTGGTATTACTCCTTTAAAGGTAGCGTTGCTTTGGCTGATTCTTGATGGGTCTATCCCCATCCTGCGGACAGTGTCTTGATATATCAGATTGAGGCTACTGCCGCCGTCCATGAGGACTCGGGTGAGATGGTATCCGTTAATTATTTGGTCGAGCACCAAGGCAGTCGAACCTTCATGTCGGATACTTTCCATATGATCCCTGTGATCGAAAGTGATCGGGCAGGCTGACCATGGGTTGAATTTGGGGGTGACGGGTTCTATAGCATGTACACCACAAATCATGTTCACTGTTTTGACCTCTCATGGAATTTTTTCTGTCCCCCAGTGTTCGGCTGGCGAGGTTCATCCTCGTCTTCACATGGCGGCTCTCTCCCCTTGTGCTCAGCATTTAGCTTGCCGGCCTGCTTGAAAACCCAACATTCTCTGTTGGTGTGATTCGCAGGTTTCTCGGGGGTGCCATGAATCTGACATGATCTGTCTAGAATTTTGTTTAGGCTGGACGGTCCATCTCTGCTGCCTTTAAATGCCTTTTTTAGTTGACCGGGTCGAGAGCCCCTGAATCCGGCGTTTACCGCCGTGTTGTCTGGGTTGTCTTCATTATTTCTACGCTTGTTTTTATTACGTCGCGACTTCCCATTGCCATCCCTGATTTCGGATGTGCTTGGGTCGCTGGTGCCTCTACGGGCCAACCAACTATCCTCGCCCGCGCAAAAGCGGGTCATAAGGCTTGTTAGGGCTGCCATTGTCCTCGGCTTTTCCTGGCCGAGGTGTCTGACGAGCCATTCGCCCCGGACACTGTGTTTGAAAGCCGCTAAGGCTTCGGCATCCGGGCAGTGACGATTTGGTTTTTCTTGGTGAGAAATCTGTTCCAAAGCTTACGGGCTAACTCTCCAGGTTGTTGGACTATGTGACTTAGATCATCTGCATCCGGAGGTCGGACATATGTCCCTTGAAAATTATCCCTGAAAGCATCCTTGAGTTCCTCCCAACTTCCAATGGAATTTTCGAGGAGGCTTTTCAACTAGTGCCGAGCTGGTCCTTTCAACTTGAGGGGTAGGTATTTGATGGCGTGGAGATCATCTCTGCGAGCCATATGTATGTGAAGGATAAAGTCCTCAATCCAGACTGCAGGGTCTGTTGTTCCGTCGTATGCCTTGATTTTCACGGGTTTGAACCCCTCTGAAAATTCATGGTCCAGCACCTCGTCGGTGAAGCACAGGGGGTGTGCGGCGCCCCTGTGTCTGGAAGTGTCGTGGCGTGGGTCCGATGGCTGTAGTGTGTGATGTTGATTCTGAGCTGGTAGTTGATTAGTATAGGCAGTTTGGTTGCTGTGATCTTGCGTAGGGACACGTTTCCTAGACCCGTAAATGGACCTAGCCATACCAGCTCTCTTGTGAAGGTGCTCACATAGATCATGCGCTGACTTGTGTGCGACATCATCCGCCGCTCTGTCTCGTCCACGGGGTGATCGGTCTGGCCGATCGACCGTATTGTTTTTGACGGGATGGGCTCTGTAGCCTCGTCATCGAATCCGGGCAACAGCTTGCGCTTTGGGTAGCTCTTTGTGTGGCGATCGCCACCGTGCTCTTTTTTTAGTGTCGAGCACTTTATTCCATCTGTGGTTGAGCGTATCCTGTGCGGCCTTAAGCCTTTGTTTCTACTTCTTCAAGCTCCTCGTGGTGGCAATAAGCCTTCTATGGAGGTTCTCTTGTTCCAAGTGTTTCTCTGGTATGGTGTGTGCGTCGTCGTCCGGACTGTTCTCCTCACTGGAGACAGGTTTATAAGTTTTGTCTTCGACATCATCGTGATCGGACTGCGGCCCCGGACTATGTTCGCCGTCCCCTGGCTCATGCTGCTCTATCGCTGGGTCTACGGGGTCGTCGTTATCCTTAGAGTCATCTGGGGTATTGTTCTTTCTTGTGTCGTCATTGCTGTTTTTGCTGTGGCAGGCTTTGGACCGGCGTCGCTGACGTTGGCGCTTTGATTGCCTTCTAAGGGGACTATCCTCCATTGTGTCCTTGCCGTTGCTTTCTTTGGGTGTGTCCACCATATATATATCATATGATGAGGTGGCCGTCCAGCGCCCTGTGGGCGGTGGTTCCTGTTCTTCTCCGGCATCGTCGTCCATACCGTCGATGTCTTTAGAGTCGAAATCACGCATGTCGGTTAAGTCATCGACAGCGGCTACTAAGTGGGTGGTGGGTAGGTAACGAATTTCTTCGTCGTCCGCTTCCCACTCAAGAAGGACACAGTTCGGCCTGGAGTCTCCTGATAAGGAGAGAGATTTTAATGATCTTAGCACGTTGCCCAAGGTTGAGTGCTGAAAGATATCCGCGGAGGTAAACTCCATGATCGGTGCCCAGTCAGATTCGCTGGGCACGGATGTGCACGGTTCGGAGCATGTGGCCGGAGACGAGTCCGAGGGTCCGATGACACTGACCTCACTGGAGGTGAAGCCTGTGTTCGGCTCTATCGCCGATGAGTATGTGGCCTCCGTGGCGGGGTCTATCCACCCATCCCCGGATGGCATGATCTGTTCTGGATTTGGAGCCGGAACAGCTATAGGCGCGATCTCCTCGACACAGTTTGACGGCAGATCTAAGTCATGCTCACCGTGACTGTACGGCGCACCTGTCATGGGCTCGAATCCGTCGAGGATCAAGTCCCAGTGGACGTCGACAGTATAGTTCAGGCTTCCAAACCTAACCTGATGGCCAGGGGCGTAGCTATCGATCTGCTCCAGATGGCCAAGCGAATTGGTCCGCAGGGCGAAGCCACCGAGTATGCAGATCTGTCTGGGAAGGAAAACCTCACCCTGGATCGCATCATTGTAGATGATTGAAGGAGCCATCAAGCCTTACCATGACGTCACAGTGGAACTCTCAATGAAAGCACCAATGTCGGTGTCAAAACCGGCAGATCTCGGGTAGGGGGTCCCAAACTGTGCGTCTAAGGCTAATGGTAACAGGAGGCAGGGGACAAGATGTTTACCCTGGTTCGGGCCCTCTCTATGGAGGTAATACCCTACTTCCTGCTTGATTGATCTTGATGATATGAGTATTACAAGAGTTGATCTACCACGAGATCGTAGAGGCTAAACCCTATAAGGTAGCCTATGATTATGATTGTTCTCGTCCTATGGACTAAACCCTCCAGTTTATATATACACCGGAGGGGGCTAGGGTTACACAGAGTCGGTTACAGAGAAGGAGATCTATACATCCGAACTGCCAAGCTTGCCTTCCATGCAAAGGAGAGTCCCGCCCGGACACGGGACGAAGTCTTCAATCTTGTATCTTCATAGTCCAACAGTCCGGCATAAGCATATAGTCCGGCTGTCCGAGGACCCCCTAATCCAGGACTCCCTTACCGGCCACCGAAGACAGGAGGACAAAAGAAGTTTCCTCCACAAGTCAAAACGGTGAATATGATATACGCCACCCAAATCCCCAAGAGGGAGCGGAGGTGCGCACTCAGGGACGTCTACACAATGGAGTCATTCGCCCCAAAGTACAACCCATGATCATCCTGTCCGATCACCTTTGATTGCAGGGACCATCAGACCAGTATCTGTCATGGCAGTCCAGCCGCACTTGTGCTCGACCCAATCATTGATGGATTCCACCTTACACGAGTCCTTATGGATGGTGGAAATAGCCTGAACCTGCTCTATCAGGATATAGTTCGAAAGATGGGTATCGATCCTTCAAGGATAAGGCCCACAAAAACCACCTTCAAAGGTGTCATACCAGATGTAGAGGCCTGTTGTACGGGCTCAATCGCACTTCAAGTGGTCTTCGGATCCCCGGATAACTTCTGAAGCGAAGAGCTAATCTTCAACCCTGTCCCCTTCCACAGCGGCTATCACGCATTGCTCGGAGGAACTGCATTCGCCAGATTCAATGCAGTGCCACACTATGCTTATCTTAAGCTCAAGATGCCTGGTCCACATGGTATCATAACAGTCAACGGAAACACGGAACGCTCCCTCCTTACTAAGGAGCACACCATTGCCCTCACTGCAGAAGCACGGAGCGGCCTCTTCAGGTCGAACCTCAATTCGGCGGTCAAGCTCCCGGATACTGTCAAACGAGTCTGAACTACACAAGAGCAGGTCAGTCTAGTTCGTCAAGAGCTCAACTAGCAGTCCGGCCTCTGTCCCAACCCCGACCAAACAACGGCTTTTGTACCGCGCGTACATAATTACACACTCAAAATACCATGGGGATAGACGGAGGCACAGCTAGGTTGTGTTCCACAATGCGGCTCAACCGCCCCTGGACACACATCACTTTATATTTTATTTTTTTTCTTTTCTTTTCATGTCAATTTTGTTTAGGCCGTTACGGGCGGCCTGATTGCCGGACTTATCAAAGGACGGATATACCAAAGAGGGAAGTAGCTCGAACGGGCGAGGGAATCTCTGGATATTCTTTTCACGGATCATTCGATCTGTCTCTGGATCGGCATGTAGCTCCCCCGTGGTCACAGCAGGTTCCAAAGTCATATTGTTTATTGCACTACTTGTCCTTATACGCGTCGACATACTATTGAATTAGAATGAAAGCAATCTGCGGTCCTATCTATATGACATTCACTTGTTGTTTAAATTTTTTGATATTGTTTGTCAAGTAGCAGCCATACACTCTGGTACGCCCTCATTCGCCAGGGGCTTCATTGTACCCCATAACATGGCAAGAAAGTCCGAACAACTTCATGGTTGTTCGGCACCCCGAACTTCTAGCGTTATATGCATTGGCTCCGAATCATGTCCTTGTTCGATAGTTGGGTTGCCCGGCTCCTATGCTTGCTACCCTATGTTCCGCTATATCGGCTAGGGTAGTAAAGGGAGAACTACTGCGATTGTGTCCCGATTCTTCCGGATGAGCACCTCACTAGAGAAAGCCAAAAACTGACTGTCATGATGCGGCGAGAGCTGGTCAGCTGTTCGAGAGGTGACAAAATATTTAGCGATTTCTTCCGCATTATGCGATAATCAATGCATCATGCGGCGGATCGGTTTTTATCCGATTAGGTGTTTTACAATACCCCAAGTTCGGTCTTCCGAACACTAGGGGCTGCGCCTACCTTTCTTTTGTCAAACTCCTATGGCTGAGTGAGGGTGATAGAGCCTTATAGTCCGATTGCCTGGTTCGTTGCGCTAAACACCTCCTTTAAGGACTAAAAATCTGGAGTAAAGAATGTTTAGATTTATCCTGAACACCCACGTACTTCCTACGTGGGGGCAGAAGCCGACGACTGGCCAACTCTGAGAATTAATTTAAAAATGGCCGCACAGGAGATAAAAATTCAAATAACAAGCATTATTTTACATAACGACCTTGTTTCATATTACAACACAGGATAACATGCATATATTCAGTAGAATATGTTGGAAATATGCCCTAGAGGCAATGATAAATTAGTTATTATTATTATATTTCTATGTTCATGATAATCGTTTATTACCCATGCTATAATTGTATTGATAGGAAACTCAGATACATGTGTGGGTACATAAACAACACCATGTCCCTAGTAAGCCTCTAGTTGACTAGCTCGTTGATCAACAGATGGTTATGGTTTCCTGACCATGGACATTGTATGTCCTTGATAACGGGATCACATCATTTGGAGAATGATGTGATGGACAAGACCCAATCCTAAGCCTAGCACAAAGATCGTAGTTCGTATTCTAAAGCTTTTCTAATGTCAAGTATCATTTCCTCAGACCATGAGATTGTGCAACTCCCGGATGCCGTAGGAATGTTTTGGTTGTACCAAACGTCACAACGTAACTAGGTGGCTATAAAGGTGCACTACAGGTATCTCCGAAAGTGTCTGTTGGGTTGGCACGAATCGAGACTGGGATTTGTCACTCCGGTTGACGGAGAGGTATCTCTGGGCCCACTCGGTAGGACATCATCATAATGTGCACAATGTGACCAAGGGGTTGATCACGGGATGATGTGTTACGGAACGAGTAAAGAGACTTGCCGGTAACGAGATTGAACAAGGTATCGGCATACCGACGATTGAATCTTGGGCAAGTACAATACCGCTAGACAAAGGGAATTGTATATGGGATCGATTGAGTCCTTGACATCGTGGTTCATCCGATGAGATCATCGTGGAACATGTGGGAGACAACATGGGTATCTAGATCCCTCTGTTGGTTATTGACTGGAGAAAGTCTCGGTCATGTCTGCATGATTCTCGAACCCGTAGGGTCTACACACTTAAGGTTCGATGACGCTAGGGTTATAAAGGAGGTTTGTATGTGGTTACCGAATGTTGTTCGGAGTCCCGGATGAGATCCCAGACGTCACGAGGAGTTCCAGAATGGTCCGGAGGTAAAGATTTATATATGGGAAGTCCTGTTTTGGTCACCGGAAAAGTTTTGGGTTTTATCGGTAACGTACCGGGACCACCGGGAGGGTCCCGGGGGTCCACCAAGTGGGGCCACTGGCCCCGGAGGGCTGCATGGGCCAAGTGTGGGAGGGTACCAGCCCCAGGTGGGCTGGTGCCCCCCCCACAAGGGCCCAAGGTGCCTAGGGTTGGGGGAGGGGGCGCACCCACCTAACTTGGGGGGCAAGTTTCCCCTCTCCCCCCCCTTGGCCGCCACCCTAGATGGGATTGGGGGCAGCCGCACCCCTTGGGGTGGAAACCCTAGACGGGGCGCACCCCCCTCGCTCTCCCCTTTATATATTTGAGGTCTTGAGGGCTGCCAACACATGAGTTTCTCTCCCTCTTGGCGCAGCCCTACCTCTCTCCCTTCTCCTCTCTCGTGGTGCTTGTCGAAGCCCTGCAGGATTGCCACGCTCCTCCACCACCACCACGCCGTTGTGCTGCTACTGGACGGAGTCTTCCTCAACCTCTCCCTCTCTCCTTGCTGGATCAAGGCGTGGGCGACGTCACCGGGTTGTACGTGTGTTGAACGCGGAGGTGCCGTCCGTTCGGCACTAGGATCTCCGGTGATTTGGATCACGACGAGTACGACTCCTTCAACCCTGTTCTCTTGAACGCTTCCGCTTAGCGATCTACAAGGGTATGTAGATGCACTCTCCTTCCCCTCGTTGCTGGTTTCTCCATAGATAGATCTTGGTGACACGTAGGAAAATTTTGAATTTCTGCTACGTTCCCCAACAGTGGTATTAGAGCTAGGTCTATTGCGTATATTCTTCGCACGAGTAGAACACAAAGTAGTTGTGGGCGTTGATTTTGTTCAATATGCTTACCGTTACTAGTCCAATCTTGTTTCGACGGTATTGTGGGATGAAGCTGCCCGGACCGACCTTACACGTACACTTACGTGAGACAGTTTCCACCGACTGACATGCACTTGGTGCATAAGGTGGCTAGCGGGTGCCAGTCTCTCCCACTTTAGTCGGAACGGATTTGATGAAAAGGGTCCTTATGAAGGGTAAATAGCAATTGGCATATCACGTTGTGGTTTTGCGTAGGTAAGAAACATTCTTGCTAGAAACCCATAGCAGCCACGTAAAACATGCAAACAACAATTAGAGGACGTCTAACTTGTTTTTGCAGGGTATGCTATGTGATGTGATATGGCCAAGAAGAATGTGATGAATAATATGTGATGTATGAGATTGATCATGTTCTTGTAATAGGAATCACGACTTGCATGTCGATGAGTATGACAACCGGCAGGAGCCATAGGAGTTGTCTTAATTTATTGTATGACCTGCGTGTCATTGTACAACGCCATGTAATTACTTTACTTTATTGCTAACCGGTAGCCATGGTAGTAGAAGTAATAAGTTGGCGAGACAACTTCATGGAGACACGATGATGGAGATCATGATGATGGAGATCATGGTGTCATGCTGGTGACGATGATGATCATGGAGCCCCGAAGATGGAGATCAAGAAGGAGCAAAATGATATTGGCCATATCATGTCACTATTTGATTGCATGTGATGTTTATCATGTTTATACATCTTATTTGCTTAGAACGACGGTAGTAAATAAGATGATCCCTCATTAAAATGTCAAGAAAGTGTTCCCCCTAACTATGCACCGTTGCGAAAGTTCGTCGTTTCGAAGCACCACGTGATGATCGGGTGTGATAGATTCTTACGTTCACATACAACGGGTGTAAGCCAGATTTACACACGCGAAATACTTAGGTTGACTTGACGAGCCTAGCATGTACAGACATGGCCTCGGAACACAAGAGACCGAAAGGTCGAGAATGAGTCATATAGTAGATACGATCAACATGAAGATGTTCACCGATGATGACTAGTCTGTCTCACGTGATGATCGGACACGGCCTAGTTGACTCGGATCATGTAATCCCTTAGATGACTAGAGGGATGTCTATCTAAGTGGGAGTTCATGAGATGAACTTAATTATCCTGTAAATAGTCAAAAGATCTTTGCAAATTATGTCTTAAGCTCGCATTTTAGTTCCACTGTTTAGATATGTTCCTAGAGAAAATATAGTTGAAAGTTGACAGTAGCAATTATGCGGACAGTAGAAAGCTTATGTCCTTAATGCACCGCTCAGTGTGCTGAACCCCAAACGTCGTCTGTGGATGTCGTGAACATCGGACATACAGGTTTTGATAACTACGTGATAGTTCGGTTAAACGGTTTAGAGTTGAGGCACCAAAGACGTTTTCGAAACATCACAGAACATATGAGATGTTTCGAGGGCTGAAATTGGGATTTCAGGCTCGTGCCCACGTCAAGAGGTATAAGACCTCCGACAATTTTCTTAGCCTGCAAACTAAGGGAGAAAAGCTCAATCATTGAGCTTGTGCTCAGATTGTCTGAGTGCAACAATCACTTGAATCGAGTGGGAGTTGATCTTCCAGATGAGATAGTGATGTTTCTCCAAAGTCATTGCCACCAAGCCGCTAAAGCTTCGTGATGAACTATAACATATCAGGGATAGATATGATGATCCTTGAGGTATTCGTGATGTTTGACACCGCGAAAGTAGAAATCAAGAAGGAGCATCAATTGTTGATGGTTGGTGAAACCACTAGTTTCAAGAAGGGCAAGGGTAAGAAGGGGCACTTCATGAAATGGTAAATCAGTTGCTGCTCCAGTGAAGAAAACCCAAATATGAACCCAAACCCGAGACTAAGTGCTTCTGTAATAAGGGGAACAACCACTAGAACAGAATTACCGTAGATACTTGGTAGATAAGAATGCTGGCAAGGTCGGTAGAAGTATATTGGATATACATTATGTTAATTTGTACTTTACTAGTACTCCTAGTAGCACCAAGGTATTAGATACCGGTTCGGTTGCTAAGTGTTAGTAACTCGAAATAAAAGCTACGGAATAAACGGAGACTAGCTAAAGGTGAGCTGACGATATGTGTTGGAAGTGTTTCCAAGTTTGATGTAATCAAACATCGCATGCTCCCTCTACCATCAAGATTAGTATTAAACCTAAATAATTGTCATTTGTTGTTTGCGCTGAGCATAGACATGATTGGATTGTGTCTAATCGCAATATGGTTATTCATTTAAGGAGAATAATGGTTACTCTCTTTTATTTGAATAATACCTTCAATGGTCTTGCACCTAAAGGAATGGTTTATTGAATCTTGATCGTAGTGATACACATTTTCATGCCAAAAGATATAAGATAGTAATGATAGTACCACTTACTTGTGGCACTGCCATGTAAGTCATATTGGTATAAAACACATGAAGAAGCTCCATGTTCGTGGATCTTTGGACTCACTCATTTTTGAAAAGTTTGAGACATGCGAACCATGTCTGTTGGTGTATACGCATGAAGAAACTCCATGCAGATGGATCGTTTGGACTCACTTGATTTTGAATCACTTGAGATATGCAAATCATACCACATAGGCAAGATGACTGAAAAGCCTCAATTTCAGTAAGATGGAACAAGATAGCAACTTGTTGGAAGTAACACACTTTGATGTGTGCAGTCCAATGAGTGCTGAGGCATGCAGTGAATATCGTTATGGTTTACTTCACAAATGATTTAAGTAGATACTGTATATTTACTTGATGAAACACAAGTCTGAATCATTGAATGGTTCAAGTAATTTCAAAGTGAAGTTGAACTTCATTGTGACAAGAGGATAAAATGTCTATGATATGATCATAGAGATGAGTATCTGAGTTACGATCTTTGGCACACAATTAAGACATTGTGGAAATTGTTTCACAATTAATACCGCCTGGAACACCATAGTGTGATGGTGTGTCCGAACATCATAGTTGCACCCTATTGGATATGGTGCGTACCATGATGTCTCTCATCAAATTACCACTATCGTTCATGGGTTAGGCATTAGAGACAACCACACTCACTTTAATAGGGAACCACGTAATTCCGTTAAGATGACACCGTTTGAACTGTGGTTTGGAGAAACCTAAGTTGTCGTTTCTTAAAATTTGGGGCTGCGACGCTTATGTGAAAAGTTTCATCGTGATAAGCTCGAACCCAAAACGGATAAATACATCTTCATAGGATACCCAAAATGGTTGGGTATACCTCCTATCTCAGATCCGGAAGCAAAAGTAATTGTTTCTAGAAACAGGTCCTTTCTCGAGGAAAAGTTTCTCTCGAAAGAATTGAGTGGGAGGATGGTGGAGACTTGATGAGGTTATTGAACCGTCACTTCAACTAGTGTGTAGCAGGGCACAGGAAGTTGTTCCCCTGACACCTACACCAATTGAAGTAGAAGCTTATGATAGTGATCATGAAGTTTCGGATCAAGTCACTACCGTACCTCGTAGGGTGACAAGGATGCGTACTACTTCAGAGTGGTACGCAATCCTGTCTTAGAGGTCATGTTGCTAGATAACAATGAACCTACGAGCTATGGAGAAGCGATGGTGGGCTCAGATTCCGACGAATGGCTCGAGGCCATAAAAATCCGAGAACGGATCCATGACTTTGGAAGAACTACTTGATGGTTGTAAGGCTATTGGGTATAGATGGATTTTAGAAGAAGACAGACAATGATGGTAAGTATCACCATTAAGAAAGCTCGAGTTGTCGTTAAGATGTTTTCCGACAAGTTCAAGGAGTTGACTACGATGAGACTTTCTCACTCGTAGCGATGCTAAGAATCTGTTGGGATTATATTAGCAATTACTGCATGATTTATGAAATCTTGCATATAGGATGTCAAAACATTGTTCCCTCGACGTTATACTTGAGGAAAGGTTGTATGGGATACAACCAGAAGGTTTTGTCAATCATGAAAGACGCTAATAAGTATGCAAAGCTCCAACAATCCTTCTTAGGACTGGAGTAAGCATCTCGGAGTTGGAATGTACGCTTTGATGAGATGATCAAAGATTTTGGGTTTATACAAAGTTTGTGAGAAACTTGTATTTCCAAAGAAGTGAGTGGGAGCACTATAGAATTTCTGATGAGTATATGTTGTTGACATATTTATGATCAGAAATGATGTAGAATTTTCTGTAAAACATATAGGGTTATTTGAAAAGTGTTTTTCAATGGAAAACCTGGATTAGGCTACTTGAACAATAAGCATCAAGATCTATAAGATAGATCAAAATGCTTAATAATACTTTCAAATGAGCACATACCTTGACATTATCTTGAAGGTGTTCAAGATGGATCAGTCAAAGAAGGAGTTCTTGCCTGAGTTGTAAGGTATGAAGGTAAGAGTTAAAGCTCGACCACGGCAGAAGAGAGACAAAGGACGAAGGCCGTCCCCTACGCTTAAGACGTAGGCTCTATAGTATGCTATGTTGTGTACCACACCGGAAGTGTGCCTTGCCATGAGTCGGTCAAGGGGTGCAAGAATGATCCAGGAACGGATCATTGGACAGCGGTCAAAATTATCCTTAGAGGAATAAGGAAATGTTTCTCGATTATGGAGGTGATAAAGAGTTCGGCGTAAAGGGTTGCGTTGATGCAAGCTTTAACACCTATCCGAATGACTCTGAGTAGCAAACCGGATACGTATAGTGAAGCAACCATTTGGAATAGCTTCAAGTGGAGCGTGGAAGTAGCATTTACAATATGACATAGAGAATTGCGAAGTACATACGGATCTGAATGTTGCAGAATCGTTGACTAAAACCTCTCTCACAAGCAAAACATGATCAAACCCCAGAACACATTGAGACTTAATCACATGGTGATGTGAACTAGTTTAGACACTAGTAAACTCTTTGGATGTTGGTCACATGGCGATGTGACCTGTCTGTTTTAATCACATGGCAATGTGAACTAGATTATTGACTCTAGTGCAAGTGGGAGACTGTTGGAAATATGCCCTAGAGGCAATGATAAATTAGTTATTATTATTATATTTCCGTGTTCATGATAATCGTTTATTACCCATGCTATAATTGTATTGATAGGAAACTCAGATACATGTGTGGGTACATAAACAACACCATGTCCCTAGTAAGCCTCTAGTTGACTAGCTTGTTGATCAACATATGGTTATGGTTTCCTGACCATGGACATTGGATGTCGTTGATAACGGGATCACATCATTTGGAGAATGATGTGATGGACAAGACCCAATCCTAAGCCCAGCACAAAGATCGTAGTTCGTATGCTAAAGCTTTTCTAATGTCAAGTATCATTTCCTTAGACCATGAGATTGTGCAACTCCCAGATGCCGTAGGAATGCTTTGGTTGTACCAAATGTCACAACGTAACTGGGTGGCTATAAAGGTGCACTACAGGTATCTCCGAAAGTGTCTGTTGGGTTGGCACGAATCGAGACTGGGATTTGTCACTCCGGTTGATGGAGAGGTATCTCTGGGCCCACTCGGTAGGACATCATCATAATGTGCACAATGTGACCAAGGGGTTGATCACGGGATGATGTGTTACGGAACGAGTAAAGACTTGCCAGTAACGAGATTGAACAAGGTATCGGCATACCGACGATCGAATCTCGGGCAAGTACAATACCGCTAGACAAAGGGAATTGCATACGGGATCGATTGAGTCCTTGACATCGTGGTTCATCCAATGAGATCATCGTGGAACATGTGGGAGCCAACATGGGTATCCAGATCCCGCTGTTGGTTATTGACCGGAGAACGTCTCGATCATGTCTGCATGATTCCCGAACCCGTAGGGTCTACACACTTAAGGTTCGATGACGCTAGGGTTATAAAGGAAGTTTGTATGTGGTTACCGAATGTTGTTCAGAGTCCCGAATGAGATCCTAGACGTCACGAGGAGTTCCGGAATGGTCCGGAGGTAAAGATTTATATATGGGAATTCCTGTTTTGGTCACCGGAAAAGATTCGTGCTTTATCGGTAACGTACCGGGACCACCGGGAGGGTCCCGGGGGTCCACCAAGTGGGGCCACCAGCCCCGGAGGGCTGCATGGGCCAAGTGTGGGAGGGTACCAGCCCCAGGTGGGCTGGTGCGCCCCCCCCCACAAGGGCCCAAGGCGCCTAGGGTTGGGGGAGGGGGCGCACCCACCTAACTTGGGGGGCAAGTTTCCCCTCTCCCCCCCCCTTGGCCGCCACCCTAGATGGGATTAGGGGCAGCCGCACCCCTTGGGGTGGAAACCCTAGAGGGGGCGCACCCCCTTCCCTCTCCCCTATATATATTTGAGGTCTTGAGGGCTGCCAACACATGAGTTTCTCTCCCTCTTGGCGCAGCCCTACCTCTCTCCCTTCTCCTCTCCCGCGGTGCTTGGCGAAGCCCTACAGATTGCCACGCTCCTCCACCACCACCACACCTTTGTGCTGCTGCTGGACGGAGTCTTTCTCAACCTCTCTCTCTCTCTCTCCTTGCTGGATGAAGGCGTGGGAGACGTCACCGGGCTGTACGTGTGTTGAACGCGGAGGTGCCGTCCGTTCGGCACTAGGATCTCCGGTGATTTGGATCACGACGAGTACGACTCCTTCAACCCCGTTCTCTTGAATGCTTTCGCTTAGCGATCTACAAGGGTATGTAGATGCACTCTCCTTCCCCTCATTGCTGGTTTCTCCATAGATTGATCTTGGTGACACGTAGGAAAATTTTGAATTTCTGCTACGTTCCCCAACAGAATATAATATCCTTGGCACATTGCTTCGCCACAAGGCGGGATCCCTCCAGGACACTGTCATAATACAACTCGGGCTTGCAGTGCTCTTTCCCTTCGGGCGGTTCAGTCATCAGCTTCACAGCATCCATCTTCGCCCAGTGCACCTTGACGCGGGCAAAGGCCATTCGTGCACCTTCGATGTAGACCGACCGCTTGATGGCGTCAAGCCGAGGGCAGGCACTAACCAACCGCTTCATGAGTCCAAAGTAGCTGCTGGGCATCGCTTCGGCAGGCCATAGCCGGATAATCAAATCCTTCAGGGCTAGTTCGACCGCCCTATGCAGCTCGACTAGCTGCTTCAGCTGATCGGTAAAGGGTACTGGATATTTTGGCGCAAGATATTGTGACCAGAACAACTTCTCCATAGAGCTCCCCTCTTCAGCTCGGTAGAATTATGCGGCGTCAGACATGCTGCATGGCAGATCCGCAAACACCCCTGGAGAACTCCGAATCTGGGTCAGTAAACGAAATCTTCCCTTCACATATTTTCTCTACATAATAAAGGCCTTACCCGCCGAGATCTTTCTGGCCTCCTGGATTTCCTAGAAGGCGCCTTGGGCTTTAGCTCGGGCATCGTGTGCGGATTGACGAGCCTTGGTGAGTTTGGACTCTTTATCCACTATATTCTGCTCCAAGGTCGCACACTTCTTTATGGCTTCTTGGAGCTCTTGTTGAACTTCAATGACCCGGGCCTCGTGGTTTTCACGAGCGGCCTGCTCCTTGGCCACCTTCTTCTCGGCCTGGGCTACCGCCTTCTTAAGAGCCTTGACTTCGGTCGCTAATACATATCATGACATTTTTTAGTAAAAATAAATTATTCATTTGTATTTGAATACAAACAAAGTTATCACATACCTTGGTTATCTTCCAATTGCTTTTTTACTTGGCCGAGCTCCTTTTTGGCCCGCTCCAGAGTCTGCTTCAGTCTGGAGACCTCCGCAGTATGAGAGGTTGCAGTCAATAACGACGCCTGCTCATTCACATAGGTATTTCCTAGTTAGTCTCCTGCGAAATAGATTTGATCTTCTGTCTGGCTTTCTGTTCGAACACCGAACAGTGTATCAGGGGCTACTATCTATATTGTGACATTCTTTTTCATTACTTACCTCAAAGCCTGTTAGAAGGCTGGTGCAGGCTTCGGTCAGCCCGCTTTTGGCGGACTGGATCTTCTCAATCACCGCACCCATAAGGGTACGGTGCTCTTCAACGATGGAAGTGCTTTGCAGCGCCGCCAATAAAGTATCTAGCACCTCTGGGTGGACCGAGATCACCGGCGGAATAGGCGCACCACCTTCTGTGGAAGGAGGTTGCTGGCCTGATTCCGGAGCCGTATTGGTCTCCGGAATTGTCTCTGGCTGGGGGCCGAATTCAGGACGGCCCCCGCCGTCAGCATCCATGGGGGCCTGCTCCCCCATGTGTTCGGCTACCGAGGTTTGACCCTCCGGTGCCGCCTCGATAGTCTCCTGAGCTCCGCCCTGGCCTGGGCCCCTTTGGGACGACATCTCGGTGTTGTCCACGCCTTTGTTGGAGGAGGCCGTCGGGAGGGTCTCGCTGTCCATCGCATCAGGGTCCAGTGAATCTTCTGATGAAGATCGCTCGATGTTGGACCCGACCGGACTGCAGAATGCGTGACTCAATACATTAATGTTATGCAAAAGTGAGACTTGATATATGAATGTGTCCAGGTTTCTTTGTACTCACGATTTGGCCAGGGGCTTGACCCTGGGTTCCCACTCTAGGCTGCTATCAGTAGCTGGGGTGGATTCATTTGGAAGGGAAGCTTTCCCCTTCTTAGACATTTCGGCCTCCAAACGTCTGGAGGCCGTCCTCTTCTTTCTCCCCCTCGCAGGGGGGACTGGCTTTCCTCTTCTTTCTCCTCCTCTCCCCTGTCTTCTTCGGTGGAGGAGTGGGCCTCGATGTCTTCGGACACCATGTCCGAAGTACCCTTGCGGCGGAGCCCGCCCCTGGTCTCCTTGGCCTCCTTCTTGGACTTCTTCTTCAGTGCCTTATAAGGCGTCGGGACTAGGATCTTCATCAGAAGTGGGCCGGCTTATTCTTCAGGCAGCGGGGCCGGACAGTAGATCCGCTCTGCCTTCTTTGTCCAGCCCTGGGAGAATCGTTGGGGAAATATTAGGTGTTTTCCCCAAAGTATACAAATAAAGGATACACCTTGAAAACATATAAAGACTTACCAAATTTGCGGGGCGGGACAATTTGTGCCCGCGATCCTCGGCGGTGTCTGGCCACGACTTGCCATGTTTGAATAGCACTTTCCAGATGTCTTCATACATCGTGCCGAAGAACCCTAGCAAGGTTTGGTGCTTGGCCGGATCAAACTCCCATAGATTGCAAGTCTGGCGTTGACAGGGAAGGATCCGGCGAACTAGCATCACCTGGACCACACCAACAAGTTTGATATTCTTGTTCTCCATGATCTTGATACGTGTTGGGAGCATAGTCAGCTCATATGACGAAGACCAGTCTAGGCCCTTTTTGAGCCAGGACGTGAGCCACAGTGGGGCTCCAGATTGGAATTCAGGGGCTGCGACCCATTTGGTGCCGCGTGGCTCGATGACATAGAACCACTGTTGTTGCCAACCTTTGACGAACTCGTTGAATGTACCTAATGGCCATTTGATGTTGGGCATCTTGCTCACCATGGCACCTCCACAGTCAGCATGTTCGCCGCCTACCACCTTTGGCTTCACGTTGAAGATCTTTAGCCACAGTCCGAAGTTTGGAGGGGTGCGGAGGAAAGCCTCACACACGAGGATGAATCTCGAGATGTTGAGGAAGGAATTGGGGGATAGGTCATGGAAATCAATCCTGTAGTAATACATAAGGCCGCGAACAAATGGGTGGAGGGGAAACCCCAGCCCGCGGACGAAGTGAGGGAGGAATACAACCCACTCGTGGGGTTCTGGAGTAGGGATGATCTGTCCCGCTACCGGGAGACGGTGCACGATCTTCTTGGCCAGGTATCCGTCCTACCAGAGTTTCTTGATATCCTTCTCCTTGATGGAGGAGGCCATCCACTTGCCTTGCGCTCTGGATCCGGACATGGTTGGAGTGCTTTTGGGGGTGGAAGAGGCGGGTGCTTGGGCGCTGGAACTCGAGAATGAATGGGCAGAGGAAGAAGAAGGCGTGGGTGAAAGAAGGAATCCATATCCCTTTATAAAGGCAGTAAAAATCATGCGCCTCCCCACTTGCCCTAAAGCTCACTTATTTCCCAAGCGTTGTGCGGATGGCACAGTTGGGTTACCAATACCCGCATTGATGAGAATCCCGTGATAAGGGGACATGATCTCTGCTTTGACAAGACGTGCCAATGAAACCGCGATCGAAATACGAAGGGGCAAGATAAAAACGGTTCGAATAAAGACTGGGCCATGGCGTGATGTCACACTATGAGTTGTCAGCAGATTGGACTCATGGGATATTATACTCTCTACAGTGGTATGTGGAATTTGTTTTGCAGAGCCGGACACGATTCTTATGTTCAAGATCTACTTAGAAGTATTCAGAGAAGAAACCCGCCTTGCAATGCCGAAGACGATCTGTGCGCCAGACTCGTCGTCATTGAAGCCTGTTCAGGGGCTACTGAGGGAGTCCTGGATTAAGGGGCCCTCGGACAGCCGGACTATAAGCATATGCCGGACTGTTGGGCTATGAAGATACAAGATAGAAGACTCCGTCCTGTGTCCAGATGGGACTCTCCTTTGCATGGAATGCAAGCTTGGCGATTCGGATATGAATATTCCTTTCTCTGTAACCGACTCTGTGTAACCCTAGCCCCCTCCGGTGTCTATATAAACCGAAGGGTTTAGTCCATAGGACAAGAATAATCATAATCGTAGGCTAGCTTCTAGGGTTTTGCCTCTACGATCTCGTGGTAGATCAACTCTTGTAATACTCATGTCATCAAGATCAATCAAGCAGAAAGTAGGGTATTACCTCCATCGAGAGGGCCCGAACCTGGGTAAACATTAGCCTTAGACACACAGTTTGGGACCCCCTACCCGAGATCCACCGGTTTTGACACCGACACTGCTCACAGTAAACCTGCTCCTCAAGATGGCCATGAAGGAAGGCGTTGGAGACATCCATCCGATGAACCGGCCAGCCTCGGGAAACCGTGAGTTGGAGAATAGTGTAGATCGTGCCCGGTTTGACAACCGATGCAAACGTCTCGGTGAAGTTAATGCCAGCACGCTGCCGAAACCACATATTACCCGCTGACATCACCGACCATGTGGTGGTGAAGAAATTGCTGAGATCACTTGATTCCTCATTCGATACTCTTGCACTAATGATTCAAGGGCGAGGACACTACAAGTCACTAGATCCTGCTGATATCCTCGAGAGGCTAAATACTCATGAGTTCCAGCTTGCTGAGAAGAGAGACCTCTATGGGCCAATCTATGGAAGATCACACGCACTAAAGGCCAAGGCAGTCTTTGAATCTGAAGGTGAAGATTCTGGTAGCAGCCTTGGTGATCCTGAAGAACTGAGCTAGGAGCTAGCAATGATCAAGAAGAAATTCCAGAAGTTCTCTCACCGTGGTCCTTTGGAAAGTCTTCAAGAAGTGATGATTCCTCATCCTGTGACTACAAGAAGAGGACTTACCACAAATGAAAGAAACCTAGTCACAACATGTCTGATTGTCCTCAGTGGAAAAAGGAATCAAAGAAGAAAAAGTACAAAGATGACGATTCTGATGACTCAAAGAAGAATAAGAAATCTTCAAAGCCCTCATCATCAAAATCTTCAAAGTCTTCATCTCACAAGAAGAGCAGTTCCAAGAAGGCTCGGGCATTTATTGGCAAGGAAATGGACTCTGAAGCTGAATCTGAGGAAAATGTGGAAGAGGAGGAATCTGAGGAGTCAGACCCTAGTGTGGCGAGCCTAGCCCTCGCTACTGCTTACACCGACAAGTCCATCTTCAATGCTAAAGAAAATAAGCTCCCCAACACTGCTGACAAGAGCATCGATGACTATGGTCCCACCTATTGCTTCATGGCAAAAGGTGCCAAGGTACTCAAACATTCCCCCTCTCAATCTAGTGAGGATGAATCCGATGACAATCTCAAACCTAGCTATTCCAAACTTTCTAAGATTGTTGTCAAATAACAAAAGGCTTTGGAAAAGGTTCAAAACCTGCTAGACAAAAGCAATGACCTGTTGGGTGAGGAATTGAATCGAACTAAGACTATGACTGATAATCTTCGGAGACTTCAGTTTAAGTTTGAAAATCTTCAGGGTCATCAGAACTCTCTCTTAGCTGATCATGAGAAGCTTTCTTATGAATTCCTTCAGAGAAAGCAAGATCACGAGAAGTTAAAAGTGAGTTATGAAGATCTTCAGAAGGAAAACGATTCATTGCTTGCTCAATAGATCAGTTCTGCTCAGGAATAATTTATTCCACCATGTTTGAAATGCATTGAGCATGAATCTGCTAATTCTTCACCTGAATGTTCAAATGCTTCTATTGCTGGAAATTCTTCAACTGTCTCTGTGGTCACAAATTCCTCATGTGAGGATACCACAAGTATCACTGACGATAATGCAGAGTTGAAGGAATTGTATATGACATGCATATACAAAAGCCTCAAAGGGCATCATACTCTTTGTGATGTGCTCCAAAAGCAAATCTTGAACAGGAACCCTAGGAAAGAGGGTATTGCCTTTGAGAGGAAACTCAATGTTGATGGGACCTACTGGAAACTTGAGCAGTACCCCAAAACCTCATGGGTTGCTGCAAAAGCACCTCCTGTAGATCCATGCACTTTATTTTGCTTTACGTGTGAATCTTCATATTCCTCTGATGAGTCATTTAACTCCAACTATAATCTTTTCAAGAATCAAAATGGTGAAGTATTTGCTCGATATGTTGGAACTAACTGTAGGAATGGTCCCCCTATGAAGAAAATCTGGGTTCCCAAAAGGTTCCTTGAAAATCTTCAGGTGAATGTCATCATGACACCACCAATGAAGAATAGGAACCCCAGATCAAATTCTTCATATGGTTCAAAATATTCATATGGATCCAAGTCCTCATATGGACCAAATTCTTCATATGGGTCAAATTCCTCACATGGATCCAAATCCTCATATGAACATCATCATGCTAACACTTCCATTTCGCTGGGAAAGTCTAAAGACTATGAATATGTGCATTATTCTTCAAACTATTATGTTCATAGGTCCTCGAAGAATTTCTCTGCTTATTCATATGCTTACCCTAACCCCTCTTCTGTGAAACGAAGTGCACTGGCTTCTATGCCATCTTTTTCTTATGGAGATCGCAGGATGATGAACTCTTTGACACCCCTCCAAATGTGGGTGGTGAACAAAAAGAACTAATCTCTTATGCAGGGTCAGGTCTCCAGACAAACTTAATTGTTTGAAGAATTTGCTGGAGACCTAAATATGCTTGAATGTATGCAAGCTAATCATGAAGAAATGAATTATTCATTTCTCGCATCCTCATATTAGAATATCTGTTATACTGTTGATGAAATTTAATATGATGAAATTGATATCATATTCTTCATTGATGAAGTATATGGGTTCGTGAGTAGCACTAGTTCATCTGCAGGATGAACAACCCAAAGCTACTAAGTGGGTCCTCGACATTGGATGTACAAATCACATGACCGGTGACAGGAACTTATTGATGGACACGGCTTTATCTTCATCTCATCTGAAGCATATCACCTATGCTGAAAAAGGCAAAAGCAAGGTATTGGGTCTAGGTAGGGTTGCAATCTCAAGGGATAGACGCATGGACAAAGTCATGCTTACCGAGTCCTTAGGATTCAACCGCATGTCTGTCTCAATGCTTTGTGATCTTCGTATGGTTGTCGTCTTTGGCAAATATCGTTGAATTGTGCTAATGTAGTCTGACAATTCCAAAGTCTTCAAAGGCTTTAGGAGAGGAGACTTGTATATTGTTGATTTCTCTGCAGGACCACAGCCTGCCACATGTCTACTTGCAAAATCTTCAGAAGGTTGGTTATGGCATCGACGGCTTGGTCATGCTGGGATGAGGAACTTGCATACACTCGCGAAGAAGAAGCATGTCATTGGCATCGAGGGTGTGAAATTCCTCAAAGATCATCTTTGTGGGGCTTGTGAGGCTGGAAAGATCACCAGAGCCAAGCATCCCTCAAAGACTATCATGACCACTTCTCGTCCCTTTGAATTACTTCACATGGATCTCTTTGGCCCTACTCACTATGCCATGTTCACTAATGTTGCATCTTTATATGGCTTTGCCATTGTTGATGATTATTCTCGTTACACATGGGTGCATATCATAACTTACAAATATGAAGTACAGGAAGTCTTCAAACGATTTTCCTCAAGAGCATCTATGAACTTAGGTGTGAAGATCAAGCATATTAGGAGTGATAATGTGACTGAGTTCAAGAATACTGGTCTTGATGACTATCTTGATGAACTTGCTATTACTCATGAGTTATCTACCCCTTATACTCCTCAGCAGAATGGCGTTGTGGAGCTCAAGAACAGGACTCTTGTTGAGATGGCTCGCACATGAGGGTTTTATGCTTGGTTACGGAAAGGACTAGCACACCTATAGTCTACAACACCTATCATCACAAGGTTGTTGAAACTATAGATGTGCGGTTCGATGAGACTAATGGCTCGCAAAGATAGCACCTACCTCCTATGCTAGATAAAATGTCACTTGAGGAATCCATCAAGTTCAAGGCTACTAAGGATGTCATCCCTACCGAAGAATCTGCTGAAGAAGTCATTCGAAAACGTGAAGAAAACCATGTTGATGCTACTGAAGAAAATGGCCCTGAAGAAAATGTTGTGCCAAATCAAAGTCGTCAACATGCTCATCCTCGCATTGCAAATGAAGTGCAGATTGAGAGAATCATTGACGACATCAATGCACCAGGTCCTCTCACGCGCTCAAAAGCTTCACATTTGTCTAACTTTTGTGGGAATTTTGTGTATGTCTCTATCACAGAGCCCACCAAAGTTGATGAAGCATTCATGGAGCCTGAGTGGATTCAAGCTATGCAAGATGAATTGCATCAATTTGAGCTCAATAATGGGTGGGAGCTTGTCAAGCGACTAGACCTGTGCAAGCACAATATCATCAGCACCAAATGGATCTACCGCAACAAGCAAGATGAAAATGGCCTTGTGTTGAGGAATAAGGCTCGTCTTGAAGCTCAAGGCTACACACAGGTTGAAGGAATTGATTTTGATGAAACTTTTGCACCCGTTGCTAGACTTGAGGCTATTTTCATATTGCTTGCTTATGCTAACCATCATAATATCATCTTACATCAAATGGATGTGGAAAGTGCATTCCTTGATGGTATGCTTGAGGAAGAAGTATATGTTGCTCAACCACGAGGTTTCGAGGATCCAAAACTTCCTGATCACGTCTATAGACTCAACAAGGCCCTCTATGGCCTCAAGCAAGCACCTCGGGCATGGTATGATACATTGAAGGAATTCCTCATGAAGAAAAGCTTTAAAAACCCGGTTCACTTGCTCCAACTCTTTTCACCAAAGCGATGATGAATTATTCGTGTGCCAAATATATGTTGATGATATTATCTTTGGCTGTACTAACCAACGTTACAGTGACGAATTTTCCTATATGATGAGTGAGGAATATCAAATGTCTATGATGGGAGAGTTGAAATTCTTCTTAGGTATTCAAATTCTTCAACAACAAAATCGCATATTCATATCCCAATAGAAATACCTCATGGATCTGTTGAGGAAATTCAGCATGCAAGATTGCAAAGGCGTCAAAATCCCTATGCCCAAAAGTGGCCATCTATGTACCGATGAAAATGGTAAAGACTTCGATCAAAAGGTATACCGCTCCATGATTGGCTCTTTATTGTATCTATGTGCATCTACGCCGGATATTATGCTTAGTGTTTGCATGTGTGCCCGATTTCAAGCTACACCGAAGGAATCGCACCATAAGGTTGTGAAGAATATTCTTCGATATCTAGCTCACACTCCAACACTTGGATTATGGTATCCCAAGGGCTCGGCTTTTGATCTCATTAGATATTCTGACTCTGACTATGCTGGTGATCGAGATCGCAAGTCAACATCAGGCACATGTCATTTCCTCGGACGATCCTTGCTATGTTAGTCGTCGTAGAAGCAGAACTGCGTATCACTCTCTATTGTTGAAGCTGAGTACATTGTTGTTGGATTTTACTGTGCTCAATTGCTATTGATGAAGCAAACCCTCAAGGACTATGGCATCAATGTGAAGAATGTGCCACTCTACTGCGATAATGAGAGTGCTATCAAGATTGCTCACAACCCAGTTCAACACTCGAGGACAAAGCACATCCAGATTCGTCATCATTTTCTCTGTGACCATGTGTTGAAGGGCGACATCTCCATCGATCACGTGAATACTAAAGATCAGCTAGAAGATATCTTCACTAAGCCCTTAGATGAGAAGAGATTTAGCAAGTTGCGGTGTGAGCTAAATATCTTAGAATCTTCGAATGTTCTTTAAAAAGGACACACATCCTAAAACTTATGCAAAATTGATGACTTAGATGTGCAACACACGAAGTAACGTTTTTCTTCAATCAATGAAGACTAACCCTCTAAGTGTGAAGAAATTAATCAAGAAATTGATTCTCAGAACCCTACGACAATGGTACGCGGTGTCTGAAATCATCATTCTTATACGGTGGGTTACGCCACCAACCAAAGTTGAAAATCTTCAATTTGAGTTTTTGCAATTTCTTCAATTTTCAAATTCTTCAACTTTGCAATTTCCTCAGTCCTTCCTACTATGATCTTCATTGGTATATATATATTTGAGTTTTTCATGTCCTCTACAACATTCACTTATAGCTAACTCTTCAAGTTGCTTTTTCATCGAAGTGAATGTGATCGGACCCTTTCCCCCTCTATGCTAAATTCAACCCAGTTTGTTCAAAAATTCTTCATCTGTGTTCTATTTGAAACCCGTTCAAAATCTTCACTATGTCCTTGACAGTTGAAGAATTTGCGAACAAAACATTAAAATTTTCATATCTAATTTGTCGGCTTTTGCCGCTCAAATCCTTCTGCATCCCACGACAGGAGTAAACTACCCATCCATGATCTCACACGATCTCCACCTCTCAGTACGTGGGTGACACATGTCGCTAGAATAGCAAGGGTCAAGGGCACATTCGTCCAATTTCCTGGGACGAGTGGTTTTTCACTTCGGCTATAGATACTCCCCTTCCTCTGAGCCCATTTACTCCGCTCGATCTCTACTCTCCCTCGCTCGAGCTCTCTGACCTAGTGCCGCAGCTACATTCCATCGTCGCTGGTGAGGAAGAGCTTCACTGCCTCGACCTCGTCACCGTCGTACTTGCGCCGGCCACAGAAATCTTCATCTCCGTCGCCGCGGTAGTTGTCTTCCTCCGCCAAGTTAGGGCGTGGAAGATCTAAACGGACAAACTTACACTGTTCATCTCACAGTTCGTCGTATTCTTCATCAAGGGTATATAAAACTCACTTTTACTGCCCTTGTTGATTCTGATGATTTACACAAAATCTTCAAAAGGTGTTTATTCTTCAACTTCCATATCCTTAAACACCATAGTTGCTTCTGTTCTTGATCTATTTCTCTAAGATGTATTTTTCTTCAAGATTCCTCAATTGTGTGGATTTCCAATCTACACAACTCTAGAACCTAAGACAAGAACTCTTAGTGAAATTCCTAAGACTCCCCTAGTCAAATTCCTTAAACTTGATTCCTTTTAAAAACAAATTCTGAGAACGCATATGACCTCTCCAAATTCTTTGCACCTATACTTTGTTCACAGGAACACATGTCTGTTGTTGAATCACTAGGTTCTCAACAACTTAACTCATTTGCATACTTTTTCAGAGACATCTATTGTTCAGAATCCTCAGGTGAAGAATATGGCTGATGAAAACCATCCTCAGAAGGGAGGAAAAAGGCCTGAAACTAACACTACCTTCGAAATACTTGAAGAAATCTAGGAAGAATATTGTACTCCTAATGAGGCCATGCATGTCAAGGAGAACAAAAATCAGCGCAAGGTGCGCATTCAGAGGATCGAATGCAGATGGGCAAGAGAATGGAGAGAATATCGCTATGTCACTCCAAAGTATATGAAGAAATTCGCTGTCAATCCTCCATGCCCAAGACCTCCACGGGTTCCAGGCCAAGAAGCTGATCCCACAAGCATCAGAAGAGGTGAGGAATTTCACAAGGAGTGGGCCAAGCGCCAAAGGAAATTGGCTAAGGTCGCAAAATAAGTAGTGAAGAAATTCAATGAAGATTCTGCTGCTGCTGCTGCTGAAACCTCTGCTAGTCAGCCCAAGAAGGCTATGAAGAAGAAATCTGATGTGAAGCCATCTTCTTCTGTAATGCCCTCACGGCCCAGCTCTTCAAAGCCCTCACGGCTGCCTGCTCAAGCAACACCATCAAGTGCAGCACCTGCTCAAGCAAAATCCTCAGCTGCACCTGCAAAGTCCTCAGCACCTATGCACCTTGCCACGTGCCAAAGGACGACTGGCTTCTCAATTGCTTCAGGAGCTTCAACTAGTTCCTCAGCTCAGCCTTAGTTGCTGAAGAAAAAGGCTGCTACTAGACGCGGCACGAGGCCAAGTCCTCATAAGAAGCATGTCGCCTTTTAAGTTCCATCGTCTAAGGATGAAGTTGATGATGATGAACTTGCTGAAATCATCAGAGACTGACGACACCAGGCTGCTAGTGCTAAAGACAGTGTTGTGCCACTTCTGCTGGATCCGAAGAAGATCCTTGATTTCATTGATCTTTGGTACAAAGATCCCAACACACCTCTGCCTGATCCGAACCTCTCACCTGGAGAAAGTCACATGTTGACTGCCTTTATCGCTGAAGAAAAATGGAAATTCGATAAGGCCAGATCAGTGAAGAAAGCTCAGTACAAGAAGGAGCATTTTCTGGAGAAAAATGTTGTGAACATGTCCACTTAAGAACTTGTGACTATTCAGTCTGAAATCAAAGCTCTCAGTGATAAATTTGACGCATACCGTGCTGATTGGATAGACGCAAGTCAGATTTGTCAAGCTGGCGAAAGGCCTCAAGACCAATGTTGCTGCTGAAGCGCAACAAGAAATTCCTCAGGGTGAAGCATCTGCTCAGCCCACTAAAGAACATGCTAGCATAGCTGATGAAAATCAGGCTGCTGATGATACTGAGAGTGCCAGGGCTGATGATGAAATTTCAGCTCCTGATGAAACTGCCAGGGCAACCATCAATGTTGCGCCTGAAGATCAACCCAGGCCAGCTGAAAAATATGCTAATGCGCGTGAAGAAACTGAAACCGCCACGGCAACTACAACAATTGTGCCCAAATAAATTGTGCTCTTTCATCTGCTCCTCCTTCAAAGTCATCACAGATAAAGAGCACTCACCTTCCTTCTGCATCAGAAGCAAAGAAGACAAAGGCTGCAGAAATGGCAGCTATGAAGAAAAGAAAGCATCTGGCGCCTTAGAGTCTTTAGCTCCGAAGAAAGTGAAGACTTTGACAAGCTATTTCAAAAATCCGATAGATGTTGTTCCTCTGTCAGTCATGCCATCAAAGGAGATTGTTCCCTTTGGTGAAGAATATGTCATCGATGATGACATTGATGAAGAAAATCCCTCTGCTACTACGTCAAAGTAGTTGGATGATGAAATTGAAGTGGATGCAATCCCTTCACCACTATAGGTATAATCGCCCGTGCCTCAGTTCACTGCTGAAGAGGCAGGCATTGAAGAAATTGATGTTGAAGATGAGGATGTGGACATCGGGTGTACGACTCCAGTGCTGAATGATGATTATTGGGAAAGTCATCATCCCAATTCTCCTCTGACCACTCCTCTGCAGCAAATTCCTCAGTCCCCCGTGCAACCTGAAGAAATTCATACGGGTTGTGATGAAAGTCAAGCTTCACTTCATTCTATTCCTGAAGAAGTTCCAGCCACTAGTGCTGATGAAATGGAGAACAAGACTGCAGAACAAACTACTCCTAAAATTCCTTAGCTTGAGGCTCCAGAGGCTGTGCACCAAGAGGCTGTAAAGACTTCCACTACAAATCTTCAGCCCAAGCCACAAAATCCTCACACCAAGAAGTAGAAGATCAAGGATGATGACTTCTTTGCTGAGCATCATTTCTTCTCTGATTTCAACCCATACGACTCTTCTCGACTTTGCCGCAAGCGTTTTTGGACTACCACTCAGATGAATTTCTATTCCTCATTACTGCTTGACAAGGACAAAGTGTTTGACCATGAGCATCTTCCTCATGTGGATATGGAGTCCCTTCCGTGTTTCACCCCAATCCTCAGTGTTCTTCATGACGCTGGTCTGCTTAACTACTGCATCGACATCTGCGATTGGAATGAAGAACTTATTCTTCAGTTCTATGCCACTCTGCATCTCACACGCAATGTTGATGATGTGAATTCATGGGTTCTAGACTAGATGACTTAAAACACTCATTACAAAGCTCCGGCCTCTGAATTGCTTCATGCCATCCCAGTCAGTCCTCCCACTGAAGGCGCTCTGAAACTCTATGTGGAACCTGAATTGCAAACTCATCTAATGCAAGTGCTGATGAAGCCTATGAAGGCTGGCCAAGCTCCAATGACCCAATTCCTCATCAAGGACTTGCTCTATGTGCCAAGAACCGTCTATCGCATTCTGGCCAAAACCCTCAGTCCAATCAAGGGCCACAACTCTGAAGAAGAAGAAGTTGCTGGCATCATGAAGAATCTCCTTTTCAACATCATGCATGGCATTCCTATCAACTACCATGATTTCTTCATGAGGACTTTGGCCAATGCTGCTTTGTCACCTTTTGAGTTGAAGCCTTACGCTCCCTGGATCATGAAATTCATCAGATCAAGGACTTCAATTCATTACAAGGCTGACTTTCAGAATCATCTCAGCTATTTGCCCCCAATTGAAGTCCTCAAATGGATTATTTCCTTAGTTGATGAGAAGGGCAAGGCCGCTATCATTCATGAAGGCACTCGTCCTCTACACAATCAATTTCGCAAGTCTGCATCCTACTCAACCAATGATGACTCTGCCACACATGACACTACTATAAATGCTTCAAAACAAAATCCTCAAGCCACTGCTCTACATGTGATGACTGATCGTGAGTTGCTCCTAAGTCTTCATCAGAATGTGGATAGAAATCACAAGTGGGTCAAGCGTTAGTTTGGTGCAATTCTTCACAACATGACAGTCACTCAAAATTCAGTAAAGAAGAATCACTACAATTTGTATCAAGTCTTCGACCGCACCTGGGCTATTCTTTCGCATCTATACACTGATGATGAACTCAAGAAGATGGACTTCCAATAGGACTTTGAGAGCATCCTCGAAGCAATTCAAGAAGGTCAAAGTTCCTCCACACTGTTCGTCAGTTCATATTCTTCATCACACGAGATAGATGAAGCTGAAGATTTAGATGACACTGCGGCGGCCCTACAACAACGGACGACCCCAACAACGTTGACACTTCTCCATCGACATCATGATGATATTCTTCAGGGGCGTTAGTCCTCATTTTTCGTCCCTTTTGGTCATTTGATGACAAAGGGGGAGAAATTTGAGTTAGTCTTCAAGCGGGTCTTTTATATGGGCGTTTTTTGCTAAGATACAACTCTTGTTCTTCTGAAGTGTTTGAGTCGCCGAGTTGTAAACTTAAAATCATATGGTGGTCTGATTCTTTTGACTACTTTCTGCATGCTTAATTCCTCAAGTAGTTAATGCACTCATGCTGAATTTCGTCAGACACCATATTTCATCATGCATTTCAAATTTCTTCATGTTTTTATGTCGAATGCGTGTATTAATTACAAGATATAGGGGGAGATCTCCTTGATATTACTCTACAATGTGCATCTGCTATCTAAAGAAAATTCCTCAAATATGCACATCTTCAGGGGGAGTTCTTCTATATCTTGTTATCAAAATCCTCAATTTTTAGCACTTTCAATTGGTATGTTTATCCCTGTTGAGAACTTAACCTATTTGTCATCAATCACCAAAAAGGGGGAGATTGTAAGTGCATCTAGTGCCCCTTAGTGATTTTGGTGTATTGAAGACTTATAGGTTAAGGGACTAATGTGTTTGTGAGTGTACACAGGCTCTATAAGTCGATGAGGAGTTTGATATTTACGATGAAAGTCAACCCCTAAAATGTATGTCTTCAGCTAAAGACTTAGATTCTCCTGAAGATTTTGAAAGTGAAGAAATTGGTGTGACCTTGAAGACTTGGATATTCATGCGAGGATTATGAAGCGTGAAGACTTTTGTTTTCGTAGTTTCATTTTCTCTTTCTTGAGTCATAGAAAACACCGTACTGTTAAAGGGGGTCGAGGTAATACTAAGGAAAGTGATTTCTAAGTGATGCTCATCTCAAAATCCTACAACTACCCAATCCTTTCGAGTGAAGCCATTTGAAATCTCATATCAGTTTAGTCAACTTCTTCAGTGACAGAGACAAAGATATTCTGGTTTCTGAGGAATTTGTTCTGACTGAGGAGTTAGGAATTCGCCAGTGCGGATTGCCTACACAGTGAGGAACATGATAGCCCCGAGGAATTTGAACCTTAAATATCCGACAGTTGTTGTGCTACGCGCCAGCTATTCCAAAATATCTACCCACCTAACAGTCATATCGTTGAAGGGCATTTATGTCTTATCATGTCAAGCTGCTCCCTAGGCTATAAATAGCTGCCCCCAACCACTGGCTGGTTGGCTGCTTCGTGAGAAACTAACACTTGTCATTGAGAGCATCCCATCCTCCGAGGACTTTGAGCGAAAATCATCAAGTGAGGAAAACCCAAACCTAAACACCTACAAACCCAAAGTGGTTGAGCATCACTGAAGAGATTGTTCATGTGTGGAACTGACGCTTGTTACCTTTGAGGACTATGTATCCTCTAGACGGTTAGGCATCATGGTCTGAGCATCCAAGAGGAATTGTGGATCACCGAGTGACTAAGTCTGTGAAGGTTTGGAAGTCACCTGAAGAATTACCATGAGTGATTGGGCGAGGTCTGTGTGACTTTAGCTCAAGAAGAATACAGTGAGGACTGTGTGTCCAGGATTGTGTATCCTCGTGTTTAAATACCCAGCCACTCCAATCAGACGTAGAACTGTCACAGCAGTTGGAACTGGTCTACCAAATCATTGTCTTTATCAAGCCAGCTGGTTCTATTTCTTCAACCCTTTCATTTACTCATTCATGTGTTGATGAACCTGATCATTACTGTTTGAAGACTTTGACTAAAGACTTTCTTTATTTCCTCAATCCTAATTCTTGAGTCACATAGTCTTCAGCCTACTTATCCTGTTTTCACGCTATCTGTACTTTGTGCTTGTTTTCATTTTATCATGATGACTATGATGTTGCTCTATTATGCTTATACATGAGTACTTATTCCGCTGCTAGTGTGTCATTGCTTAGGACTTTCTTCACCTAGAAATTCCTCAGTGACGAATTTGTAAAAATCGCCTATTCACCCCCTAACACGTCTCCAACGTATCTACTTTTCCAAACACGTTTGCCCTTGTTTTGGACTCTAACTTGCATGATTTGAATGAAACTAACCCGGACTGACGCTGTTTTTAGCACAATTTCTATGAGCATTCATTTTCCTGCTATACATTATTTTGCTCTCTTCATTGGTAGATGCATTAACGGTAAGGATGAATCATGTCACATGTGTGTTCCTGATCTTTGCGTCCTCAAGAGTGTTGTATTAGGTAGTAAAGATTACAACTTGGGGGCAATTGTTGCACGTAGGTTGCATAATAATGGTTTATATGGAGATTCGTTTGGAGGGATTTATGCGACCCGTGTTGCTAATTATATTGGTATACCTCCACGTGAGGGTGATAGGGAGATGCTTCCCGCTTATTTAGAAAATGCCATGGTTAGTCATTATTTTCTAGAGAGGAATGAACAATTCCTCCAGTATCGACTAATCTTTGACAGACATCGCGCTGTCCATGTTACTCTCCCTGCTCCTACCCTTTTTGATTATCAGGCAAAAGGATGATATTTTATAACCAGGGAGGAGGCAAACGAGTACGAGAGGAGGATGGAAGTAGCTCACCGCCATGCTGCAGCCAGGAGGCAATGGCTGCTGCATCTCAGTATGACCCCAGTTACAACTTCGGATATCAGTCAGCCTATCCTTGGGCATAAACCAACTTAGGCCAAAAGCCTAAGCTTGGGGGAGTATGTATTTCTCACCGACTTTACATTCATGTTCACACATTATTCTAGTTGTCGGTGCTCATACTCTTTCATTATATTAGCCATGCTAGTTTAATTTCTTTTTCTAGTTTTCTTCTTGTGTGTTTGATAAACCTTAAGAAAAACCAAAAAATAGTTAGTTTAATTTCCATGCTTGTAGTAGTAATTAAAAGAAAACCCAAAAATATTTCTTGTTCTTCTTTTACTTGTTGGGAGCTTTGCCGTGTAAATAGTTTTATTTCTTTTCTTTCCTTTGGGGGTTGAGAGGAGAAGACCATAATGAAAATGTTTGGTGGCTCTCCTATGCATGATTGTTGATTTAACCAAGAGCCCATATTACCTTGTCTTCTCCCTTGAATTGAATGCTTGCAGATTCCAGCTTAGTCCAATGCACGTGCACTATTATTATTATACATACCGTTCGGTCGTACAAGTGAAAGGCAATAATGACGATATATGATGGACTGATTGAGATATAAGAAGCTGGTATGAACTCGACCTCTCTTGCTTTTTTAAACATGATGAGTTCATCGTTCCTGATTCAGCCTATTATGAATAAACATGTTTGCAATGACTGTTAGAGATTATAGTTACTTATGCCATGCTTAATTAGCTAGGAGCTTATAATGGTTTACCTTGTGTGCCAACATACTATTAAAATGGTTGTGATGTGGTATGATAGGGTGGTATCCTCCTTTAAATGAATTGAGTGACTCGACTTGGCACATGTTCACGCATGTAGTTGAAACAAAATCAACATAGCCTTCACGATATTTATGTTCATGGTGGATTATATCCTACTCATGCTTGCACTCGGTGTTGATTAATTTTAATGCATGTTCATAACTATTGTTGTTCTCTTAGTTGGTCACATCCCAGTCTTTTGCTAGCCTTCACCAGTACTAAGCGGGAATACTTCTTGTGCATCCAAACTCCATAAACCCCAAAGTTATTCCATATGAGTCCACCATACCTTCCTATATGCGGTATCTACCTGCTGTTCCAAGTAAATTTGTATGTGCCAAACTCCAAACCTTCAAATGAAATTCTGTTTTGTATGCTCGAGCAGCTCATGTTTCAACTAGGGCTGTCTGTATCTTCCATGCTAGGTGGGTTTCTCAAGAGGAGTGGACTCCGCTCATCATTCATGAGAAAATGACTGGTAACCTGGATGCCCAGTCCCATGATCAAAAGATCAAAGCAAATCAAAATAATTAAAACAAAACTCCCCCAGGACTGTTGTTGGTATGGACGGTACCCCATTGTTTCGGATGGCCGTGGAGTGTGCTTGTTGGTGGAGGGGGAGTATAAACTTTTGCCATTCTATTTGGGAACCGCCTATAATGTATGTAGCATGGAAGATATCAAGATCTCATAGTTGTTGCGTTGACTGTGAAAGTATACCTCTCAAAATATTATTCATCTCTATTTCAAAATCGAGCTCTAGCACCTCTACAAATCCCTGCTTCCCTCTGCGAAGGGCCTATCTATTTACTTTTATGTTGAGTCATCACCTTCTTATTAAAAAGCACCCATTGGAGAGCACACTGTCATTTGCATGCATTACTATTAGTTTATATTGGGTATGACTTGATTGGATCTCTTTTACCATGAATTACAATGTTTAGTCAGTCCTTGGTCTTTAAAGGTGCTCTGCATTTATGTTTTGCGGTCTCAGAAAGGGCTAGCGAGATACCATCTTGTTATATCATATTATAATTGTTTTGAGAAAGTGTTGTCATTCGAGTTTTATTATTATTGCTCGCTAGTTGATTATGCCATTGATATGAGTAAATATGAGACCTGAGTGTTATTGTGAATATGGTTAGTTCATAATATTTGCTAAAAACTTGAATGCTAACTTTACATATTTACAAGAACAAGAGCAAATAGAGTTTGTAAAACTTTTTCTTTACCACTTTCAGTTTATCAATTGAATTGCTTGAGGACAAGAAAAGGTTTAAGCTTGGGGGAGTTGATATGTCTCCAAAGTATCTACTTTTCCAAACACTTTTGCCCTTGTTTTGACCTCTAACTTGCATGATTTGAATGAAACTAACCCGGACAGACATTGTCTTCAGCAGAACAGCCATGGTGTTATTTTTGTGCAGAAATAAAAGATCTCGGAATGATCTAAAAATCCACGGAGCAACTTTTCAGATTTAATAAAAAATATTGGCGAAAGAAATAGCGTCAGGGGACCCACACCCTGTCCATGAGGGTGGGGGTGCGCCCCCTCCCCCTGGGCACGCCCCCTGCTTCTTGGGCCCCCTGCTGCTCCACCGACCTCAACTCCAACTCCATATATTCCGTTTCACGGAGAAAAAAATCAGAGAGGAATTTTCATCGCGTTTTACGACACGGAGCCGCCGCCAAGCCCTAATCTCTCTCGGGAGGGCTGATCTGGAGTCTGTTTGGGGATCCGGAGAGGGGGATTCGTCGCCATCGTCATCATCAACCATCCTCCATCACCAATTTAATGATGCTCACCGCCTTGCGTGAGTAATTTCATCATAGGCTTGCTGGACGCTGATGGGTTGGATGAGATTTACCATGTAATCAAGTTAGTTTTGTTAGGGTTTGATCCCTAGTATCCACTATGTTTTGAGATTGATGTTGCTATGACTTTGCTATGCTTAATGCTTGTCACTAGGGCCCGAGTGCCATGATTTCAGATCTGAACCTATTATGTTTTCATGAATATATGTGAGTTCTTGATCCTATCTTGCAAGTCTATAGTCACCTATTATGTGTTATGATCCGACAACCCCGAAGTGACAATAATCGGGATACTTCTCGGTGATAACCGTAGTTTGAGGAGTTCATGTATTCACTAAGTGATAATGTTTTGGTCCGGTTCTCTATTAAAAGGAGGCCTTAATATCCCTTAGTTTCCATTAGGACCCCGCTGCCACGGGAGGGTAGGACAAAAGATGTCACGCAAGTTCTTTTCCATAAGCACGTATGACTATATTCAGAATACATGCCTACATTACATTGATGAACTGGAGCTAGTTCTGTGTCACCCTATGTTATAACTATTACATGATGAATTGCATCCGACATAATTATCCATCACTGATCCAATGCCTACGAGCTTTTCACATATTGTGCTTTGCTTATTTACTTTTTCGTTGCTACTGTTAAAATTTCTACAAAACTGCTATCGTTACTTTTGCCACTTTTACCATTACTATCATACTACTTTGCTACTAAATACTTTGCTGCAGATACTAAGTTATCCAGGTGTGGTTGAATTGACAACTCAACTGCTAATACTTGAGAATATTCTTTGGCTCCCGTTGTGTCGAATCAATAAATTTGGGTTGAATACTTTACCCTCGAAAACTGTCGCGATCCCCTATACTTGTGGGTTATCACCCCCCCTCTAGTCGATATAATGCACTTTCACATCCCCTCTTTCGTCTTTGTCTATCGGTAACTTTACTTGAGGCTATATTTTCATTCACCACATGATGTGTGTTTTGCTTGGAGCGTCTTGTATGATATGAGTCTTTGCTTTTCAGTTTGCCACAATCATCCTTGGTGTACACACCTTTTGAGAGGGACACACATGAATCGTGGTTTATTAGAATACTCTATGTGCTTCACTTATATCTTTGTGTTAATTATCCTTTTGCCCTCAGTGGTGTCCATGTGCTCAGTTTTGCCCTCAGTTGCGAATCGTGCTCAGTTTTGCCCCTAGTCCATGCGCGGCTACTATGATGAGGCCAAACGGCCAGATTTTAGTCCATTCTGTCTGCCAGCATTAGTGGTAGTGGGTCCGGAGCTTACACGCGGGACCGTGTGGATGTGGGTTCAAAGCTGACATGTGGGACCATGCAACAAAATCCCCAAATCAATCCTAGGGTTCTAACCTGCCAACTCGATGCCCACTCTATCCCATCTGCTGGCCGACCGTCCTGTGCCGCTGCCGCCACCTGCACTACCGCCATCTTGCTCCACTGCTACCTGCTCCACCCGCCACAGGTGGGGCAGCCGCCACTTGCTCGACCCGCGGCACGGCCTCCTTCCATGCGCTCGGCCGGAGCGCTGATAGGTGGGGGCTGGTGGAGCTGTTTGAAGTACGAGGGTGAACCCCAGGGTGAAATGTCGAGCAGCGGTAACCCCAGGGCTTTGAGGCTTGTCTCCGGATTTTTTTTGGCAGGCTGCAGGCCTTATTTGGTTATTGATGCTACTTTTCTCACAGGGAGGTTTAAACGATAGTTAGTAGCAGCTTGTGCAGCTGATGCACACGGTTTTGTATTTGCAGTTGCGTACAGTGTGCTAGAGACAGAGTCTGAGGAGAGTTGGACTTGGTTTTTCATAATTTGCGTCGGGCTATTGCATATCCCAATGGGTTGGCAATTCATATAGATGCCTGCAAAGGTTTAGAAGTGGCCGTGGACAATGTGTTCCCTGGAGTAGAGCATAGGGAATGCATGCGTCACCTTGCTGCAAATTTTCTGAAGAAATTCGAAGGAAAGGTGTATACCGACAATTTATGGCCAGCATCTTTGAGTGTGAAGAAGCACAACTACCACTTGAGTCAGTTATATATGAATCCCAAAGTGAAAGAATACTTGGAAACACAGCACTCCAAGTTATGGGCTAGAAGCCAATTCGATGAACTGAGCAAAGTTGACTATGTGCACAATAATCTAGCAGAGTCTTTCAACTCAATGATTCGGAAACTAAAGGGTCATTATGTGGTGGATTTGCTTGACAAGATAAGGATAGAATACATGCATAAATTTCATTATCGTGCAGGAATAGCTGAGGAAAAATTCATGGGCCACCTTATCATCCCTGCCATGATGAATGAACTGAAGCAGAAAACAACAGGCTTGGAAATGAACATGACTCTTTGCTCGGGTACCACAACAGAGATATCATATTTGGATAAAGAGAAGAGGGAATGGAGATATCCAGTGGATTTAGAAGCTAGAACTTGCAGTCGTAAGCAATGGTAGATAACTAGGTTGCCATGCATTCATGCCTTGTTTTTCATCACTTCTCTCCGAGGTCCAGCAGGGAACATACAACAGTATGTGCATGATTACTACTCGGTTGCAAGGTTCAAAGCCACATATGTGTATGCCTTGCCTGCTATGGAGGGAAAACAACAATGGGACATGGTGGACCCTAGATTCAAGCTTTGCGCTCTAGTTCTAAAGAGAGCAGCAGGTAGACCAAGGAAGAGTCGAATCAGACCTTGCAGCGAAGGAGCTGGACTTGGAGCGAGAAAGCGTAAGTGCACAAGGTGTGGTGGGTCTAGTCAATTCGTTAAGTATTGTGATAAAATAGTAGATCCAGCGTACGGAGAGAGTTTCAATGAAGGCTTCGATGAAAATGTTGGTCAGCAGTCGGTTGCCTCAACGGATGATGAAAATGATGGTCAACAGCCGGTTGCATCAGATGAGGATTTTTATGAGGTTCCAAATGATGATGGTCAACAGCCGCATTATTTTAACGATGATCCAAAATATCCTCCAAATGATAATTCAAGTGAGGCTCCAAATGGTGATCCAAACGAGGCTCCAAATGGTGATCCAAATGAGGCTCCAAATGGTGATCCAAATGAGGCTCCAAATGGTGATCCATGTGAGGCTCCAAATGGTTACCAACCTTCTGTTGTTGTGAGTTCTGCTAGGTATGTAAATCTTCCAAATACTACTGTACTTTTATCACTTGACATGATCTCATTACCCTTTATGTTTTGCACAGCTCTGCAGTAGGTTTGAAGAAGACGCGCTAGGTATTGATAACCAAGAGGAGAAGAGAAGAAGCAATGAGCACAAGGTGCACGAGGAGCAAAGTGATGGCAAGAAGCTCAAAGAACAAACAAAAGCCCCAACGCTATTTACGGATAATTATGAAACATTATGAACAATGTTGTATTTATATTGAATGATGTTGGACCTATGTTTGAATGATGTTGGACCTATGTTAGAACTTCAAATTTGACATGCTATATGGATGTTGTAATTCTTTTGAAACTTTGGTAAACTCACATTCATGAAAAATGTGCTAAAAAAGAGCTCCAAAGGTAGGGTAAACGGCCTCATTTCTAAGCAAGATTTTTTTGACCTTGTCTAAATGAGTCAAATAACTTTCCTACACATATATTCTATATACACAAACTATGTGCGCTGGTTTTTCCTTTTTTTGATTTTTTTATTTTATTTTGCTCATTTGAATTCTGGTCAAACCTAACTTTGACCAAGATTTAAACAAGTCTAAAACATCAAAATGAAAAACTAAGCCTGGATCCTTCTTAGTCACTCCAAAATGAAGTTGTCATTAGGTTTTTGAAATTTTCATGAAAAATGTGCTAAAAAGAGGGTTCCAAAGGTAGGGTAAACGACCTCATTTCTAAGCAAGGTTTTTTTCGACCTTGTCTAAATCAGCCAAATAACTTTCCTACACATATATTCTATATATACAGACTATGTGCGGTGGTTTTTCCATTTTTTGATTTTTTTTAATTTGTTTTGCTCATTTGAATTCTGGCCAAACTTAACTTTGACCAAGATTTAGACAAGTCTAAAACATCAAAATGAAAAACTAATCCTGGATCCTCCTTAGTCACTCCAAAATGAAGTTGTGGTGAGTTTTTTTTTGAAATTTTCATGTTCATTTCCCCAAAACACTTCTCTTCACTTCATACAAGAGAGTTTGACATAATTGAGATATCACATGAGACACATGAACTTTTCGTTTAAATGTATGTAAACCTTGTTTATCAACTTAAATCGTTAGTATATGACATAAGAAGACTATGTGCGCAGGTTTTTCATTTTTTTGATTTTTATTTAATTTATTATGCTCATTTGAAATCTGTTCAAACCTATCTTGGCTGCTCCAAACCCCTCCCAAACCCTGCGAACCCTAGAGCTGAACAAGGACCATCCATCTAACCCTAGCAGCGATCAAGGACCGTCAATCTAACCCTTCTAGAAGGAATCTGCGGGGAGGGGGGCGGTCCGCGAGATGCAATCTAATTGGCTGGGTGATTTTTTTTCTCAACATGTACCAGGCGCGATGGATGGACCATCGGACCGTCTCACTGTCCGGGCTTGAGAGCGCAGTTAATTGCCCATCTCAGCCTTTCCAGGCCTACATGCATGGGAAGGCCGGCGGCGTGGGAATGCATGTGCGGGAGGCGGACGTGCATGCATGCGAGTGAGGCGAGCGACGTGGCCATGCACGTATTGGTTCAGAATTAGGCCATTGTTTCATATTACAACAGTGATTCAGATGACGCCAGCGATTCATATGCACGTACCCAGTCAAAGAGCATCCCTATGCGGTGATTCATATGCACACACGCACCCCATGCATCGTTTCCGTGCAAAAATTTAAGGGTCCAAACTTAACGGATACACACAATCATCCGGATTCAAACACGAACCATGCTCATCCCTTCTTTCTTCCTCCCCCACCCACGGGCCTATTTATATGGGGTGCCTCTCTTCATCTCCCACTCACCACCCAAAAGCCAGATCCATTCTCTCCAACTTCAAACACCCAAGCGACCGAGCCCTCCAAGCGACCAAGTGAAGATGCAGTTCAACGAGCCGACCTTCCTTCATTCGTCTGTCATGTCGGAGCTCCGCTACCCATCGGGCATGCTCATGGAGAGGGAGCTCCGTGTGTGGGCGACTTCAAGGTGGAGAGGGTCCGTCGACCTCACTCGCGCCTCCCTTAGAGCCGGCTATGCCCACCTCCCACGGGGCTCTCTTAGGATGTACACAATCAAATAGGTTCGTGACCGTGCCGACATCCTCCTACTTCTCACAGTCACCTTCGCCAAGCCGTTTGACGCGCGCAAGCTCCTCGGCCAAGTGTTTTGGTGCGGTTGCGAGTCAATCTTCTTCATGGTGTACAACATCTTCACCAACTACGAGTGCATATTCCCCACTGAAAACCAGATGCACTCCCTTCCCTACAACGAGAAGGAGGAGTGAAGTTGAAGACAATGTTGAAGGGGTGCGCGACCAAGGTGGAAGAAAGGTCAAGACGAAGATGTTCAAGAAGGGGTGCGAGCCCGGAGTGAAGTTGTTCGTCAACCTCGTCATGTTTTAGTTTGATATTTTTTATTTTGTTGCTTTTCTATGTCGTGTGTGCCGTATCGTGTCGTGTCGTGTCCCTGGACTTATCTATCTATGTAGGGTACCCATCTATGTAAGGGTACTGTGTGTTGCATCTTATCTATCCAAGTTATTATGTGTGTTCAAAAATGTCCATGCCCAAAGATATCATTTCTTCCCTAAACCAAGCCATGAACTAACATGCACATTTATTCCCTTTAAATCCTAAACCAAGTGCCACTCTAACCACCAGAATCGTGTGGCAGTGTAAACATACATTTCCAACCCTCCAAAAGTTCAGTGCAAAACAAAGTAAAACCACTCTCACGCGTGTGCAAACATTCAGTACAAACATGTGTTTTTAAACCCTAAACCAAGTCACAGTCTCACTATGTATAGCTTCCTTCCCTAGCCATGTCAAAGTCTTTCATATCTCCCCTAGCGGTTACCAGCGTAGCCCTAAATGCCACAAACCCACGCGGTCCTGGGTTCGAGTCCGAGCCGCACCAATTTTTTGTGCTTTGCACCCTTCATTTTTTAGACAAATTATTTTTTCTCAGTGTAATGCCCTTCAAAAATGTTCATTAATTTTGGCACCAGGTGTAAACCTCTACCAGAGCTGAGGCACATTTTCCATGACATTTTGGTCTTTGATTTAAATCACGGTGTATTTGAATTGGAGTAGTTAAATTGCTATTAAATATTTAACAGATCCAAAAAAAATCAAAACTTAATTGTTTGGCTCTGGAATAATTCAATTAGCTTCCACAAAAAGTTTCAGCATTAAATAAAATGATTTACTGCCTAAATTAAATAAGAACAGAAAACCTAAAAACACCCAAGAGATCTCATTTGCCCACCCCCGAATGGGCCTAATTGGATGTAGTTCGCCCATTAGTCTAGCTGACACTTGGCTCTCCGCTCTGAATTTCGCCCACAGAGGAACCTTTTTTTGACAAAAAGGCAGAGCAGGGAGCTGCATTTCATTGATCAAAGTTTCTGAATTTCTCATTTCTTCTCCCTTTCTTCAACATATTTAAATGTTGGCCATTTTTTCTCTTTTTTTCAACATTTAAACAACTTTTACCAACATTTAAACAAGGTGAATTTCTCATACAATTTCAAGCTTACGAATTCCTCCATAATTCATGCCTTTCCATACAATTTCAACATTACACCAGTGCAATTACCATAGCTACAAATTCCCAAAAGTAATTGCAAATGGGTATTTGTGCTTGATCTTCAAGCTTCCTAACCTTCTTCTTCAACATCCTAAGCTCAACAGCTAGCTCTTTGTCATTGCGTGCTTCGCCCTCCATCTCTTCTTCCGGAGCTCGTGCTATGGCCACCGCCGTTTGTGGCAGCATACGCAAGCATTCTTCATGCTCTTCTTGCAGTTCATTCATCAGAGTCTTGGCCAGAGTGTTGAACCAAAGGAAGAAACATTTCTCCTGCATGAACACAAAACAGATTAACCCATTGCTCAAAGATCCCGACCATGAAAATGGTGCAATTGGCCCAATTCTTACCCCATTCTCGTTGCACACGTAGAACAGACGATTCTGGTTCTCCGGTGTGTGAGAAACCCTCCGATCAACGCCCGGCCGGCACCACAGACAGATGAAGATAGGCACCTCCACGCGCGCCGGGCTCTGCATCTGCGAGGTGGCAAGGGAGCTTGAAGAAGACATGAAGCTCGGAGCCAAAGGAGATCTCAACACCGTCGTGCCCTCCACAACTATCTTCCCACCGCTGCTCTCTCTGTCGTTGTGGTCACCGTTGTGCTCTCTGTCGCCCGCTCTCTCTGTCATCATGGTCACCGCCTCTCTCTATCGCCCGCTTATATAGCACACCCGCAACGGCTCTTTGTTGGGTCCCACAAGCCACGCGTGCAACGGTGTGATCGTCTAGCGCATCTTTGTCATCTGGTCCCACCTATAAGGGCTGAGTCAAAAGGTTATCCTGCCGGAGATGGCAGTTTCCACGAAACGAGTTGGTGCGGACACACTAGGGGCAAAACTGAGCACAATCCGCAACTAAGGGCAAAACTGAGCAAATGGACACCACCGAGGGCAAAAGGATAATTAACCCTATATCTTTTGAGATAGGCAATTTTGCTCTACTGCTTCACTTATATCATTTTAGAGCATGGCGGTGGTTTTATTTTATAGAAATTATTGAACTCTCATGCTTCACTTATATTATTTTGAGAGTCTTTTTAGACAGCATGGTAATTTGCTTTGGTTATAAATTTAGTCCTAGTATGATAGGAATCCAAGAGGGATATAATAAAAACTTTCATATAAAGTGCATTGGATACTATGAGAAGTTTGATTCCTTATGATTGTTTCAAGATATGAAGATGGTGATACTAGAGTCATGCTAGTAAGTAATCATGAATTTGAGAGATACTTGTGTTGAGGTTTGTGATTCCCATAGCATGCACTTATGGTGAACCGTTATGTAATTAAGTTGGAGCATGAGATATTTATTGATTGTCTTCCTTATGAGTGGTGGTCGAGGACGAGTGATGGTCTTTTCCTACCAATCTATCCCCCTAGGAGCATGTGCATAGTACTTTGTTCCGATGACTAATAGATTTTTGCAATAAGTATATGAGTTCTTTATGACTAATGTTAAGTCCATGGATTATACGCACTCTCACCCTTCCACCATTGCTAGCCTCTCTTGTGACACACAACTTTCATCGGTGCCATACACCCACCATATACCTTCCTCCAAACAGCCACCATACCTACCTATTATGGCATTTCCATAGCCATTTCGAGATATATTGCCATGCAACTTTCCACCGTTCCATTTATTATGACACGCTTCATCATTGTCATATTGCTTTGCATGATCATGTAGTTGGCATCGTATTTGTGGCAAAGCCACCTTTCATAATTCTTTCATGCATGTCACTCTTAGGTCATTGCACATCTGGTACACTGCCAGAGACATTCATATAGTCATATTTTTGTTCTAAGTATCGAGTTGTAAGTAAATAAAAGTGTGATGATCATCATTATTAGACCATTGTCCCATGTGAGGAAATAAAAAAGAATAGGCCAAAGAAGGAAAACAAAAAATGAGATAAAAAGAGAGAAGGGGCAATGTTAGTATCCTTTTTCCACACTTGTGCTTCAAAGTAGCACCATGGTCTTCATGATAGAGAATCTCCTATTTTGTCACTTTCTTATACTAGTGGGAATTTTTCATTATAGAACTTGGCTTGTATATTCCAATGATGGGCTTCCTCAAATCTCCCTAGGTCTTCATGAGCAAGCAAGTTGGATGCACCCCACTTGGTTTTTCTTTTTGAGATTTCATAAACTTACAGCTCTAGTGCAACCGTTGCATGGCAATCCCTACTCACTCGCATATGATTTTGTAGGGATTACTTTCTTTGGCCATGTTATTTTGAGAAGACATAATTGCCTTATTAGTATGCTTGAAGTATTATTGTTTTTATGTCAATATCAAACTTTTGTTTTGAATCTTATGGATCTGAACATTGACGCCACAATAAAGAAAAACTACATGGATAAATATGTTATGTAGCATTCCACATTAAAAAAAGCCTGTTTTCATCATTTACCTACTCGAGGACGAGCAAGAATTAAGCTTGGGGATGCTTGATACGTCTCCAACATATCTACAATTTTCGATTGTTCCATGCTATTATATTATCTGTTTTGGATGTTTTATATGCATTAATATGCTATTTTATATTATTTTTGGGACAAACCTATTAACCTAGAGCCTAGTGCAAGTTTCTGTTTTTTTTCCTTGTTTTTGAGCTTCGCAGAAAAGGAATACCAAACGGAGTCCAAACGGAATGAAACCTTCGCGATGATTTTTCTTGGACCAGAAGACACCCAGGAGACTTGGAGATCAAGTCGGAAGAGCCACGAGGCGGCGACAAGGGGGGCTCCAGGGGGGTAGGGTACGCCCCCTACCTTGTGGGCCCCCGGTGATTCCACCGACCTACTTCTTCATCCTATATATTCCCAAATATTCCCAAACCACCAGAAGCATCCATGAAAACACTTTTCTGCCGCCGCAACCTTCTGTACCCATGAGATCCCATCTAGGGGGCTTTTCCGACGTCCTGCCAGAGGGGGATTCGATCACGGAGGGCTTCTACATCAACTCTATTGCCATTCCGATGGAGCGTGAGTAGTTTACCTCAGACCTACGAGTCCATATAGCTAGTATCTTGATGGATTCTTCTCTCTTGTTGCTTCTCAATAACATGTTCTCCTCGATGTTCTTGGAGATCTATATGATGTAATCTTCTTTTGCGGTGTGTTTGTCGAGATCAGTTGAACTGTAGATTTACGATCAACTTATCTATGAATATTATTAGAATCTTCTTTGAATTCTTATATGCATGATTTGATATCTTTGTAATTCTCTTTGAATTATCGGTTTAGTTTGGCCAACTAGATTGGGTTTTCTTGCAATGGGAGAAGTGCTTAGCTTTGAGTTCAATCTTGCGGTGTCCTTTCCTAGTGACAATAGGGGCAGCAAGGCATGTATTGTATTGTTGCCATCGAGGATAAAAAGTTGGGGTTTACATCATATTGCTTGAGTTTATTCCTCTACATCATGTCATGTTACTTAATGCTTTACTCTGTTCTTCATGAACTTAATACTCTAGATGCACGCAGAAGTCGGTCGATGTGTGGAGTAATAGTAGTAGATGCAGGCAGGAGTTGGTCTACTTGACACGGACATGATGCCTATAGTTTATAATCATTGCCTTAGATATCATCATAACTTTGCACTTTTATATCAATTGCTCGGCAGTAATTTGTTCACCCACCATATTATTTGCTATCTTGAGAGAAGCCACTACTGAAACCTATGGCCCCCAGATCTATTTTCCATCATATAAGTTTCCGATCAGCTATTTTGCAATCTTTTACTTTCCGATCTATAAATAAAAAATACCAAAAATATTTACTTTATCTTTTGTTTAGTTTAATCTATCTCTATCAGATCTCACTTTTGCAAGTAACTGTGAAGGGATTGACAACCCTTTATCGCGTTGGGTGGAACTTGTTTGATTGTTTGTGCAGGTCTTGGTGATTTGTGCGTTGTCTCCTACTGGATTGATACCTTGGTTCTCTAACTGAGGGAAATACTTATCTCTACATTGTTGCATCACCCTTTCCTCTTCAAGGAAAAAACCAACGCAAGCTTAAGAAGTAGCAGGGGGTGCAAGGCGCAGCTCGTCCCATGGCGCGAGGACCGCCAAAGTCGGGAGGTGGTCCGAGAACCGACCGGGGTCATCCACCTGGCGGGGTCGCCAAAGGGCCGCCAGTGGCCGGCGGCGACGAGGCGACGAGAGGTAACTGCTGCTGAAACGGAAACACCTTCTCATCAAAGTAAACGTGTCGGGAGGTGAATACACGATGTGAGACAGGATCATAGCAGCCGTAGCCTTTGGTGTTAGGTGGGTAGCCGAGAAAGAAGTAGGCGATGGAGTGGGGTGCAAGCTTATGAGGTGCAGTCCTGGCGATGCTAGGGCAGCAGAGACAGCCGAAGATGTGAAGCTCATCATAAGAGGGCGGTGCACCGAAGAGGAGGTGATGAGGTGCAACGTTTCCGCAAGTGCGATAGGGGCGAATGTTAATGAGGAGTGATGCGGTGGCGAGAGCGTCAGGCCAAAAGCGTGGAGGCACATTGGCATAAAAAAGAAGGGTCCGAACGCAGTCGTTAAGAGTGTGAAGGACACGCCCAGCGCGATCGTTCTATTGTGAAGTGTACGAGCATGTGAGATGAAAAGTCATGCCATGTGTGGTGAGGAGAGTGCTGATGTCTACTACGCAACTTTATTCTTGTAGACTCATGTTGGGCCTCCAAGCGTAGAGTTTTGTAGGACAGTAGCAATTTTCCCTCAAGTGGATGACCTAAGGTTTATCAGTCCGTGGAGGCATAGGATGAAGATAGTCTCTCTCAAGCAACCCTGCAATCAAATACAGGAAATCTTGTGTCCCCAACACACCCAATACAATGGCAAATTGTATAGGTGCACTAGTTCGGCGAAGAGATGGTGATCAAAGTGTAGTATGGATAGTAGATATGAGTTTTTGTAGTGCGAACAATAAAAACAGCAAGGTAGTAAATAATGGAAAATGAGGCCCAGGGTGCATACTTTCACTAGTGCAATCTCTCAACAATGCTAACATAGATGGATCATATGATTATCCCTCAAAGTGCAATAAAGAATCACTCCCGAGTTCCTATTAGCAAAGAACAAAAGATATAAATTGTTTGTAGGGTACGAAACCACCTCAAAGCTATTCTTTCCGATCGATCTATCCTAGAGTTCGTACTAAAATAACACAAAGCTATTCTTTCCGATCAATCTAACCTAGAATTCGTACTAAAATAACACCATATGACACACATAAACCAACTCTAATGTCACCTAGATACTACAATGTCACCACAACTATACATGAGTTAATTCTACGATATGCATGAAACAATTTCATGATCATAATATTCAATCCACACAAATAACTACAAGGAGACCCCAAAGTTTCTATCAGAGAAAATATAATAAAAACATGCATCAACCCCTATGCATAGATTACCCCAATGTCACCTCGGGAATCTGCAAGTTCAGTGCCATAACATACATCAAGTGAATCAGCATGATACCCCACTGTCACCTCAAGTATTCATACCGCAAGATATACATCATGTGTTCTCAGATCTGAACATTCAATCTGACAAGACAAAACTTCAAAGGGTAAAGATTCAATTCATCACAACAAGAGTAGAGACGGTAGAAACATCATACGATCCATCTATGTTAACAAAGCCCATGATACATCAAGATCGTGACATCTCAATATCACGAGAGAGAGAGAGAGAGATTAAACACATAGCTATCGGTACAAACCCTCAGCCCCTAGGGTGGATGATACGTCTCCAACGTATATATACTTTTTGATTGTTCCATCCTATTATATTACTTGTTTTCGATGTTTATGGGCTTTACTTTACACTTTTATATTATTTTTGGGACTAACCTACTAACCGGAGTCCCAACCCGTGTTGCTGTTTTTTTTTTGCCTATTTCAGTGTTTCGAAGAAAAGGAATATCAAACGGAGTCCAAACGGAATGAAACCTTCGCGAGCGTGATTTTTGGAATGAACGTGATCCAGAGGACTTGGAGTGCAAGTCAAGAAGCTGCCGAGGCGGCCACGAGGGTGGAGGGTGCGCCCCCTATCTCGTGGGCCCCTCGGGCGTCCACCGACGTACTTCTTCCTCCTATATATACCCACGTACCCCGAAAACATCAGGGGCGACCACGAAAAGCTATTTCCACCACCGTAACCTTCTGCTTCCGCGAGATCCCATCTTGGAGCCTTTGCCGGCGCTCCGCTAGAGGGGGAATCGACCACAGAGGGCTTCTACATCAACACCATAGCCTCTCTGATGAGTTGTGAGTAGTTTACCACAGACCTTTGGGTCCATAGTTATTAGCTAGATGGCTTCTTCTCTCTCTTTGAATCTCAATACCATGTTCTCCTTCCTCTTCTTGGAGATCTATTCGATGTAACTCTTTTTGCGGTGTGTTTGTCGAGATCCGATGAATTGTGGGTTTTTGATCAAGTTTATCTATGATAAATATTTGAATCTTCTCTGAATTCTTTTATGTATGATTGAGTTATCTTTGCAAGTCTCTTCGAATTATCAGTTTGGTTTGGCCTACTAGATTGATCTTTCTTGCAATGGGAGAAGTGCTTAGCTTTGGGTTCAATCTTGCGGTGTCCTTTCCTAGTGACAGCAGGGGCAGCAAGGCACGTATTGTATTGTTGCCATCGAGGATAGAAACATGGGGTTTATATCATATTGCATGAGTTTATCCCTCTACATCATGTCATCTTTCTTAATGCGTTACTCTGTTCTTATGAACTTAATACTCTAGATGCATGCTGGATAGCGGTCGATGTGTGGATTAATAGTAGTACATGCAGGCAAGAGTCGGTCTACTTGTCACGGACGTGATGCCTATATACATGATCATGCCTAGATAATTTCATAATTATTCACTTTTCTATCAATTGCTCGACAGTAATTTGTTCACCCACCGTAATACTTATGCTATCTTGAGAGAAGCCACTAGTGAAATCTATGGCCCGTAGGTCTATCTTTTATCATATAACCTTTCAATCTACTTTTATTTGCATCTTTACTTTTCCAATCTATATTATAAAATACCAAAAATATATTTATATTATCATATTACCTCTATCAGATCTCACTTTTGCAAGTGGCCGTGAAGGTATTGACAACCCCTTTATTCCGTTGGTTGTGAGTTCTTTGTTTGTTTGTGTAGGTGCGTGGGACTTGTGAGGAGCCTCCTATTGGATTGATACCTTGGTTCTCAAAAACCGAGGGAAATACTTATGCTACTATGCTGCATCACCCTTTCCTATTCAAGGAAAACCAATGCAAGCTCAAGACGTAGCAAGAAGGATTTCTGGCACCGTTGCCGGGGAGGTCTTCGCTCAAGTCAAGACATACCAAGTACCCATCACAAACTCATCTCCCTCGCATTTACATTATTTGCCATTTGCCTCTCATTTTCCTCTCCCCCACTTCACCCTTGCCGTTTTATTCGCCCTCTCTTTCCCAATCTTCTTCTCTCTCTCTTTCGCTTGCCTTTTTCTGTTTGCTTGTGTGTTGGGTTACTTGTCGCCATGACACAAGATAATTCCAAATTGTGTGATTTCTCCAATACCAATAATAATGATTTCCTTAGTACTCCGATTGCTCCTCTTAATGATGTTGAGTCTTGTGGAATCAATGCTGCTTTGCTGAATCTTGTTATGAAAAATCAATTCTCCGGCCTTCCTACTGAAGATGCCGCTACCCATCTAAACAACTTTGTCGATTTGTGTGAGATGCAAAATAAAAAAGATACGGATAATGATATTGTTAAATTGAAGTTATTTCTGTTTTCACTTAGAGATCGTGCTAAAGTTTGGTTTTCGTCTTTGCCTAAAAATAGTATTGATTCTTGGAACAAGTGCAAAGAGGCTTTTATCTCTAAGTATTTTCCTCCCGCTAAGATCATCACTCTTAGGAATGATATTATGAATTTTAAAGAACTTGATCATGAGCATGTTGCCCAATCTTGGGAAACAATGAAATTGATGATTCGCAATTGCCCTACTCATGGTTTGAATTTATGGATGATCATACACAAATTTTATGCCAGATTGAATTTTGCTTCTAGAATTCTTTTAGATTCGGCCTCGGGAGGCACGTTTATGGAAATCACCTTAGGAGAAGCTACAAAACTCCTTGATAATATCATGGCTAATTATTCTCAATGGCACACCGAATGATCTACTTGTAAAAAAGTGCATGCTATAGAAGAAATTAATGTTTTGAGTGGAAAGATGGATGAACTTATGAGATTGTTTGCTACTAAGAGTGCTTCTATTGATCCCAATGATATGCCTTTATCTACCTTGATTGAGAATAATAATTAATCTATAGATGTAAATTTTGTTGGTAGGAATGATTTTGGCAACAATGCTTATTCAGGAAACTTTAATCCTAGACCATTCCCTAGTAATTCCTCTAATAATTATGAAAATTCCTACAATAATTCTTATGGCAATATATTTCCCTCTGCTTTTGAGAATAGCGTGAAAGAATTTATGATCTCTCAAAAGAATTTTAATGCCTTGCTTGAAGAAAAATTGCTTAAAAGTTGATGATTTGACTAGGAACGTTGATAGACTCTCGCTTGATGTTAATTCTTTGAAACTTAGATCTACTCCTCCTAAGAATGATATCAATGAGTCTCTCAAAGCTATGAGAAGTTCAATTGACGAGTGCAAAGAAAGAACCGCTAGATTGCGTGCTAAGAAAGATTGCTTTATAAAGGTGTGTTCTTCTAGTTTCCATGAAAATCATGATGAAGATCTTAAAGTTATTGATGTGTCCCCTATTGGATCTTTGTTTTGCAATATGAATCTTAATAATGACGGGACTGGAGATGAGTCAACTTTAGTTAAAAGGCGTGCCAATAATTCAGAGTTTTTAGATCTTGATGCTAAATTTGGTAAAAGTGGGATTGGAGAGGTCAAGACTTTAAATAACATTGAACCCACTATCTTGGATTTCAAGGAATTTGATTATGATAATTGTTCTTTAGAAGGTTGTATTTCCTTGTTGCAATCCGTTGTGAATTCTCCTCATGCTTATAGTCAAAATAAAGCTTTTACCAAACATATTGTTGATGCCTTGATGCAATCTTTAGATGAAAAACTTAATTTGGAAGTTTATATACCTAGAAAACTTAATGATGAGTGGGAACCTACTATAAAGATTAAAATTAAAGATCATGAGTGTTATGCTTTATGTGATTTGGGTGCTAATGTTTCCACGATTCCGAAAACTTAATGTGATATTCTAGGTTTCCATGATCTTGATGATTGCTCTTTAAATTTGCACCTTGCGGATTCCACCATTAAAAAGCCAATGGGAAGGATCAATGATGTTCTCATTGTTGCAAATATAAATTTGATGCCCGTAGATTTTATCATTCTTGATATAGATTGCAATCTTTCTTGTTCTATTATTCTTGGTAGACCTTTCCTTAGAACCATTGGCGCGATTATTGATATGAAGGAAGGAAATATTAGATTCCAATTTCCATTAAGGAAAGGCATGGAGCACTTTCCAAGAAATAAAATTAAATTACATTATGAATCTATCATGCGAGCTACTTATGAATCAAGTGTCAAAGATGGCACCACTTAGATCTATCCTCGCTTTTATGCCTAGCTAGGGGCGTTAAACGATAGCGCTAGTTGGGAGGCAACCCAATTTTATTTGTGTTTTTTTGTTTTTTTGTTCCTGTTTAGTAATAAATTTTGCATCTAACTTCTTTTTAGATGTGTTTTCTTGTTTTTGTAGTGTTTGTGCCCAGTAGAACCTATAGGATAACCTATGGTGATAGTTAATTTGATTCTGCTGAAAAACAAAAACTTTGTGCTCAAGAGAAAAAAATTCAATAAATCACAGAAACATGCTTTTGCGTTGATTCTTTTTGCTGTAGATCACTAGACAAATTTCCTAATACTTACTATTTTGGTAGGATTTTTGTAGTTCCAGAAGTATTCGAAGGTTACAGATTGCTTCAAACTGTTCTATTTTTGACAGATTCTGCCTTTCGCGTGTTGTTTGCTTATTTTGATGCATCTATGGCTAGTATGTAAGGGTATGAACCATAGAGAACTTGGAATAAAGTAGGTTTAACACCAATATAAATAAAGAATGACTGCATTACAGTACCTTATGTGGTGGTTTTTCTTTCTTTCACTAACGGAGCTTATGAGATTTCCTATTGAGTTTTGTGTTGTGAAGTTTTCAAGTTTTGGGTAAAGATTTGATGGACTATGGAATAAGGAGTGGAAAGAGCCTAAGCTTGGTGATGCCTATGGCACCCCAAGATATTCAAGAATAGCCAAAAGCCTAAGCTTGGGGATGCCCCAGGAAGGCATCCCCTCTTTCGTCTTCGTTCATTGCCAACTTTACTTGGAGCTATATTTTTATTCACCACATGATATGTGTTTTGCTTGGAGCGTCTTGTATGATATTAGTATTTGCTTTTTAGTTTACCACAATCATGTTTGTTGTACACACCTTTTGGGAGAAGCCCACTTGATTGGAATTTATTAGAATACTCTATGTGCTTCACTTATATCTTTTGAGCTAGAGAATTTTTGCTCCAGTGCTTCACTTATATCTTTTAGAGCACGGCGGTGGCTTAATTTTGAAGAAATTGTTGATCTCTCTTGCTTCACTTATTTTATTTTGAGAGTCTCTTAGAACAGCATGGTATTTTCTATGGTTATAAAATTTGTCCTAGAATGATGGGCATCCAAGTTGGGTATAATAAAAACTATCAAAGAAAGTGAATTGGATTCTATGATGAATTTGATACTTGATAATTGTTTTGAGATATAGAGGTGGTGATATTAGAGTCATGCTAGTTGGGTAATTGTGAATTTAAAGAATACTTGTGTTGAAGTTTGTGATTCCTGTAGCATGCACGTATGGTAAACCGCTTTGTGATGAAGTTGGAGCACAATTTTATTTATTGATTGTCTTCCTTATGAGTGGCAGTCGGGGACAAGCGATGGTCTTTTCCTACCAATCTACCCCCTAGGAGCATGCGCATAGTACTTTGTTTTCAATGGCTTGTAGATTTTTGCAATAAGTATATGAGTTCTTTATGACTAATCTTGAGTCCATGGATTATACGCACTCTCACCATTCCACCATTGCTAGCCTCTCTTGTGCCGTGCAACCTTCGCCTGTACCATACACCCACCATATTCCTTCCTCAAAATAGCCACCATACCTACTTATTATGGCATTTCCATAGCCATTCCGAGATATATTGCCATGCAACTTTCCACCGTTCCGTTTATTATGACACGCATCATCATTGTCATATTGCTCTTTGCAAGATCATGTAGTTGACATCGTATCTGTGGAAAGCCACCTCATATTTTTTTCATACATGTCACTATTGATTCATTGCATATCCCGGTACACCGCCGGAGGCATCTATATAGAGTCATATCTTGTTCTAAGTATCGAGTTGTAATCTTGAGTTGTAAATAAATAAAGTGTGATGATCTTCATTATTAGAGCATTGTCCCAGTGAGTAAAGGATGATGAAGACTATGATTCCCCCACAAGTCGGGATGAGACTTCGGACTTTATAAAAATAAAAGAGGCCAAAGAAGCCCATGAAAAAAGAGAGGCCAAAGAAGCCCACCAAAAATAAAAAAAGAAGAGAAAAAAAAGAAAAAGAAAAAAATAATGAGAGAAAAAGAGAGAAGGGACAATGTTACTATCTCTTTTTCCACACTTGTGCTTAAAAATAGCACCGTGATCTTCATGATAGAGAGTCTCATATGTTGTCACATTCATATACTAGTGGGAATTTTTCATTATAGAACTTAGCTTGTATATTCCAATGATGGGATTCCTCAAAATGCCCTAGGTCTTCGTGAGCAAGCAAGTTGGATGCACACCCACTTAGTTTCTTTTGTTGAGCTTTCATACATTTATAGCTCTAGTGCATCCCTTGCATGGCAATCCCTACTCACTCACATTGATATCTATTAATGGGCATCTCCATATCCCGTTGATACACCTAGTTGATGTGAGACTATCTTCTCCTTTTTGTCTTCTCCACAACCACCATTCTATTCCACATATAGTGCTATGTCCATGGTTCACGCTCATGTATTGTGTGAAAATTTAAAAAGTTTGAGATTATTAAAGTATGAAACAATTGTTTGGCTTGTCATCGCGGTTGTGCATGATTAAATACTTTGTGTGATGAAGATAGAGCAACAACCATACTATATGATTTTGTAGGGATAACTTTCTTTAGCCATGTTATTTTGAGAAGACATGATTGCTTTGAATAGTATGCTTGAAGTATTACTATTTCTTATGTCAATATGAACTTTTATTTTGAATCATTTGGATCTGAACATTCATGCCACAATAAAGAAAATTATATTGAGAAATATGCTAGGTAGCATTCCACATCAAAAATTCTGTTTTTATCATTTACCTACTCAAGGACGAGCACGAATTAAGCTTGTAGATGCTTGATACGTCTCCAACGTATCTATAATTTTTGATTGTTCCATGCTATTATATTACCTGTTTTGGATGTTTATGGGCTTTACTTTACACTTTTATATCATTTTTGGGACTAACCTACTAACCGGAGGCCTGGCCCGTATTGCTGTTTTTTTGCCTATTTCAGTGTTTCGAAGAAAAGGAATATCAAACGGAGTCCAAACGGAATGAAACCTTTGGGAGCGTGATTTTTGGAACGAACGTGATCCAAAGGACTTGGAGTGCAAGTCAAGAAGCTGCCGAGGCGGCCACGAGGGTGGAGGGCGCCCCCCCCCCTACTGGGCATGCCCCCCTATCTCGTGGGCCCCTTGGGCGTCCACCGACGTACTTCTTCCTCCTATATATACCCACGTACCCCAAAAACATCAGGGGCGACCATAACCTTCTGTATCCGCGAGATCCCGTCTTGGAACCTTCGCCGGCGCTCCGTCGAAGGGGGAATCGACCATGGAGGGCTTCTACATCAACACCATAGCCTCTCCGATGAGTTGTGACTAGTTTACCACAGACCTTCGGGTCCATAGTTATTAGCTAGATGGCTTCTTCTCCCTCTTTGAATCTCAATACCATGTTCTCCTTCCTCTTCTTAGAGATCTATTCGATGTAACTCTTTTTACGGTGTGTTTGTCGAGATCCGATGAATTGTGGGTTTATGACCAAGTTTATCTATGATAAATATTTGAATCTTCTCTGAATTCTTTTATGTATGATTGAGTTATCTTTGCAAGTCTCTTCGAATTATTAGTTTGGTTTGGCCTAATAGATTGATCTTTCTTGCAATGGGAGAAGTGCTTAGCTTTGGGTTCAATCTTGCGGTGTCCTTTCCCAGTGACAGCAGGGGCAGCAAGGCACGTATTGTATTGTTGCCATCGAGGATAAAAAGATGGGGTTTATATCATATTGCATGAGTTTATCCCCCTACATCATGTCATCTTTCTTAATGCGTTACTCTATTCTTATGAACTTAATACTCTAGATGCATGCTGGATAGCGGTAGATGTGTGGAGTAATAGTAGTAGATGCAGGCAGGAGTCGGTCTACTTGTCATGGACGTGATGCCTATATACATGATCATGCCTAGATAATCTCATAATTATTCGCTTTTCTATCAATTGCTCGACAGTAATTTGTTCACCCACCGTAATACTTATGCTATCTTGAGAGAAGCCACTAGTGAAATCTATGGCCCCCGGGTCTATCTTTTATCATATAAGCTTTCAATCTACTTTTATTTGCATCTTTACTTTTCCAATCCATATTATAAAATACCAAAAATATATTTATCTTATCATATTATCTCTATGAGATCTCACTTTCGCAAGTGGCCGTGAAGGGATTGACAACCCCTTTATTGTGTTGCTTGCGAGTTCTTTGTTTGTTTCTGTAGGTGCGTGGGACTTGTGAGGAGCCTCCTACTGGATTGATACCTTGGTTCTCAAAAACTGAGGGAAATACTTACGCTACTGCATCACCCTTTCCTCTTCAAGGAAAACCAATGCAAGCTCAAGATGTAGCAGCGGACTACTCCCTCCTCATCGTCCACCTACACGAGTGGCGGCGACTGGTATATGGACACTGCAGCTACCACGCACATGGCGGCTCATCCCGGTAACCTCCACACCTCCCATCCCGTCCACACTTCCGCTCGCATTACCGTCGGTGACGGTTCCTCCCATCCCATTACTCACATAGGACATGCATATTTTCCATCTAATTCTACTCCATTGTCCTTATCTAACATCTTAGTTTCTCCTGATCTTATTAAAAATCTTGTCTCTGTTTGTTCTTTTACACGTGAAAATCATGTTACCGTTGAGTTTGACGAGTGTGGTTTTTTTGTCAAGGACGCTCGTACCCGGATGGTACTCCACCAATGTGACAGCCCTGACGACCTCTACCCGGTCCACTCCACCGCCTCCACCACCCCCGCCGCCCCTGTTTCTCTCGCCACCGGAGTGGATCCTTGGCATGCTCACTTGGGTCATCCCTACCCTGCCACCCTATGTCATATACTTTGGAGTTTTTCTTTCACGTGCAATAAGATCGAGGATCACTCGTGCCATGCATGTCGCCTCGGAAAACATGCTCATCTTCCGTTTAGGGCATCTTCTCATGTTGCATCGTACCTGTTTGAGTTAATTCATAGTGATGTTTGGATACGGGCTATCTTTGTTATCTTGTTATACGTGATGATTTTTCGCACTATGTGTGGACCTTTCCGTTGTGTCGTAAGTCGGATGTCATCTCCAATCTCGCCGATTTCTACTCCTATGTTTTCACGGAGTTTGGTCGTCTCATTCTCGCGTTCTAGGCAGATAACTGGAAAGAGTTCGACAACTTAGATGTTCACACTTGATATGTCTCCAACTATCTATAATTTATGAAGGATTCATGCTGTTATATTATCATTCTTGGATGTTTTACAATCATTTTATAGAAACTTTATACCACTTTTTTGTACTAACCTATTGACATAGTGCCGAGTACCAGTTGCTGATTTCTGCTTCTTTTTCATATCACAGGAAAGCAATATCAAACGGAGTCCAAACACCGCGGAACCTTTTCTAGATTTTTTATGGACCAGAAGACATCCAATGGGCCAAAGCAGCACCTCGGGGGTGCCCCGAGGGCGGCACAACCCTTTTGGCACCCCCGAGGTGCTGCTCTGGCCCATTGGATGTCTTCTGGTCCATAAAAAATCCAGAAAAAGTTTCGCGGTTTTGGACTCCGTTTGATATTGATTTCCTGCGATATAAAAAAGAAGCAAAAGCAGCAACTGGCACTGGGCACTATGTCAATAGGTTAGTCCCAAAAAGTGATATAAAGTTGCTATAAAATGATTATAAAACATCCAAGAATGATAATATAACAGCATGAATCCTTCATAAATTATAGATACGTTGGAGACATATCAAGTGCGAACATCTAAGTTGTCGAACTCTTTCCCGTTATCTGTCTAGAACGCGAGAATGAGACAACCAAAGTGCATGAAAACATAGGAGTAGAAATCGGCGAGAGTGGAGATGACATCCGACATACGACGCAACTAGAAAGTCCACACATAGTGCGAAAAATCATCACGTATAACAAGATAATAAAGATAACCTGTATCCAAACATCACTATGAATTAACTCAAACGGGTACAATACAACATGAGAAGATGCCCTAAACATAAGATGAGCATGTTTTCCGAGGCGACATGCATGACACGAGTGATCCTCGATCTTACTACACGTGAAAGAAAAACTCCGAAGTATATGACGTAGGGTGGCGGGGTTGGGATGACCCAAGCGAGCGTGCCAAGGATCCACTCCGGTGGCGAGAGCAACAGGGGCGGTGGGGCTGGTGGAGGCGGTGGAGTGGACCGGGTAGAGGTTGTTGTCGGTGTCAAAACCGGCGGATCTCGGATAGGGGGTCCCGAACTATGCGTCTAAGGCTAATGGTAACAGGAGGCGGGGGATACAATGTTTACACAGGTTCAGGCCCTCTCTATGGAGGTAATACCCTACTTCCTACTTGATTGATCTTGATGAATATGAGTATTACAAGAGTTGATCTACCACGAGATCGTAATGGCTAAACCCTAGAAGCTAGCCTACGATTATGATTGTTGTTCTTGTCCTACGGACTAAACCCTCTGGGTTATATAGACACCGGAGGGGGCTAGGGTTACACAAAGTCGGTTATAGAGAAAGGAATCTACATATCTGAATCATCAAGCTTGCCATCCACGCAAAGGAGAGTCCCATCCGAACACGGGAAGAAGTCTTCTATCTTGTATCTTCATAGCCCAACAGTCCAGCATATATATATAGTTCGGCTATCCGAGGACCCCTTAATCCAGGACTCCCTCAGTAGCCCCTAAACTAGGCTTCAATGACGATGAGTCCGGCGCGCAGATTGTCTTCGGCATTGCAAGGCGGGTTCCTTCTCCGAATACTTCAAAGTAGATCTTGAACACAAGAATCGTGTCCGGCTCTGCAAAACAAATTTCACATACCACCGTAGAGAGTATAATATTCCACGAGTCCAATCCGCTGACAACTTTTCGTAGCATGACATCACGCCATGGCCCGGTCATTATTTGAACCATTTTTTAGCCTGCCACTTCGTATTTCGAGGTGCGGTTTCATTGGCATGTCTTGTCAAAGCAGAGATTGTTTCCTCTTATCACGGGATTCTCGTCAATACGGGTATGGGTAACCCAACCGTGCCATCTGCACGACGCTTGGGGAATAGGCGAGTTTTAAGGCGAGTGGGGAGGCACATGACTTTTACTGCCTGTATAAAGGGATAAGGATTCATCCTAGTTCACCCACGCCTTCTCCTTCCTCTGCCCATCCATTCTCGAGCTCCAACGCCCAAGCTTCTGCCTTCTCCGCCAAAAAAGCACTCCAATCATGTTCGGATCCGGAGTAGGAGGCAACTGGATGGCCTCCTCCATCAAGGAGAAGGACATCAAGAAGCTCCGGGAGGCTGAGTACCTAGCCAAGGAAATCATCCATCGACTTCCGGCCAAGGGACAGATTGTCCCCACCCCAGAGCCCCAAGAGAGGGTGGTGTTCCTTACACACTTCGTCCGCGGGCTGGGATTCCCCCTCCACCCGCTCGTCCGCGGACTGATGTACTACTACGGGCTGGACTTCCATGATCTGGCCCCCAACTCCATCCTCAACGTATCGGTGTTTATCGTCGTGTGTGAGGCCTTCCTCCACATCCCACCTCATTTTGGACTATGGCTGAAGACTTTTAATGTGAAGCCAAAGGTGGTGAGCGGTCAGCAAGTAGAGTGCAGAGGCCATGGTGTGCAAGATGCCCAATGTCACTTGGCCCGGTCGCTCCTTCGTGGAGACTGTCAAAGGATGGTAGGCAGGATGGTTCTACATCATTAAGCCGCGCGGCACCAACTGGGCGGAGGCTCCCGCATTCCGATCCGGAGTCCCAATGTGACTCACCTCCTGGCAAGAGAAGGGCCTCACCTGGGGCTCTTCGATGAGCTGACCGTGCTCCATGCACGCGTCCAGAGCATGATAAATAAGAAAGTCAAGCTCGTCAACGTGATTCAGGTTATGCTCGTTCGCTGGATCCTTCCGTGCCAACGCTGGACTTGCTATTTGTGTGAGTTTGATCCGGCCAAGCACCAGACGCTACTAGAGATCTTCGTCATGACGCATGAAGACATCTGGAAGGTGCTCTTCAAGGCCAGCGAGACGCCACCGCCCACGACCGAGGACCGCGGGCATAGCTTAACTCGTCTTGCTAATCCAGTAAGTTCTTTCATGCTTTCAAGGTGTACCCTTTACCTACATATTCGAGGAAGGCATCTAAGCCTCCTTATCAATTTTTCCAGAACTGGACAGAGATAGCAAAGCGGACTAATTGTCCGGCTCCGCTGCCTGAAGGCCCAGAAATTCCGCTTCTGACAAACATGTTGTTTTCGGCGCCTTATCGGGTGCCGGAGAAGAAGGCCAAGAAGAAGGCCATGGGGACCATAGGTGGTCTCCGCCGCAAGGGTATTTCGGACGCGACGTTCGAAGACGCCGATGCTCACTCCTCCGCCGAAGACAACGAGGAAGAGGAGGAAGAAGAAGAAATCCATTCCCCCTGCAGGGGGGAGAAAGAAGAGGACGGCCTCCACACATCTAGAGACCGAGGCATCCAAGAAGGGGACAGCTTCCCTTCCGAACAGCTCCGCAGCGGCCACCGACAGCAGCTGGGAGTGGGAGCCTAGGGAGAAGCCCCTGGCCAAATCGTAAGTGTTCGAACACGTTCATGTATCCGGCCTTTCTATATTATTGTTTTGTCATGTTTTGAATCATGTATTTGCAGTCTGGCTCGGTCCAATCTCGAGCGGTCCTCATCTTCGGAGGACTCGTTGGACCCGGCCGCGATGGACAGCGGGACCATTCCCTCGGCCTCCTCTCCCAAGGACACGGACGGCGCCGAGGCATCGTCCCGAAGGATCCCAGGTGTGGGAGAGAATCCGGAGGCTGTCACGGAGACGCCGGAGGGTGAGGCCTCGGCTGCCGGACACATGGGGGACCAAGCCCCCATGGAGGCTGACGATTGGGGCCACGTCCAATTCAGCCCCCAACCGAATACTATTCCGGAGACCCATACGGCTCTGGAATCAGTCAAGCAGCCCTTCTAGAAGGAAGGGGGCGTGCCTATTCCACCGATGACCTCTGTCCAGCCAGAGGTGCCGGACACTTTGTTGGAAGCGCTGCGAGGCGCTTCCATTGTAGAAGAACACAGTACCCTTATGGGTATGGTGATTGAGAGGATCCAGTACATGAAAAGCGGACTGGCCGAAGCCTACACTAGACTTCTAACAGGCTTTGAGGTAAGCAATGTAATTGTGTGAAAATAATGTCTCAGTATAGACAGTAGCCCCTAATACTCTGTTCGTGTTCGGAAAGAAAACCAAACAAAGGATCAAATAATTTTCGCAGGAGACTAATAAAAAATGTCTATGTGAATAAGTAGGCGTCGCTGCTGGCTGCGACCTCTCACACTGTGGAAGTCTCCTGACTGAAGCAAAGTCTGGAACGGGCCGAGGAAGAGCTCGGCCTCGTGAAGAAGCAGTTGGAGGACAGTCAAGGTATGTAGTAACCTTATCTAATTTCAGATATACTGAATAATTTGTTCTGACTGAAGTGTCATAATATTTGTTAGGGGCAACGACCGACGTAACAGCCCTCAAGAAGGCGCTAGCCGAGGCCGAGGACAAGGCGGCCAAGGAACGGGTCGCACGTGAAAAGCATGAGGCCTGGGTCAATGAGGTCCAGCAAGAGCTCCAAGACGCAGTCAAGAGGTGCGAGTCCTTGGAGCGTGACTTTTAGGAGCAAGAGTCCGAACTTGCCAAGGCCCGTCAGAGCGCGCATGATGCCCGAGCCAAAGCCCAAGGCGCCCTCCAAGAAATCCAGGCGGCCAAGAAGATCGCGACGGGTAAGGCTTTTATAATGCAGAGCAAGTATGTGCACTACAAAAAAATACGCTTCCGTGATGATACGTGTTTGTCACAGTAGGTCGCGTTTTCTGTCATGCATGTACATCCATGACAAATTTATGACAGAATCAAGATAGTCATACCTGTGCTGTCGTATAAGTGTTCCATGAAATTACCAAAATTATCATCATGGAAGTGTCCACTTCCATGACGATAAATCGCGCATCACAGAAGTGCTTTCGTCAAGGGTGACCGACACATGGCATCCACCGTAACGGAACGCCGTTAAGCTATCGGGTCGGGTTTTGGATCCGATAACCCATTAACAGCCCCGACCAATGGGGATTTTCCACGTGTAAAATCATCATTGGCTGGAGGAAACACGTGTCGGCTCACCGCTGGGACAGATGTCATCCACTCATTGGACACAAGGCACCTATGATACGTCAACACATGGCACGGCCCAACAGAGGCCCATTCCTGTGAAAAGGCCGGCCCGTTTGACTTGGTCAAAAGATGGCGGACCAGCCCATGTAAAGCCTGTTAATGGCATGTTCGCATATAGCCCATTTACAGCCCGCTAACCCAAGGCCCGTTACGCCCCATCCGAATTAGGCCCAGTAGCGTCATCTGGGCCATCCAATATGATTCCAGCCCGTTTACACTTCTGGCCCATGTATGGCCCATGACGTCTTTCGGCCCATATGAGGCCCTATGTAACTCTTGGCCTATTAACGACCCGTGGTGAAACTGGCCCGTAATGAACAGTGTATCACTTTACACCCATTAACGGCCCGTGGTGAAACTGGCCCGTAATGAACAGTGTATCTCTTTATACCCATTAACGGCTCATTATTCTGTTGGGCCGTTTCCAGCCCATGTTATCTTTCGGCCTTCTCAGAGCCCATTTATTCTTGGGCTCATTTCCAGCATTCGTTTACTTACGGCCCATTACTGTCATTTTCTGCTTGTGGGCCAAATTCAGCCCGTGGTTACAGTCAGTCTGTTTGTGGTCCGTTAATACGCTGGGCCTTTTTCATAGCGTTATCAAATACGGCCTATTAACGATGGCCCGTTATGGTCGGCCCATGAACGGATGATTCCAACTCTAGCCCGTTTACGGCCATATTGCGGCTTGTTATTGGTCCATGTTTGGCCAATCGATCTTACGGCCCGTAGAAGGCCCATTGTTTCTACGGCCCATAGAAGGCCCATTGTTTCTACGGCCCGTAGAAGGCCCACTGTTTCTATGGCCCATAGAAGGCCCACTATTTCTACGGCCCGTAGAAGGCCCACTGTTTCTACGGCCCGTAGGAGGCCCAGTGTCACTACAGTAAATATTAGCCCATGGTTATTGTGGCCTAGTTTTAAAAAATAGGTTATTGCAGCCACTAGCAAACCGCGGAAAAAGAACTGCTATGACTACAAGCAAACAAATAAACAAGACAACAAAGAAATAAATAAGCTAGCAACTTACGCTAGGCTATCACGGCTATCACACATATTACATCCACTAGGCATCAAAGTTCGCCACCAGTGCAAATAAACGCGCCGACAAAAGAATATACAAAACTGAGAGCACTTCAGAAGGCACTAGGCCTGGCCAGGTCGGGCCCCCCAAACAGCTGAAGAAGCTGAGTAGACCTCACTTGTGTCAACGATAGATGCATCAACACTAGATTTAAGGCATGATGGTGCGCACGGTAGTCCTCTGACATCTTCATTGCATCTTTGACTTCAAGTCGGAGCTGAGCTGAAGCAAGCCTTTCCGCTTTAAGTTGAGACTGAAGAAGTCGAACTGATTGAGGCAGCGACTGCACAGAGGTTGTCTCACACCTGCTGGTGAGTAGCTTCAACTCACTGTCTTCATCAAGACAGGACCTTGGGGTCATCTCGCTGTCCTCAAGATGGTTTGGCTCACTATCTTCCCTAAAGTTCTGCCTGGCGTAAGAGATACGACTCTGAAAGAGAAACAAGGAGACACGTAACAGGTTTCACAATTATATAAGCAAATAAATGGATCTGTTCTGCATAAGGAACATGTTTTTACAACTACAATTTGAAACTGGTAGTTGTTGCAAACATCCAATCAGATGTAAACAGCAAAGCAAACAGCAGTGGAGGAAATGATGCCTATCCAAATCTATACTAGAACAAAGTTTGAAGGCTTGAGAAGGATGAACTTACATTACATGTTAACACGGGCTGGACAAAGCCCTTCTCCATGTTGATGGAAGGATAATTCAATAAATTCCCCAAAGAAAATTCTTTATAAGCGTTGCCATTATTCTACATTTTGCAAAGAGTAAATATAGATCAAATAATATTGGAAGAAACAGAGGATAATGAAGCTCAGGTGCAGACTGATGATACATAATCAAATAGCAATTAATTAAGTACAGCGTTACAAGGCAAAAGGGAGAGAGGTACTGACAAGAGCAATGCAGAGCCCATTATTGTTTTGAGATCGTATGATCCTTTGAGCAAGGAGATTCATCTGAAATTAGTTTTCATACAAGAGAGAAGGTAAGGCACAAGCAGAAATTTAGGAGTTCAAATTTTGAATTGATATCATAGACAGTACCTGACGCTGGGCTCCCAGCAGTTCTAATAGGGGTTTGGCCACTGGAGTAGGGGTAAAGTGTGGTACAGTTGGGCCTGTGTTTTCTGTGGCTGCTGATCTATCTGATTTAACAGGTATCACTACCTTTTCCAAATACCTAGTTTGTACTCCTTGAGGATCTGCACTCACCCTCTTCCTTTTGGACATCTATTACGAAAGAACAACATTTGACTGGAAAAACATAGTGTGACGACACATGGAAAAGGTACAGAAAATGGATAGGTATGGCATATACTCATATATGATGCTTAAACTAAGCAGATGGTGTAACAAAGTAGAAGTAATGCAAGAGGTCAGATGCAAAATATGTGCGACCAATACAACTTTGCAAAGTTAGAGCAAGCACCTTGATGGGTGAATAAGATAGGCCATCCTCCACCATGCCAAGTTTGTTAGCCAGTGGATCGTTCCGCAATATTCCTCTCGTGCGCCCATTCTCATATTCATTTTGATAATGTTCAATATCTGACATGCATGAAAACATAAAAACAAGTGAGATTTTCTTTGTAATGCAGAAGTGATTCTAATCCAATACTGCCTCCCTGTAAACCCCTTTGTGCTATCTCTGCAATTCTTTTAAAAGATGCCATGCATGCTGTAATTTGTTGTGTGCATTAATATAATGTGGCCTACTACTCAAAATATGAGAGCTCCAGAAGTGATGACACTTCGCAGATGACAGCTTCAACATATAGTAAAGAAGAACAAGTCGACCTGACCTGACAGATTCAAAATATACTAAGGGAGAACAACTCGACCTGACCAGTCGACCGCAAGAGAAGAGTATCATCTTAAAGAAGAGCAGAAGAGCAAGCAGATTGAAGATATTACAAGTCTTTCAATACAATGTCGGTTGGCCACCCATGATGAACCAGAGCGCACAGAGAAATACTATTCTTTCCGGTCTCTCCATATGTGGCTCACATGCATTTCGAAACTAAAGTAGGAACATTTAGCTAACCAATTAAACATCTCTCAGTTTTACTAATATCAGCAATAATATCAGATATGAATTTGTACAACTAAGCTTGTTTAGCTCGATGGGTGGAGCAGTGCTATTACGACACGAACCACGTAGGCTGATTGTGGTCATCATAAAATGGGGAAAACATAAGCATGATGAGTACAGTGTTGACCGTGGCAGTGGGATGGCAGATCTGAAGCTGCAAACCGCGCAAAGGGTAGTTAGCAACCGATGTTTGCTTTGAAATAACAACTAAGATTTGGTATGGACAAGAAAGTACGGTCAACAAGTGACAAAGAAATGCAATTATGCTGTCTCTCTATATGTCGCGACATGCATTTGGAAACTCAAGTGGGACCTTTAGCTAACCAATTAAATGTGTCGGTTAACTAATATCAGTATCATATCACAATCATATTTGAACAACTAAGCTTTCGAATTCTGAGTGTTGTGTTGTTTAGCTTGAAGGGTGGAGTAATGCTAGTACGACAGAAAGCACCTACGCAGATCATAGTATAGTAGATAAAAGGGGAAAACCCTAAGCATCAAGAGAAAAATCAGGAAAGTGGAACTAGCTGGACCAGTGGGTGGAGCACATGCTTTTCGAAACGAATATAGGAACATTAGGTGACCAATTAAACGTTCTCTGTTTTAGTGATATGAGCATCATATCAGATTCGTATTTCAACACGTAAGCTTTGGGTTGAGGTCTTGAGGAGCAGTGCTAGCACGACACGAAGCACCTACGATGATGGTAGTGAATATAAAGGGGGAAACCATAAGCTTTACGAGTATAGTGCCCGTGCCATGGCGGATCTGAAGGTGCAAACCGGACAAAGCTACTTCGCAACCAATGTTTGCTTTCAACTAGCCACTACGATTTGGTACGGACAAGAAAAGTACAGTAAACAAATTACGATCTATTTTCCGGGTGAGATCAATAACTTAAGCACATATGGAAGAGTACCACCTCTCTTGCGACGCCGTGTAGGCCTATGCTGATACGTTGAGGGTGCTGCGGGTGCGATGGCTGTCGGCGGCGGGGAAGAAGACTTTAGACGGCAGACGGCCGGGTCGGGGGATATATCCTGTTGCCGTGGACGAGGCGGTCGTAGGAGCGGCAACGGCAAGGTGGACGACGGCGCCGATGAAGTGAGAGGAGGCGATGAAAGGATCCTGGTCCAGCGCCGTGGATGAGAGACGTCCATCTCTTGCAGTGGACGACGGGGTAGGGGTAGCGGCTCCGGCAAGGTGGAGGATGGGGTGGCGGACGGAGGAGGCTGGCCGTAGTGCGGAGGTTGTCGTGCCGCCGATGGTGTATGAATGGGGAAATGGAGGGGAGGGGGGATCTCAAACTTTGGGACGCGCTTCTCTGAAATGGGGGAAAGTTACGAACTTATCCCCCGTTTAAAATTTCGGACATCGCGTCGGTTGGGGATAGGACGGTAATCTCGCATCTCCCAAATATTTGCCGGTAACTATTTCGGGCGAGGAGAGGGTGTTTTGCCGCCCACGGTTGGCGCCCACGGTGTATGAACGGGGCTGACAGGTAGGGCGGTTGTGTCACGTCTGATGGAAGTTACACATCTGCCCCTATTTAAAATATTAGCCTACATCGATTTCGGACGAGGAGAGTTTGTTTTGCCGCCCACCGTGTATGAATGGGGAAATGGAGGAAGAGACACATGTCTTTCGGACGAGCTTGAATCAAATGTGTTTTGCCGCCCACGTTTGGCGCCCACCGTGTCTGAATGGGCTCAGAGGCCGTCGTGTCACGTCTGATTGAAGTTACTAGTCTACCCCTATCGACAGCAGTGTAAATCCGGTCGATAAGGATGTCAAGTGTCAGGGGTAGACAGTAATTTCCATCTCGCAAACACTTGCTTCGGGCAGCCCACAAATTATAGTGGGTGTTTAGCCGCTTCGTTCAAAACTTGGGAGAATTAGCATTCACGTTTGCCCTGGGCCCTGGCAAACTAAATTCAAATCCAATTTGTATTCGATTACGAATATCCATAGATAATTATACGTTTTGTTATTTATTTCTTCAAAACCACAACAAAGATTTATTCCACCTTTATATATGATTATGATTTAGAAATGTCGTGATCTTCGAATTCAGTAGGTTGGATACACTCTGAGTCAAACAGTTATTTCATCCAATACAATATGCTCACACGAAAAACAGTTCACCTTATGTCAATCATACAAGTACTGAGGATTACCTCGCCTAAAAAATTCGGATCATTACAACACATGGACAACATAGGGGGTCTTGCAACATAATCCATTCAGAGACATGACACAACATGCAAGTACAATAATCTAATGACAATTTCAACTGGTATCTAAAGAAGAACCGGGATTACCTTGGGCTTCAGATAGCAGAAACAGCAGGACCTCCTCCGTCTTCAAATGCAACATTCTTACTTCCTCCAATTCTTGGGTTGCTTGCATAATGTGTGCCGCTAATTCCGTAATTTCCAGCCTCAAGATAAAGATTACCTCATTCATGGCAGCCACACCATCTCTTTCTGCCTCTAGTAGAGCCTCAAGCACTATAATATCTGTGCTCAGACTGCTCTCCGGCGGTGTTGCCTCTGAACTGCTACCATCTGGTAACATGGATGGCGCACTGCTTCCACAAATAGATTCTGGGGTTGTACATTGTGTCCTAGTGTGAACGGCATCCTGAAAGGTTTCCGCTGGACATAAGTAAGAGATAGTTATCGTATGATCCAGGCAGTAAGCTTACATGGTAAACGACGGACGAATTATTGCCGAGCATGGCAAACTATATTTAAATGGTTCGAAGCAGCATCAGCCGAAAAGAAATTAAAATGGTAAGATGAAACTAGGGATGTAAGTGGCAAATAAACGACATCCGCCAGTCCCATCTAGTTAGTTTTTGCTACCTCCCTAGTTCATTTTCCTCAAAAAACAAAAACTCTTTTGAACTATCATACCACTAGTGGACTTTAATCAGGATTAAACGGGACCCAGTTGACATCCCTAGTTGAAAGGGAGTGTACCACCGCTATATTTAAGTTGCCAAGGCATCTAAGCAGTTGAAATAATCTGAGAAAGCACTTAACAGTGTGGCCTCATATAAACTACGAAGACAGTCTTGTGATGAAGTTGAGAGGAAAAGTTAAGGACTCAAATGAAATAGGCATGCATTTCTTTACGATAGTACAGCAGGCACTGCTGACATATTGGCCAACTCAGGTATAGCGTAACAACAAACAAGCATTCGAATCAAGCAATACAGCAAAGCAGACAACTAAACTATTTGTAATTCGGTAGGATTACAGGTTGAGGGCACAAGCCAAGAAAGCAGCCCACTCGCATTACATTTCACATGTACTAAAACACACTGGCTTACCATATGTTGCTGTGAAGCCTCGCTGCTGTTGCAATGTTCTTTGAAGATATCGTCAGCATCCCGTGGTTGCAAATCTAGTTGTTGTAGTTTATTCTGCACCATCTATTTAGGTAAAATTAATTTTAATCGCATGCACTGGTCCGAATTGATCATCAATGGTTCATCTAAACTAATGAAAGAAGGGTGTGTGCATACACGACAATATATCTGCTTCCCTCTATTTTTATGCTTGTTCGAGGTGCCAGCCCCAAAAGAACAAATATTTTGCTTGATGGGGTTGGCAGCTCCATAATTAATAGAAGCATCAAATTAGTCATGCAACTTGGGAAGATCAAGAACACACAAACAAGTAATGAACAGAGGCTCGGAGCAGTGATGTAATAGCTAGCATCAGAAAATGTAGGGTAAAACAAACAAAAAGCAGCGGAACCACATGCTAGTTTGCTGATGTGTAATTAAGCATAGAGAACATTAAGCAGTCTGATGGAACCAACAGGTGGCATCAGAACAAAACTAAAGCATATTAACTATATGTGCACTGGTATGTAATTTAGCACATGTAACATGTTCACTACCAGAAGTATGGCCCTATAGGTGCAAGCAGAATAACGCGTCTCATGAAAAACTGAATGATGCCCTAAAGAAATTCAAAGGTGCGGTGCTTATGCTAGGAAAGTGAACGTAGGCGTCGGCCGTTGGATAATAGTACCTGATTCTCGGCAGCGTATGGGTATCGTTGTCATACTTGATAGCTAAGGATCATCGATGGTGCTCGTGTTGTGGTTGAGTTCGGGCCGGCTATCGCCATTGCTGAAGCGGCTCTGGGGCTACGGTTGCAGCGCCTGTCGACATACAAGAAAGCTCATCTATGGTAAGTGAACAATTGCACGATAAAGAGAAAAAACGAAGGAATACAAATCGAAATAACCTGATGATGTTGTGGCATCTGTAAAGCAGGGTCGGTGGAGTTGAATATGGGTCCGGGTGCAGTGGACGAAGGCTTCGGCGGGCGCATTGTACAGTGCTTTCGGTGAGGCGGATCTGTTGCGGCGGACGAGGGCTTGTATGAAGGGCCAGCGAAGGGGCGGACGAGGGAGTCAGTGAAGGGCCTACGCTGTGGTGGACGAGGGCGCCGGTTAAGCAGATCCGGTGCGGTGGACCATGATGGCGGTCAAGGAGATCTGGAGCGGTGGACAAGCCAGTCGCTGAAGCGGCTCCGGTGAAGTGGTGAGTTGGCAGTTGGGGGTTCCAAGGTGCGGAAGGTAGATCCGGCGGGGTGTGAGGTCCACCGCTGCGGCGGAGGACTAGATTCGGCGGCTTGCCGGGGTTGGGGGGTCGGGGAGGGGAAGGGGAGGGGCTCTGGGGAAGAATGTTGGGGGCAAAGAGGGGAAAACAATGGAGTTACCAAAGCAGCCCTTTTCCGTTCATGTGGCAGGGGTAAAACAGGAATATCGCAGGGCTAAACTTTCGGGCGCGTGATATTTCGATGTGAGCGGGAAGTTTGAAAGCTTTTGGCGCCTAAAATTATAAGTATTCTGCTCTCGTACGGCCGACTATGATATCATGGCCGACAATTTGTTTGTTTTGCACGCAAAAAAATGTGCAAGTTTTGAAAATCAATGTCTCCAACTCGAAACTTAGATTGTCCATTCAATTCAAATATGGATCATTGAGCTACTACAAGCAAATACCATCATACGGTCCAATTCAAATGAAATTCCAAATGTGTTTATCCTAAATATGATGACAAAAGCAAAAATGTGTATGTGTATGAATAAAGTGGATGATTATAAAGTTTGAACATGCCCGTATGTGTATATCTCTAGGTTTGATATATGAATTTGAAATCACGAAATCCCGGCTTAAAAAATGTACCTCCGTTTAAATGAATTACAAAAGCTAATGATGGAGTCGAATTCCAAAATTCCAATCTTAGGTTTGTAATTCTGGTACATCAAGGTATATCACGCATGTTCAAAAGTATCGTTATCTCATAGTACAAACTGTGAAACAAATTGATCAACCATGAGTGCACAATATCTCAATTACGCTAAAGTCCCTCAAATATAGACACCTCACTCTTTATCTGAAGTCAACCCCCCCCCCCCACCACCACACACACACACACATAGAGAAGTCGTTCTCTCCCCCAAACACCAACACACGAGCACATTAACACCCCTCTCTCTTGTAAAGTCCGGACCCCAACATAGGTCTCTATCACTTTGTCTCTCGGGCATGCACACATCTCTTCCCTCACTCTCTAGGTCTCCCGCTATCTCTCTTACCCAAGCACACGCACTATGTAGAGTGTATATTTCCCATACACACAAAACGTCGCCCCCAAACGTCTATCTCCCTAGTTATGTGGTTCTCGCGCACTCACCTCACACACCACCCCCACTGCAAACAAGCACACTTTGTCTCCTTGTGCACCACTCTCCTCTTTCTATCTCTCCCACATGCGGACCCGCCCCAGCTCCTTCCCTGTATACATATATGTCGTGACTCTTTGCATAGCTCCCTAATGTATAATCGTTCTCGATTTCGCACATTGTTCTCTACACCATCTATTCTAGATCTCTCATGAAGTCCCTATCACACACACGATGACTCGCTTCCCTTGCGTCTCCGTTCATAGGCCAATTTCGGACAACATCAACATTGTCTCCCTATCTATACGCCATTTATGGACACAAACGACCCCTCTCGCCCCCTCTCTTCCTCTCTCTCTCTCTCCGTCGCTAGCTCTCTCTTTCTCTCGCTCTCACACCCCTCTCCCACACACACACTCGATGTCTCTTCCAAATAGTCTGCTCCCCCGCCCGCACCCGTGCTATCTCGCTACTACACATGTCACACCATTCCCCCTTCCCTTATACTAGGTTTACATCATCAGTGGTCTCTCTACTCCACATACACTCTCTCCCTCTCACACACAAACGCGTGCACAAACACACACAAACACGCACAAACACCCATTTATCTGGATCCTCATCTCTCCCCATGTCCGCATGTGTATCTCACACACTCACTCTCTAATTATGTATATGTGTCTCCACGTTACACAACACAAAGCCCCATGTACATGTCTCTCTCTATCCTCCACACACATAGACACAAAGAATCTGTTATCATTGCCTCAGTCTCTAACATATCACACATGCACACTGTCTCTCTCTCTCTCGCAAACACGCTCAACAAGGGTTTCCCCGTGAATAACTTACCATCTATTCATCAACAGTCGTGGTAGTACGGCGAACACGAGACGTGAAAAAGAATAAATCTACACGTGCTTAGACCACCTAGTATGACTACTAGGACTAGAGCAAGCCAAAAAGCGCGCCGCCGTCACCCCCTCCTTGTCGGCGACGGGAAAATCTTTGTTTTACACAGTCGAGAAGTCATTGTGCTAAGGCCCCACATGCCGAGGCGTTGAATAGAATGTAGGTGCTAGTTTACGGAAGCAAGTATCGATAATACGTTTGTATCTCCATACTTATATTTCTTCTCTTATAAAAAACCGAGTTGGTGATGATGGTACGTGTGCCATCTTGCAATATAGACCGTCCGATCTATATCTGACGGATGGAAATTAAACTAAAAGATACCCGCACCCCTCTCCACATTTGCAGACAAGGCCTTCCCTCGTTCATCCTTATCTCCAACAAACCTCATTGTTGAGCAATTAAGAAAGGAAGCCTCTGGAACAAACTGGCCTGGTGGCCGCTGCCGGCGTCGTCAATCCCCATGCCTCCGCTCAGTCCGACCACCAACCACCACCACACCCCACTCCTCTTCACCTTATCTCATATTTCTCGAGATATCATTAGTTTTTACACATGGGATTACTCCCGCAAGGGTCAATCACAACAAGTGTTTTATAAAAAAATGCATCTTGATGTTCCGTGCAATGCACGGATCTTGCTAGTACTCCTACACAAGACTAAGTTGGTGATGCTGGTGTGTCTGCCATCCGTCGTTTCTGACCATTAGATCTACATCTAACGATTGTGAGGTAAGTTGTTGCCTTTTCTCACCAACATCCCACTTGTCTACCAATTTGCAGAAAAACCCATAATTAGTATCTTAAAACCAACCACATCCCTCCCTGACCTCACCAAAACAGCCCAAGGAATATATTCTAATTGAAACATAATATATCTCTAGTGACATATGTATATCAAAATTAGAGTGTTTTGTACCAAGTTTGTGAATAAGTATTATTCTAATTATGATTCGTTGCAACGGACATGAACATTGCTAGTATTTCCAACCATGCATTTTTTCCTAGTATTCCATAGTTTCGAGTTTTCCATCAAGATATTAGTCACTCATGGTTGATATTTACTTTCAATCATGTACACATATGCACTATGTAACTAGCCTTGCTTATTGGCTTCCAAAGCTTAACTTTCACTCCTACTTACAATATGTAGAGTATTTAACAAAAAACTACCACTTTCAACCAGCCCTAGGAAGAATCTATTGTACAAAAAATAGCAAAAACATACCCAAAATTTCTTAATCCACGCCAAAAACTACTACCTAGTACTCCTACCGATTAGGTTCGTTTAAACCCATTTATGACAGGGTTGGCCCACACGTCCGTGCTGACGAGGCAGCTTAAACCAACACATTTTGTTTGACCGTTGACACGAGGGACCCACATCTGACCTTCTATCCTGTTATTCCCCCTCAAATCATTATTTTTCCTGAACATTACTTCAAACAGTACTGATGCGTGTTCGTCGGTGGCGCCGGTGATGAGCGAGTTGGCCGCCGCTCCGCCGGACGGGCCGGACGCCGCGCTGGCCTCCGCACGGGTTGGCAGGCTGGCCCGAGCATGACTCACGAGCGAGCAAGCCGCCGCGCTGGCCTTCGCTCGAGCCAGATGGCTGGCCTTAGCACGGCGCGCGCGAGCAAATTGTCGCGATGCCGTGCCAATCTAGCTAGCAAACCTTGCAGACAAGCAGCTGGACGGAGCTATCTTGGCTAGCTAGCGGCCACGAGCGCCAGACGGAGCTGGCATCCGGGCTGCCGCAACATGGGCTCCGCACCGCCGGCGGTTTTGACCTCGCCTTCTGCCGGCGGCGGTAGCTGCATCCCATGGCCAAGGATGACTAGGTGGACGGGCCGGAGGTAGGAGGTCACTCGAGGATTTTTGTTGGTAAGAGCATGTACAATGGTTGATAAGGTAGTCTTATCTTAAGTCTGCCACTTATGCAAGTGGTAGTAGTTTCTTGGCATTTTAGTGGTTTCTTGCATTATTAGGGGTTTCTTGTAAGGAACAATGTACGTACTACTAGCGACAAAAGGCGATTCTAGGTTGCGTTGTACTCCAACGAGTACTACTAGTGGTCGCGGGAGTGTATACCTCGTTTTGTGGGTTCGATCCCGGCCGAACGCACGGCGGCCTTTTTTTAAAATAGTACTACTACACTTCGCTGCGAGCCAATATTTTACACGGGTAGTTTGAGTTTTGAAGTCAAACGGACGTGCGGCCCCACAATCTGGGTGCACTGGATAGCCTAGCCACGTGAACGGGTTTTCCTTCCCAGCATCCCGTGGCTCGCGTGCTCGCCCTAGCCGCACCTCGCTTGCAGCTTCCTCATCAGCTAGTAGCATATTTAAACTAGCGCCTCCCAATTAAGCCCGAGGAGCCGGAAAAGCCTGGCGGGGCATTGGGAACTGTGCAATATGGCTCTGTACGTAAAGTGCTCTACTACTACTCTGTAGCTTGTGGCGTTGCACGCATGGACTTCACTCCATTATCGGCTCTACTATAAAAGAAATTCCTCTTGACGTGTTTTTTTAAACGGAGGCAAAAGCTTTGCTTCATCTCATTCATAAAGAAGGAACTACTAACAAAGTTCGACGAGATCCATTACACCTCCACAATGGAAGCGAAAAGCCTAGTCTCGCTGTATCAAATAACTCAAATGTTCTGCCCCCGCAGTAACCGTCGCTGATAAACAGGCTGCTAGTGTGTGCGTGAGAGGAGCGGCTGAGTAGGCCAGCTACGTGAGAGGAGCGGCTGAATAGAGCACCGAGAGTACCCACTAGGCCACTACGCAGGTGTACTTCCCCTGCATTGATAGTACAACGATGGTTCTAGAGAACAGTAGTACCCTCCACTTCCAACTGTAGCTCCTTGGCCCTGAGATTCAAGAGTTCAAAACTGGTGCACTATACTAGACTAGACTAGAAGTACAGTACATCGCACTACTAGTTGAGAAAAGTAGTACTAGTACTGCTACAGTACGAGTACGTACTCCTCCGTCACATAATGTAAGACGTTTTTTGACACTAGTTGGCGTGTACAAAAAATGGCAAAAACATACCCAAAATTTCTTAATCCACGCCAAAAACTACTACCTAGTGCCAAAAATTTCTTACTAGTGCTATTATTTACAGTATAATGCAATCCCATAACGTTCCATAATGCTAGTACTAGTAGTAAATAATAGCCTCACCCCTTCGCTGAGGAACGATCTACAGTTGGAAGGGACGAGGCCCTGCGGTTACTACGCTCTTATCTCCTCCTCGCCAGTTCCCCTCCCCCCGAAGAGAAGGCAGTTCGTCGCTGCTCCCATGGATTCGCCAGGCGGTTCTCCTCCTCGTCGGGGCTGGGAGACCTTGGACGACGATCCTCTGGGAGAAATCGCACGCCGCTCCGACGTCCTCACCGCCGCAAGACTCGGTGCTTCCTGCACCAACTTTTTCAAGACGCTGCTTAAACAGGCTTGGGAAAAGGCCATGCTTGTTGGTCTTCCATGCGTCCTCGAGGAGAAGGTTCTTCTATGGGACAATCCTTCGAACAGTCCACCGCTCCCTGGCCATGGTTGCACGTTGACTCCGCTAGAGTTGCCGACGTTGAGAGGTAGTCGGATTTTGTCCGATGAGCAGGTCAGTAATGGAGTTTGATCATGTAGTACTTAGTTATTCCATTTCCATCCCGTAATTTCTCCGCTGCCCACCGTCTTATATATAGGTCTGGGTCGGTGCCAACGAAGATTGGCTTGCATACCTCCGGCCGGATACCACCATCATTTTGCACAACATCCACAGCAGTGCGGCCGTTCCGGTAGACCCCTTCTCCACCATTGGGATCGGCCTTCCGGACTGGCTGGGCTTGAATACGTATGATGATGCCTACATGAGATTGAAGAAGATAGCAATTGCGGACCCGCCGACAAAGCGACGCGGCTACGACGATTACTATCTCATCGCGGTGTTCGACATAAGGATTGCCATCAATGCAAGACGCAGTAACGGCAGAGGCTGGCGCATGTTGGCGGCGGCAGATTTGTACCCCTACACGTTCGAAGACGCCGTGCGCCATCTAGGCCGCATCTTCGCGGTGACAAGCCAGGGGACTTGTTTCATCTGGTTGCCATCCTACGGTACGGGAGATTACAAACGGAATGCACAAACCATCATTTGCATCCCTAACGGTACTCCATTATTTTGCAGGGACCAGTCATCCCCCGATCAAAATAAGATCGCCGATCCTGGATGTGCATTTGCATCCGCGATTCGGTCTAACCTGGAACCTTGTAGCTGACTTTGGCATATTGGGATCAACTATCTTAGCAGTCGTTACCCATGGTACCACTGATGTGCAACATGGTCACACAATCTACCACGATCGGACCGTCACCATCTACCCAGGTATTCCATTTTTTAACCCTCTCGCCTTCTCTTTCATTGTTGTACTAGTAGTATACTTAGTAGTACTAGTAGGAGTACTTTTTACCTTGGAGGACGCGTATAGCTAGCTAGGCCCTTGAAGACTTGAACCCACTAGCTGCCACCATTTTTGTTTTTCCATGTCTTACTATCTCATCCATGTAGCCAAGAGTGGCTATATATAATAAGCCGGTTATTTTACTTCCTCTATACCGGAGTAGTACTATTTGCTGCACAGTATTACTGACCGCCATATTTGAGCACAACATTATTATGCATGGACCTTGACTATGTACGTCACCATGTGTCCAGATCTGGGATGCCGCGTGTACCAGATGAACGGCGCCGAGTTCGACCCCCGTGATGCTACGTGGGTGCCGAGGAACACTCTTGGAGAGTACTCGCTTTTCATCGGGGACAGCTACCCCATTGTGAAGCGGATGCCACCTTCCGTGCACGACACGGAAGGCCTGCCGTTCATGAAGCATGGTTGTGTCTTCAGTGCGCACCGCCGGATGAACGACATGCTGGGACACGCTATCCCTGATTTATGCCGCTTCAGCTTGGATGAGTCTCCATCGTGTGGAACCGGACTAGAAAGCTGCGACAATGATTCCCGTTGCCCACCGCTATGGATCGTGCCATCCATGAAGAACACCTGGGACTGGAACCTGGAGGAGGACATGTAGCCCATCTATAACGTGTAAGTGGAGTACGGTAATTGTGAACGGTAGCGCTGTGAATATATGTAGACTAGTCGTGCACAAATTTATCACATGAATTGGAGATGAACTTGTGTGGCATACTGGCATTTGTCCTTTAGAATTTATTACTAGTAAATGTGTTATGTGTACGTGCAACTTGTGTGGTTGTTGCACGGGCTCCAACACGCTCTTTGAGAAAAAAAGGTGGCACAGCTTTGGATATACGTGACGTGGCGGCATCATACAGTAGCATCGTTCGCTATAGTTGTAGTACACTCCTACTAGGACGACAACTCCTATAAAACCTTGCGCTTGGCTCTTTGCCTCTTCGGGAGGTTCAACAGTTCGTACTCGTGTGAACCTTGCACTTGGCTCTTCGCCTCTTCGGAAGGTCCAACAATGATGATACTACAGTACAATATGCTTCTGGCAATCTGACACCGATTGAACTGCTGCACGTCCACCGCGAGGGCGAGGGCGAGGGAGAGGGAGAGGGAGAGGGCGCTGTAGTCAAAACCCTCTCCTCGTCCTGCGAACCACCGCGCGCGTGGGCGAGGGAGAGGCGTAGTAAGCAAGCTTCTCCTCGTTCGGCGAGTTGACGGGACACATCAAAGCAGTACTAGTACTAGTAGTAGTCCATACTGCGTCCTTTCCGATTAATATGGCTTAATTTGAAACGAGAAAAATACACTGGCGGTCAACGTATGTAACAATACGCTCTTTACGGTCACTATATATAGTTTTGCGGCGATTATACGATCACTAGCTCATCGTAGAGCACCGTATTGCACCCTACTGACCGGCCACATAGTCGACGTGGCACTTTGTTGACTGGTTAAATTGTCACCTGGTTTCTGGGTCCCACCTGTCAGTTGGCAGAGCAAAGAAATCAGTTAAACAAAACTTTACGCAGGCGCGACACGAGTCCAACCCTTGCGCGCGAACCGCCCTGGCTGTGTATGTGAGTGCATGCACGTGTCCTCCCTCGGTCTTCCAACAAAGAGTGTACATCGGCTATAAAACAAAGAGTGTAGTACATGATGTACATCTACACTTCCAATGCATTTAGCCTTTAATCTAAATCGATATTGATTGACTAATGCACCAACTTGTGCTGTAGGTATAGGCTACATGTCTATCCTTAATTACAGCATGCAACGGCCTTCATTTAATCTTCTTATCTCAATGGTCGCATGCACACATAAGTCTGCTACTTTTGGGCGTTAATTATGCCCTGGTCAATGTGTAAATCTCTAAATGTACAGTCTTTCACGGACGTAGGGAGTAGGTTGAGCACTTGAGCGTGAGCGTGTGTGTTGCGTCGTGTGCTGTGTGCCGCATGGGTGCGTGAGTGTTGCGTGCGTCCATGTGTACGTGTGAGTGTTGCATGTTGCATGCATGCATGCATGCATGGGGCTTACTCCCTCCCATTGACATGTTCATATTTCAAGCTTCCTCTGTTCCCTCCATATGGTGATACTCCCTCTGTTCCCAAATAGTACGGAGTAAAAGCCTCCCTCTGTTCCCAAATACGGAGTATTTGTCTTTCTACAGATTTCAACAAGTGACTAGGTACGGAGCAAAATGAGTGAAGTGAGCGTAGAGGCATAGGGATACTGTAGAAAGGAAGTCCTCGCGGTCCATTATTCCCCATCTCGGTCAGAGAGAACTATTCAACTAGTCTTCGCAGTGAAGTGACAATACACGCTGCAGCAGATGGGACACGTAATTAATAAGCTGAACCAGCGTGTTGTTGTTACTAAATCAGCCTTACCCAGTACTGCCATCATGTTTGCCAGTAGAGCACGCTTCCGCAAATACGCCTACGCACCTCTGTCCTCCATTAACTGACATATGGGCCCTCTTGTGGTAGACCCACATGTCATCGGTGTAACTATTTACACTCCGAAGGACGGTATATCCTGGTAGTAGTACTAGTAGAATTGAGATTTAATGCACTTTCTTCCCCGTCTTCCACTCTTCTTCCTCCTCTCTTCTTCCTCCTCTCTTCCCCATCGTCGGCCGCACACCATTTACCCCCGCTCACTGCTCGCCCGCCCGCGCCATCTTCCTTGGTAGCTCGCGCGTACCATATCCCCCCGCTCACTGCTCGGCCACACGAGGAGAAGCTTCTTCGCTCGCCCGCCCGAATCCACTTCCCCGCTGGCTCGCAGGCACCGAAAACCCCAATGGCAGAACCGACTGACACGCAGAGCCGCGATTGGAATTCCCTCCCCGATGTTCTCTTGGAGCAGATCTGTAGTCGTATGGACCTACTCAGCACCGTCCGTCTGGCCGCATGCTCGGTGTCTTTGTACCGTCTACTCGTCTGCAACCGGCCGGCTCTTTTCAAGACACCCTGCTTGCTGATGCCCGATCCTCGCAGGTGGCCCAGACACCGACTTGACGATCCTACGGAGGTTGCCGTGGTGCCCCTCGACATGCTACCACTACCCGTCCACCTGTCCTTCATGCGCGGCCACTACTGGGCGGGCATGAAGGCCAACTGGATCGTCCTCATCCACCACACCGGTAGTCCGTGGCGTCTCGTGGATATCTACACCCAGCGAGAGATCACCCTTCCATCGTTGGATACCGCCGCCATCGAGCCTCGCGGCCCGCCGGACACTCCTGCCTACTACGCACGAGACGCGTCAAGCTTTTGGCTCGACCTCTGTTTGCAGAAAGTTGTAATCTGCGAAGTGCCCACACCATCAGAAGACTACATGGATTACAAGCTCATTGCCTTGTTCAACATGGGATTAGTCTATCTGGAATCCGGTCGCCATACATGGTTATGGCTCATCATCAATCCTGTTGAGGCAACATTTCTGTCTGATGCTATAGTGCATGATGGCATCGTTTACGCGGTCGACGCACAGATTGGCTGCCTATACTGGTGGAATCTATCGTCGTGTAATTGTTCTATCTCATCTCATCTTTACCTTATGAATACGACTGCCTGTTCATTTGTTACAAATTTAGAATGCATAGCATGTCTATAACCACATCATTGCTATATGTTCCTCTCATTTCCTAGATTTTTATGACCACACATGTTATTGTTAGAGTTGATATGAGAACAATTGGCATCTAATGATTGTTAGAATACATATTATGAGCATAACATCATGATTGCTATATGTTACTCTCGTTTACAAGATTTTTATAACAACGCATGTTATTGCTTAGAGTTGATATGAGAACAGTAGTAGTAAGTACTATGGTAGAATATGAGTAGGCGCTGTCATAGCTGTTTTCCTCTCATTGTTACATGATGTTTGAACCATGACATATTGCTAGAATATGAAAGCCATTGGCTTATTTTTTTAACTTGGGGTATGATTATGACCACGACATTGCAATTCTCTGTCTATGATATGTGTCACTGTTATAATAATCTTAATTCCACACATACTCTGAACATGATTGTTTATTTTTGTCCTTTTGGTCTCCAATTTGAATTGTTGCAGCAGACGCAAATGCGCTGGCCTTCATGATTCCAGGACCTGGAATCATACCAGCCGATGGGTGGTGGTTTATCGCTCGTTCAGCTGACGGCGGTCATTTGATGCTCATTCGCACGTACCAAATTGACCAAACCATTACATCAAACCACATGCAGTACAATGCATGGGGCGTTCGTGACATTGATGGCTATGGCTGCTTCGTGTTCGAGAAAGATCCCAGCTCCGTTGGGCCAGGCGTATTCAACTGGAGGCGGGTTTACAGCCTCGGCAACCACTCCTTGTTCCTCGGGCTCAATTATCCGATCATCCAACCAATCATCGACCATATCACCGGCGATGATTACTGTGCTATGCAACTTCCATTCGCGAGGGGGGGCTGTGTTTACACATCATACCATGGGTTTCATGAATCACCATATCCAGAGATTCGTCGACACAACTTGTTGCCAGATAATCTTCAGTGTGTGAAAGGCATCAAGCTTCCATGCGATGGATGGCTTTTGCAAACCCGACATGCGGCGATGTGGTTCATGCCAACAGCAAATATGCACAACTTGATTCGTGCTGATATCTAGACTGAGCCATGTATTCTGCTGCTGTAGCACGACCCTCTTTTGTTGGATATTATGTACTGTTGTTAGTTTGAAGCACTCCTCTGGTTTGAAGGATAGATACCTTCCTGGGATCAAGTGCATCCTAACTCACCTGCGTAGGATGTACTGATAATGATGATGGAGATGCTGTGCAGAAGCCATATATATACATATATATTAGTTAGGCTTCAAGTGCGTACTTGTTAGTTAAACCTATGTATAAATTGTGACACTAAATACGACTAGTAAGTAGTACAGTAGCAGTACTAGTATACGCCGGTCAAATTATTCATCATGTCCACACATTGAATTGACGTGACAACACGCTGCGCGTGAGGTGACACAAGAATCCCGGCGGCGTGTTTGGGTATTCTGGACTTCAGATTTGGAGTACCACTTATATGTTGAAATCTTTCATCATTCACTTAAAACAGTCGATTGATCATACATTGAGTACCATATAACTGGATACGCCAAAGTGAGTGTTGACAACGCGAGATTTCAGTCGCTCATCGATTTGTTCATACCAACCATCGACAGCGAGCGCGGCATATGCTACACCCAACCTGAGAAACTTCCAGGTAAGACACCGATTGGCCGTCTACTTGCACAAACATGTTCCTTTGTTTATAGCTCTATTTTTCTTTTTAGACGCAAACCTGGTGAAGCAATTACAATTTGGCAGTTAATAAAAAGTGAAACAAGTGACTGCAACATGCCAAAGATGTTATGAAAATGCCAACTAGCTACACTAAAACCTGTATTCCACAATACTGCAGGTATCACACTGAGTGGCCTAAGGAAGCATTTCTTCCAGCGCAATTCCAGGGCGTTCAAAAGGGGCATGTTGACGCCTCGCAAGATACAGTCGGAGTGCGGCATGCACGTGATGTGGCACAAGACCGACAATACCTTGCCGGTGACGGTCAACGGCTGGTAGACGGGCAGAAAAAAAGGTTCTGGTGCTGCACACCAACAAGAACTTCGACCAGCAGAGGACCAACTGGGTGATGCACCAGTACCACCTCGGGGACCTGGAGCAAGAGAAGGAGCGGGAGCTGGTCCTCTGCAAGATTTTCTACCAGACGAACACTAGGGCCAGGAGTAAAAAGATTATAAGTTAGTTTGGTATTGGTAGTTGTACTACTTTGTCGTCCGCAAGTTGGTATTGTTGTTAACGATCTTTTGGTATGAACTTGCATTTTCTTCCAACCATCATGCCGAGGGTTGACGTGGATATAAAGCTGAATCATTTGTTTCAAAACGAATTTTCAGGCACCTGATTTTTATTTGATGGGTAGCATAAGCACGCGCCGTTCGAATTCCCAGTTCTCCAATTTTTTGAAACAAGTGCATGCACTTATTATCACGATAAAAAACAATATCCATGATGCATCCCAGTTATCAGTCTGTACTTGCAGAATTCTCTCGTTTATTGAGCACGTATATTGTTTTTTCAGGTCGAGCAAGTTTCAACTGGGCTGTAGACTGCCTAGGGTTGGTTTTGTTTTTAACAGGCCCAGCCCATGACGACAATGGGGCACAAAGATCCAGCAGGTATCTACTGGCCTCTGGCCCGCCAGCGTTAGTTATATTTTGTCTTACAACATCCGCAGGCAGTTTTTTTAATGAATCAAACACACAACCCAGTTCTATTTTCCTCTTGAAACGCATGTCCTACATCCCTTTTCTAATCTCTACCTATAGTTTTACTAGTTCATATACATGTATCATTATATTGCAAACACATAAAATTCCCTTTTCATATTTACATCCTTATTTTTGTTGTTTTTTCCCACCCAACGCTGATTTTTTTACCACTGGTTTTCCCTTAAACCAACTCAATTGTCCCATGTCTTATTTTCTTACAAAAACAAAACGATTTTTTTGGCAAATCAATAAGTTCTTAAAAAATGTTTATCATTTCGGGATTACAACAGTTCGGACTCCACCGAAATATGCAAAATAAGGTTGAACTTTTTGACCGTGGTCCTGGGCAGAAAATGGGCTGTAATAAATTACTTAAGAATTAGCAAATGGGCTGCAAATTATAAAAAATAGCAAATGGGCTTTATGTTGTCTACCACAGATTTGGAGGCTGACTTGTGGGCCTACTAAGTTCATGCGTACACAAGGTTTCTCAAAAAAGAAACTTAGTCAACAATCGACTCTACCAGCGTCAGACCGTTAGATGTCAATCTAACGACAATCATGCTTCTTCAGTCTCTGATCTTCCTGCCCCAGCCGCCCAAACCAGCGCCGTCGGAACCGCCTGCTCCCGCCTCCCGTGGCCGGCAGTTCTACCAAACAGGCCTCACGGCCCCATCATACTCGCATCCCTGGCCTGTCTATCCCTCTACTCACCCACACCTCCTGTTATTTTCCGGCGACGGCAGCCGAACCAGTCAACCCTTGTACTCTCCACCGCGTGGGCAGCCACTAGCATGTCTTCCCCGGCATGGTGTCGTTCCCTTCATAGGGCTCGCCGTCGTCCACCGCCCTGGTGCTCTTGGCACGGCGTGGTCAACGATGTCCATCCAACGGCTGTAGTGCTTCTTCAACCTCTGCTCTTCTTGCCCCAGCCGCCCAAAGCAGCGCCGGTCGTGCCGCATGCTCCTGCCTCCCGTGGCCGGTTGTGCTGCCGCGGAGGCGTCACCGTCCCCATACTACTCCCACCGCTGGCCAGGCCATACCTCCACACACCCACTCCCCCTGTTATTCTGCGGCGATGGCAGCCTCACACCACAGCCAAACCAGTGAACCCTCGTACTCCTCTCGGTGTGGGCATCGACTGCCGCGTCTTCCCCGGCTCCGTGTCGTCCCCTTCCTAGGCCTCGCCGTCGTCCACCGCCGTGGTGCTCTCGGCGCGGCGTGGTCAATGTGGTCAACCACCGACTTCCATCGGAAGTGTACTGTATGTGGAGAGGCTGACAGCTGGGTCCACGACAGCCGCAAGGAAGTGCCTCCTTATTACGCGAAAAATAATTATTCCTCCACCTAACAGCTGGGACCCACCGGACGGGCCACTAGTATTTCATGGAAAAAACATTCCCCCCTGACTGCTGGGACCCACCGGACGGGCCACCGTATTTCGCGAAAAAAACGTTTTCCCCTGACTGCTGGGACCCACCGTATTTCGCGAAAAAACGTTGCCCCCGCTGTCAGCTCAGACCCACCGGAAGTGCCTCCTTATTACGCACAGAAAAATGAATACTCCCCCTGCTAGCTGGGACCCACCATGGTGGGAGGCTGACTTGTGGGCCTACTAAGTTGATAGGGACGAAGGGCTTTGTCAACTTCATCAATATGAACGATTCTATCTCCAGTGACCGTACGATGTCCATCCAATGGCCGTCGTGCTTCTTCAATCTCTGCTCTTCCTGCTCCAGCCGCTCAAACAAGCGCCGGCGGGACTGCCTGCTCCCTCCTCCCCGCGGCCGGCTGTGCTGCCGCGCAGGCCTCACCGCCCCACCGTACTCCCATCGCTGGCCAAGCCATCCCTCTACTCACCCACACCTGCTATTATTCTCCGGCGAGGGCAGACAAACCAGTAAACCCTCTTACAGTCGTACTCCCCTTCGAGTGGGAAACAACTACCGAGTCTTCCCTGCCTCCGTGTCGTTCCCTTCCTAGGCCTCGTCGTCGTCCACCGCCCTGGTGCTCTCGGCGCGGCCTGGTCAACGTGGTCAACAACCGACATGCATCTGAAGTGGACTGTACGTGGAGAGGCTGACAGCTGGGTCCACGGCCGCACGCAAGGAAATGCCTCCTTATTATGTGCAAAATAATGATTCCTGCACCTAACATCGGGGACCCACCGAAAGGGCCTCTGTATTTCGCGAAAAAAACGTTACCGCCACTGACAGCTCGGACCCACCAGCTATATCTTCGCACGGAAGGAAGTGCCTCCTTATTACGCACAAAAAGAGAATACTCCCCCTGTTAGCTAGGACCCAGTATAGTGGCAGGCTGACTTGTGGGCCTACTAAGTTGACGGGGACGGATGGCTTTGTCAACTTAGTCAATATGCACGATTCTAGCTCCAGTTACCATACGATGTCCATCCAACGGCCGTAGTGCTTCTTCAACCTCTGGTCTTCTTGCTCCAGCTGCCCAAACCAGTGCCGGTCGTGCCACATGCTCCTGCCTCCCGTGGTCGGCTGTGATGTCACGGAGGCCCCACCGCCCCTACTACTCCCCCGCTGGCCAGGCCATCCCTCTACTCACCCACACCCCCTGTTATTCTGTGGCGACAGCAGCCTCACACTGCAGCCGAACCAGTGAACCCTCGTACTCCTCTTCGCATGGGCATCCACTGTTGCATCTTCCTGGGCTCCGAGTCGTCCCCTTCCTAGGCCTCACCGTCGTCCACCGCCGTGGTGCTCTCAGCGCGTCGTGGTCAACATAGTCAAGGAATGACTTCCATCGGACGTGGACTGTACATGGAGAGGCTGACAGCTGGGTCCACGGCCGCAGCAAGGAAGTGCCTCCTCATTACGCGGAAAATAATGATTCCTCCACCTGACAACGGGGACCCATCGTATGGGCCACCGTATTTTGCGAAAAAACATTCCCCCCTGACTGTTGGGACCCACCAGCTACATCTTCGCACGCAAGGAAGTGCGTTCGGGCAAAAAAAAACAATTCGCCCCCCTGACTGCTAGGATCCACCAGCTACATCTTTGCACGCAAGGAAGTGCGTCCGGGCAAAAAAAATGATTCTCCCCCCTAACTGCTGGGACCCACCAGCTACATCTTCGCAGGCAAAGGAAGTGCCTGACAGTCAGGACCCACCTGGTCGAAGCGTACGTAGCGTTGTCATTCTGGTCGCAAACGTGTACGCACATATATACTTGTCGATGTAGAGGCGCGCACGTGTCGTAGTAGAGGCGCGCACATAGCATGTACACGTACGTACAGCGGCCAGGGTGCAAGAAAGAAAATATGGCCACGTATGTGTACATACGGGCGGGGTCTCGAACGCCTACTCGCGCATACGTATGGCGAGGGCTCGTGTACATGACTGGGTCGGTACGGAGAAACATCGTCGTCGTCGTGTTCATGGGGAGGCAACGAAATGCGTTGTGTTCATGGGGAGGCAACAGAATGTGTCGTGTTCATCAGGAGGCAATGGAACGCGTGGGAGCCAACCAGCTGGGTCGGAACAGAATGTGTGGTTGTGTTCATCGGGAGGGCTTGGACGGAACAGGCGATGGCAATGAGGCATGGCATACCGCAGAACGGAGGAAACGGCCTTGTGTTCGACTGGCCACGTTTGAAACGGGATCCTGTTCATCGGGAGGGGTCTGGCGTACCGCAAAACAGAGGAAACAAACCTCCTACGGTCGAAACGGGGGTCCTATTGATCGAGAGGGGTGTGGCGTACCACAAAACGGATGAAATGGACCTCCTACGCTCGAAACGGGGGTCCTGTTGATCAGGAGGGGTCTGGCATACTGCAAAACGGACGAAACGGATCTCCTACGGTCGAAACGGGGGTCCTATTCATCGGGAGGGGTGTGGCGTACCGCAAAACGGAACTCCACGAGATACTATTCATCTCCACCGTCGACCTCCTCCAGCCTCCACGGGCTACCGTCGACCTCCTCCAACCTCCACGGGCTCCTGTTCATCCAGCCTTCACCGCGCGCTATTCCACCGGCTACTGTTCAACCACCCCTCCACCGTCTACTGTTCAACCACCCCTCCACCATCTACTGTTCATCCAGCCCTCCACACCACGGGGTCCTGTTCAACCACCCCTCAAAGGGCACCCCTCCATCGTCTACTGTTCATTCAGCCCTCCACACCATGGGGTCCTATTCATCCAGAGGCAACGCCACTGCTCACTGTTCATCCAACGCCCCCCCCCCCCCGCAACACTCACTGTTCATCCAATCGATCGGCTTCAGTTAGCAGAAGTAGCGAAGGAATCGCTCGATCGGCTTCAGTTAACAGCCATCGATCGATCGCTCGGGTTCAGTAACGCGTAGCCTGCAGTGCAATCACTCGGGTTCAGTTAGAGCCCAATGCCTCGCTCGGGTTCAGTTAGAGCCAATGCCTCACACACACGTGCGTACGTGTGCGAGAGAAATGCGCATTGCTTGGCCCCGACCTTCCACCGTAACCGACAACTCCCAGAAATTTTCCTCGCCCTCGCTTCTACCATGGTTTTTTCCGTCATGGACGGCCCAAAGAATGTCATGCAGCTGCGTCTCCGGCCCGCCCAGTACGAAAAGCCCATTTTCTGTCATGATTTTTTGTCATAGAAGTAGGATCCCACCACATCTATGATGATACGAGGTTTTGTCACAATTATCGTCATAGAAGTGTCATATGTATGACAGAAAAAAAATTCGTTCGGCCCAAAATGTCACGGATGTGTCTTTTTTTGTAGTGGTGAAGGAAAGATTCCTCTTACTGACCCGGATTTGGAGTTCTCCAGGGGTGTTTCCAGATCTGTCGCGCAGCGTATCCAATGTTGTGGAATTCTACCGAGCTGAAGAGGGGAGCTCTACAGAGAAGTTGTTCTGGTCGCAATACCTTGCGCCAGAACATCCAGTGCCCTTTCGTGATCAGCTGAAACAGCTGGTCGAGCTGCATAGGGCAGCCGAACTAGCCATGAAGGATTTGATAATCCGGCTATGGCCTGCCGAAGCTATTCCCAGCAACTACTTCAGACTCGTGAAGCGGCTGGTCAGTGCCTGCCCTTGGCTTGACGCCATCAAGCGGTTGGTCTACATTGAAGGTGCACGGATGGCCTTCGCCCGCGCCAAGATGCACTGGGCGAAGATGGATGCCACGAAGCTGATGACTGAAGGACCGCCCGCAGGCAAGGAGCACCGCACGCCCGAGCTGTACTATGACAGTGTCCTGGAGGGATCCCGCCTTGTGGCGGAGCAATGTGCTAAGGATATCATATTCCCATGAATACACTCATGTTTATCCTATCCTGTAATATGAAACAGATCCGTTATGTAATATAAAGTCTGTTATTTAAAATTTCACCTCTTGTGTGACCATTTTATTAAATCTCAGAATTGGCCAGTCGTCGGCTTCTGCTCCCACGTAGGTAGTACGGGGGTGTTCGAGATAAATGTAAACACTCTTTATCCAAGGTTTTGGTCCTTTAAGGAGGTGTTTAGCGCAACAAACCAGGCAATCGGACTATTCGGCTATATCATTCTCACTTAGCCATAGGAGTTTGACGAGAAAAATTTGGGTGTAGCCCCTTGTGTTCGGAAGTCCCAACTTGGGGCGCTATACACGCCTAATCGGATAAAACCCGCTTCATTGCATAATGCGGAAAAAATCGCTAAAGATTTGAAACCTCTCGAACAGCTGACCAGCTCTCGCTGCATCATGATAGTCAGTTTTCGGCTTTATCTACTGAGGTGATCATCTGGAAGAACCAGGACACAATCGCAGTAGTTCTCCCTTTACTACCCAAGCCGATATAGCGGAACATAGGGTAGCAAGCACAGGAGCCGGACAACCCAACTATTGACCCAAGACATGATTCGAAGATGATGCATATAATGCTACAATTCAGGGTGCCGAACTACCGTAAAAGTGTTCGGACTTTCTTGCCGTATTATGGAGTGTAATGAATCTCCTGGCGAATTAAGTCATACCAGAGTGTACGTTCGCAGTTGATAAGAATATATAAAGAAAAGGAAAAAATCAAGTAGTAAGCTGACACTGCAAATATTGAGCCGCAAACTATTTTCCATTGTAATTTGATTAATACGCCAAGGCGTACTTATACAAGTAATGTGATAATCAAATAAGGCTATTTAACATGCCATGGACAAGGGCGAGCTGCGTGCGGGTTTTTAAAACAGGTATCATGATCTTTAGAAGAGACCACTTGGGTGTTCCCTTGTACGTCAAAGCTTCTTGCCTTCTTGGTGTATCTGTCCCTTGATAGGTCCAATGATTAGGTTATCAGAGAAGGCCTCAGAAAGAGAAGAACCTGAAAGAAAAATAAAAGGTAAAGGTATGCGGGTCCAGGAGCGGTTGAGCCACATTACGGACCACGGTCTTAGCTGTGCCTCCGTCCATGCCGATTGTATTTTAAGTGTGTAGTTATGTACGCGTGGTACAAGTATCGCCGCTTGATCAAGACTGGGACGGAGGCCGAATTGCTAGTCAAGCTCTGGATGACTTGGACTGTCCTGCAGTAGAGTAGTTCGGACTCCCTTAACGGTGTCCGGGAGTTTTACTGCCGAATTGAAGTTCTGCCTAAAAGGGCTGCTCTGTACCTCTGCTGCAAGGGCCGTGGTGTGCTCCTCGGTACGGAGGGAGTGGTCCGTGTTTCCATTGACTGTTATAATACCGCATGGTCCGGGCATCTTGAGCTTTAGGTAAGTGTAGTGCGGTACCGCATTGAAGCGAGAAAATGCGGTTTGTCTGAGCAGTGCGTGATAGCCACTGCAGAAGGGGACGATATCGAAGATCAATTCTTTGCTTTGGAAATTATCCGGGGATCCGAAGACCACTTCCAGCATGGTTGACCCCGTGCAGCAGGCCTCTACACCTGGTATGACACCTTTAAAGGTGGTTTTTGTGGGCTTGGCCCTTGAGGGATCGATACCCATTTTGTGCACTGTATCCTGGTAGAGCAGGTTCAGGCTGCTGCCGCCGTCCATGAGGACTCGCATAAGGTGGAATCTATCAATGATTGGGTCAAGGACCAGTGCAGCTGAACTGCCATGATGGATACTGGTCGGATGGTCCCTGTGATCGAAGGTGATCAAACAAGACAACCATGGATTGTATTTTGGGGCGACTGGCTCCATCGCGTAGACGTCCCTGAGTGCGCGCTTGCGCTCCCTCTTGGGGATATGGGTAGCGTATATCAGGTTCACCGTTTTGACTTGGGGAGGAAACTTCTTCTGCCCCCCTGTGTTCGGTGGCCGGTGCTCCTCGTCATCACCATCGCTTTGCGACCCCTTCTCCTTGTTCTTGGTGTTTAACTTGCCAGCCTGTTTAAAAACCCAACAGTCTCTGTTGGTATGATTGGTTGGTTTATCAGGAGTGTCGTGTATTTGACATGGACGATCGAGTATGCGGTCCAAACTGGACGGGCCCGGATTGTTTCTCTTAATGGCTTCTTCCGCTGACCGGACTTAGAGCCACTGAATCTGGCGTTGACAGCCATGTCTTCGGTGTTGTCGCCATTGTTTCGACGCTTGTGTCTGTTGCGTCGGGGCTTGTTGTTGCTGTTCCTGGCTTCGGAAGTGCCAGGTTCGCCTGTGTTGTTATTGCTACGGGCTAGCCAACTATCTTCGCCCACACAAAAGCGGGTCATGATTGTCGTGAGGGACGCCATGGACTTCGGATTTTCTTGGCCGAGGTGTCGGGCGAGCCATTCGTCACGGATGCTATGTTTAAAGGCCGCTAAGGCTTCAGCGTCTGGAGAGTCAATGATGTGGTTCTTTTTAGTTAAGAACCTAGTCCAGAATTTCCTGGCTGACTCTCCGGGTTGTTGAATTATGTGACTTAAGTCATCGGCATCCGGAGGTCGGACGTATGTGCCTTGAAAGTTGTCGAGGAAGGCATCCTCCAAGTTCTCCCAACTGCCGATGGAGTTTTCGGGCAGGCTGTTCAACCAGTACCTGGATGGTCCCTTGAGTTTGAGTGGGAGGTATTTGATGGCGTGAAGATCATCACCGCGGGCCATGTGAATATGGAGAAGAAAATCCTCAATCCATACCACGGGGTCTGTTGAGCCATCATATGATTCGATCTTCACGGGTTTAAACCCTTTTGGTAATTCATGTCCCATTACTTTGTTAGTGAAGCAAAGGGGGTGTGCGGCGCCTCTATATCGGGCCAAGTCGTGACGTAGCTCGGATGGAGTTCGTCTGTGGTTTTCGGCCCGGACGTGGTTATGTTTGTCACATTCAGTCGGATAGCCATCGTCATGCATCGGGGCACGCCCCCGTGATCCATAGATTGATCTTTTCTGACCTGCTATGTTTTCCAAGTCACGCCGCAGGTCATGTCTGTATCCCCGAGCTGTTGTATTTCCATTTTTACGGCGAGGTAGTGCGGGCTGGTGTTTGGCTCGAGGTGCTGCTTTGTCTCGGCCACGTGGTGGTCGGTCAGCCGCATCATGCCTTGGTAGGACGGGCTCTACTGCCTCGTCATCGAACTATGGTAATAGTTTGCGCTCCGGGTTGCTTTTGGTTGGGCACTCGAGGCCATATTCCTCGGCTGCCAGGACATCAGTCCATCTTTCATTGAGCAGATCTTGATCAGCTTGAAGCTGTTGTTGCTTCTATTTCAGGCTCCTTGAAGTGGCTATTAGCCGGTGCTTAAAGCGCTCCTGCTCGACGGGCTCCTTAGGCATGATAAAGTCTTCGTTGCCGAGGCTCACCTTGTCCTCGGAGAGCGAAAGGTAATTACTGTCCTCCGTGTCTTCATTCATGGCATGTTCATCAAGGCTAACTCGCCCATCTTCCCGTTTGTCCTGTTCGAAGGTTGGCTCGATGGGGTCTTCATTGTCTTCGGCGTCGTTCGGAGTATTGTTTTCTCCTGTGATGGTGTTGCTGTTTTTACTACAGTGTGGCTTAGAGCGGTGTCGCTGATGTCAGCACTTTGGTTGTATCTCAGGAGGTTTATCCTCGACTGGATTTTCATTGTCGCCATTTTTTTCTTTGGGTGTATCCACCATGTATATGTCGTACGAGGAGGTGGCTGTCCAACGCCCTGTAGGCGGTGGTTACTGTTCCTCTCCGGCATCATCGTCCATATCGTCGACAGTGGCTATCAAGTGGGTGGTGGGTGGGTAACGAAATTCTTCATCGTCCATTTCCCACTCAAACCAGACATAGTTCGGCCGAGAGTCTCCGTACAAGGAGAGGGATTTCAGTGAGTTTAACACATCACCTAGAGGTGAGTGCTGGAAGATGTCTGCGGAGCTGAACTCCAAGATTGGCGCCCAATCAGGTTCGATGGACGCGGATGCATGCGGTCCGAAACCTATGGTCGGAGGCGAGTCCGAGGTTCCGGTGACACAAGCCCAGCTCGATGTTGGGTCTGTGTGCAGCTCGAGCACTACTAATTCTGCGGCATCCCTGGCGGGGTTGAGTTTCCCGTCTTCGGACGATGTGGTCGGCTCTGGATCTAGGGCCAGAGCGGTTACAGGCGTTATCTCCTGAGTGGGGCCAGATGACAAATTTAGGTCATGTTCATCATGGCAGCAGGGGACAACCGTCATGGGCTCGAATCCATCGAAGATCAAGTCTCCACGGATATCAGACGCAAAATTCAGGCTTCCAAATCTGACCTGATGGCCAGGGGCGTAGCTATCGATCTGCTCTAGATGGCCAAGCGAGTTGGCCCGCGGTGCGAAGCCGCCGAATACGAAGATCTGTCAGGGAGAAAGACCTCCCCCTGGACTGCGTTGTTGTAGATGATTGATGGAGCCATCAAGCCTTCTAGTGACAACGCAGTGGAACTCTCAATTAAAGCACCAATGTCAGTGTCAAAACTGGTGGATCTCGGGTAGGGGGTCCCGAACTGTGCGTCTAAGCCTAATGGTAACAGGAGGCGGGGGAACAATGTTTACCCAGGTTTGGGCCCTCTCTATGGAGGTAATACCCTATTTCCTGCTTGATTGATCTTGATGAATATGAGTATTACAAGAGTTAATCTACCACAAGATCGTAATGGCTAAACCCTAGAAGCTATACTATGATTATGATTGTTGTTCTTGTCCTATGGACTAAACCCTCCGGTTTATATAGACACCGGAGGGGGCTAGGGTTACACAAAGTCGGTTACAGAGAAAGGAATCTACATATCCGAATCGCCAAGCTTGCCATCCACACAAAGGAGAGTCCCATCCGGACATGGGAAGAAGTCTTCTATCTTGTATCTTCATAGCCCATCCGTACACCAGTTGTCCGAGGACCCCTTAATCCAGGATTCCCTCAGTCGTCGGGGCTGTCACATTGGTGGAGTACCATCCGGGTACGAGCGTCCTGGACAGAAAAACCACACTCGTCAAACTCAACGGTAACGGGGATTTTCACGTGTAAGAGAACGAACAGAGACAAGATATTTAATAAGATCATGAGAAACTAAGATGTTAGATAAGGACAATGGAGTAGAATTAGATGGAAAAGATGCATGTCCTATGTGAGTAATGGGATGGGAGGAACTTTCACCGACAGTAATACGAGCATAAGTGTGGACGGGATGGGAGGTGTGGAGGTTACCGGGATGAGCCGCCATGTGCTCGGTAGCTGCAGTCTCCATATACCAGTCGCCGCCACTGGTGTAGGTGGATGGTGAGGGAGCGAAGTGCAGGGCCGCCAAGAGAGCCAGGTCTCATGGCATCGGCGGGAGGGTGGGCTGCTGGGGCGGGGCCGCCAGGGGCAGCAGCGGTAGCCCACCTGGCTACGGCGGCTTGCCGTAGGAGAGGGGCCCGTAGGGCATGATGCCTGCTTGAACTATGTCGGTATTTCCCCAAAGAGGAAGGAATGATGCAGCACAACGACGGTAGGTATTTACCTCAGTGATGATACCAAGGTTATCGAACCAGTAGAAGAACCAAGCAACACAACGTAAACAGCCTTTGCACATAATTAACAAATACTCGCAACCAGACATGTTAAAGGGGTTGTCAATCCCTTTCGTTCAACGATGCCTCAAATTGGCAAGAAGATGTGATAAAGTTGTGATAGATAGGATAAATAGATCGCGAAATAAATAAAGTGAAGCAAGGTATTTTTGGTTTAATAGATCTGAAAATAAAAGCACATGAAAATAGAACGCAAAGGCAAATATGATGAAAAGAGATCCGGGGGCCGTAGGTTTCACTAGTGGCTTCTCTCGATAAAAATAGCAAACGGTGGGAAACAACTACTATTGGGAAATTGATAGAACTTCAAATAATCATGATGATATCTAGGCAATGATCATTATATAGGCATCATGTCTAAGATTAGTAGACCGCCGACTCCTGCCTGCATCTACTACTATTACCGCACACATCGATCGCTATCCAGCATGCATCTAGTGTATTAAGTTCATGGAAAACGGAGTAATGCAATAAGAACGATGACATGGTGTAGACAAGATCTATTAATGTAGAAATAGACCCAATATTATTATCCTTATAGCAACGATACATACGTGTCGTTTCCCCTTCTTTCACTAGGATCAAGCACCGTAAGATCGAACCCATCACAAAGCACCTCTTCCCATTGCAAGATAAATAGATCAAGTTGGCCAAACAAAACCCAAATATCAGAGAAGAAATACGAGGCTATAATCAATCATGCATATAAAAGATCAAAGAAGACTCAAATAACTTTCATGGATAAAAACATAGATCTGATCATAAACTCAAAGTTCATCGGATCCCGACAAACACACCGCAAAAAGACTTAAATCATATGGATCTCAAAGAGACCATTGTATTGATAATCAAGAGAGAGATAGAGGAAGCCATCTAGCTACTAACTACGGACATGTAAGTTTACAAAGAACTTCTCACGCATCATCGGAGAGGCACCAATGGACATGATGAACCCCTCTGAGATGGTGTCTAGATTGGATCTGGTGTTTTTGGAACTTGCGGCGGCTGGAATTGATTTTCGTCGACTCCCCTAGGGTTTCTGGAATATTGGGGTATTTATAGAGGAAAGAGGCGGTGCGGGAGGCCACAGAGGTGGGCACAACACACATGGGCGCTCCTGGGCCTCCAGGCGTGCCCTGGTGGGTTGTGCTCCCCTTGGAGCTCCCCTCAGGTACTTTCTTAGCCCACTGGATGTCTTCTGGTTCAAAAAAATCCACAAAAAGTTTCGCTGCGTTTGGACTCCGTTTGATATTAATTTCCTGCGATGTAAAAAACAAGCAGAAAACAGCAACTGGCATTGGGCACTATGTCAATAGGTTAGTACAAAAAATGATATAAAATGACTATAAAATGATTGTAAAGCATCCAAGAATGATAATATAACAGCATGGAACGATGAAAAATTATAGATACATTGGAGACGTATCAGCATCCCAAAGCTTAATTCCTGCTCGTCCTCGAATAGGTAAATGATAAAAACAGAATTTTTGATGTGGAATGCTGCCTAACATGTTCATCACGTTTTCTTTTATTTGTAGCATGGACATTTGGACTTTTTATATGGTTCAATGATCTTCATGAAAGTTTTTATTATATCCTCCTTGGATATCTATCACTTTGGGACTATTTTCATATGTTACTTTTGATAAGCTCAAACAAATTTAAGTGAAGAACATGAGCATAATATTTATTTCTCTCAAAATATCTAAGTGAAGCAAGAGAGAATTTCTTTAAAAACATACTAACTCCCAAATAAATCTAAGTGAAGCATGAGGGTATTTCTTCAAATATAATAAAGCACACCCTGCTCAAAAAGATATAAGTGAAGCACTAGAGCAATTCCATGGCTCTAATAATTTAAGTGAAGCATAGGAGCAAGCATAGCATAATTTTTGGCTCTCTCAAAAAGGTGTGTCCAGCAAGGATTCAAGACTTAAAACACAAAGCAAAACAAGAAAGAGACTCATATCATACAAGACGCTCCAAGCAAAACTCATAATATGTGACAAATAAAAATATAGCTTCAAGTAAAATATCGATGGTTGTTAGAAGAAAGAGGGGATGCCACTCAGGGGAATCCCCAAGCTTAGTTGCTTGCTACTTCTTGAATATTATCTTGGGGTGCATCGAGCATCCCCAAGCTTAGCCTTTTGCTAATCCTTATTCCTTCATACATCGTAAGATCACCCAAAACTTGAAAACTTCAATCACCTAAAACTCAACAAAACCTTCATGAGATCCGTTAGTATAAGAAAGCAAACCACTACTATAAGTACTATTGCAAACCTATTCATATTTTATTTTTGCATTATATCTACTGTATTCCAACTTTTCTATGGCAAAAACTCTTCAAAGAAAACAATAGAATCATCAAAACAAGCACACAACACAAAAAAAACAGAATCTGTCAAAAACAGAACAATCTGTAGCAATTTGACTACTTCGAATACTTCTGTAACTCCAAAAATTCTGAAAAATTAGGAAGATGTGAATAATTTGTTTATTAATATTCTTAGAAAATAATAAACTCAAAATCACTCTTCTGATAAAAATAAAAAATAATTTCGTGAGCGCAAAAGTTTCTGTTTTTCAGCAAGATCAAATCAACTTTCACCCAAATCATCCCAAAGGCCTTGCTTGGCACAAACACTAATTTAAACCACAAAAACACATCTGAATAGAGGCATAATTGTATATTTTATTTAAAACAACAAGAAAACCAAAAAGCAAAAATATAGAAGTTGGGTTGCCTCCCAACGAGCGCTATCGTTTTACGCCCCTAGCTACGCATAACGCATAGGATCTAAGTGTTGTCATCTTTGGTTCTAGATCCATATGATGCCCTTAGGATTGATTCATATGATGGCCTAATTGTTGTTCTAGGGAAGTGTTCCATAACCTTCCTTAGTGGAAATTGAAATTTAATATTGCCTTCTTTCATATCAATCACGACACCAATAGTACGTAAAAAGGGTCTACCAAGTATAATTGGACAAGATGGATTGCAATCAATATTAAGAACAATAAAATATGTGGGCACATAATTCCTATTTGCAAGAATAAGAACATCATTAATTCTTCCCATAGGCTTTTTAATAGTAGAAACCGCGAAGTGCAAATTTAAAGAGCATTCTTCAATATCGGTAAGACCAAGCACATCACATAGGGACTTCGGAATTGTAGAAACACTAGCACCCAAGTCAAATAATGCAAAACACTCATAATTTTTAATCTTGACTTTGATGGTAGGTTCCAATTCATCATGTAATTTTCTAGGAATTGAAACTTCTAATTCCAACTTTTCTTCAAAAGCTTTCATCATAGCATCAACTATATGTTCAGTGAAAGCTTTATTTTGTTCATAAGCATGGGGTGAATTTATCATGGGTTGCAGCAAAGAAATACAATCAACCAAGGACCAACTATCATAATTAAAGTCTTTGTAATCCAAAATAGTGGGCACATCACTAGTTAAAGTCTTGACCTCTTCAAACCCACTTTTATCAATTTTTTAACAAGATTTTCACCCTCCGAATCATAGGGATGCCTTCTAGCTAAAGTTGACTCTTCTCCAGTCCCTTTTTCATCAATATAAATTTTACTAAACAAAGAATCGATAGAAGAAACACCAATCATTTTAAGATCTTCATCACTTTTATGAAAGTAATCACTAGAAAACGCTTTTTCTAAAAATTCTCTTTTAGCTCTAAGCATAGCGGTTCTTTTCTTACTTTCATCCATAGAAAGATAAAGTGCTTTAATTGACTCTTCAACTTTAGGCACACAAATTTTCATCTTGAGAGTTTCTACATCACGAGAAATTCTATCAATACTTCTAGATATATCATCAACTTTATTCAACTTTTCTTCTATCGAAGCATTGAAAACTTTTTGAGTATTGATAAATTCTTTAATATTGTTCTCAAGATTAGAGGCGTTTCTATTATTATTATAAGAGGGATTAGCATAGGAATTACCATAATTATTAGAGGAATTACTAGGAAAAGGCCTAGGATTAAAATTACCTCTATAAGCATTGTTATTGAAATTGTTTCGTGAGATAAAATTCACATCTATGGCATCACTATTTTGCTCAATCAAAGTAGAGAAAGGCACATCATTAAAATCAATAGGAACAATTTTATTAGCAACCAACTTCATAAGAGCATCAACTTTTTCACTCAAATAATTAATTTATTCTACCAAATTGACTTTTCTACTAGTAGGATCTCTTTCGGTATGCCATTGTGAGTAATTGTCCATAATATTGTCTAGGAATTTAGTAACTTCGCCCAAAGTAATTTCCATAAAAGTACCCCCTGCGGAAGAATCCAAAAGATTACGAGAAACAAAATTCAACCCCGCATAAATTTTTTGTATGATCATCCAAAGATTTAAACCATGAGTTGGGCAATTCCTTAGCATCAATTTCATCCTTTCCCAAGATTGTGCAACATGCTCATGTTCAAGTTGCTTGAGATTCATGATCTGGGTTCTAAGGGAAACGATTTTTGCGGGCGGAAAATACTTAGTAGTAAAAGCATCCTTGCATTTGTTATAAGAATCAATACTATTGCGAGGCAAAGAAGAAAACTAAATTTTTGCACGATCTCGCAAAGAAAATGGAAACAATTTCAACTTCACAACATCATTGTCCACATCTTTTTTTCTTTTGCATATTGCATAATTCCACGAATGTGTTAAGATGGGACGTGGCATCCTCATTAGGAGTACCGACAAATTGATCTTTTATAACAAGATTCAGCAAAGTAGTATTGATGTCACAAGAATCCGTACTAGTGGCGGGAGGAGCAATCGGAGTGCTAATAAAATCATTGTTGTTGGTATTTGAGAAATCACACAACTTGGTGTTCTCTTGAGTCATGGTGACTACGCAATAAGATTGCACTCAAAAACAGATCTGACGAGAAAACGACGAATGAAAAAGAGGGCGAATAAAACAGCAATTTTTTGTGAAATGGGGGAGAGGAAAACGAGAGGCAAATGGAAAATAATGTAAATTGTGAGGAGACGAGATTTGTGATTAGGAACCTGGTTGATATTCAAGATCCTCCCCGGCAACGGCGCCAGAAATTCCTTTTGATGCATGCTTGAACTACATCGGTATTTCCCCAAAGAGGAAGGGATGTTGCAGCACAGCGACGGTAGTTATTTCCCTCAGTGATGACACCAAAGCTAAGGAAAATAGATCGCAGAGGCAAATATGATGAAAAGAGACCCAGGGGCCGTAGGTTTCACTAGTGGCTTCTCTCGAGAAAAATAGCAAATGGTGAGAAAACAATTACTGTTGGGCAATTGATAGAACTTCAAATAATCATGAAGATATTCAGGCAATGATCATTATATAGGCATCACATCCAAGATTTGTAGACCGACTCCTGCTTGCATCTACTACTATTACTCCACACATCGACCGCTATCCAGCATGCATCTAGTGTTTAAGTTCATGGGAAAACGGAGTAATGCAATAAGAACGATGACATGATGTAGACAAGATCTATTTGTGTAGAAATAGACTCCATCTTGTTATCCTTAATAGCAACGATACATACGTGTTGTTTCCCCTTCTATCACTGGGATCAAGCACCGTAAGATCAAACCCATCACAAAGCACCTCTTCCCATTGCAAGATAAATACATCAAGTTGGCCAAACAAAACCCAAATATCAGAGAAGAAATATGAGGCTATAATCAATCATGCATATAAGAGATCAAAGAAGACTCAAATAACTTGCATGGATAAAAACCTAGATCTGATCATAAACTCAAAGTTCATCGGATCCCAACAAACACAACTCAAAAGGACTTACATCATATGGATCTCCAAGAGACCATTGTATTGATAATCAAGAGAGAGAGAGAGAGAGAGAGAGAGAGAAAGTAAGCCATCTAACTACTAACTACGGACCCGTAGGTCTACAAAGAACTACTCGCGCATCATCGCAGAGGCACCAATGGACATGATGAACCCCTCCGAGATGGTGTCTAGATTGGATCTGGTGTTTCTGGAACATGCGGTGGCTGGAATTGATTTTCGTCGACTCCCCTAGGGTTTCTAGAATATTGGGGTATTTATAGAGCAAAGTGGTAGTGCGGGAGGCCACCGAGGTGGGCACAACCAGGCCCAGGCACGCCCTGGTGGGTTGTGCTCCCCTCGGGTACTTTCTTGGCCCACTGGATGTCTTCTGGTTCAAAAAAATCCACAAAAAGTTTTGCTGCGTTTGGACTCCGTTTGGTATTGATTTCCTGCGATGTAAAAACAAGCAGAAAACAACAACTAACACTGGGCACTATGTCAATAAGTTAGTACCAAAAATGATATAAAATGACTATAAAATGATTGTAAAACATTCAAGAATGATAATATAACAGCATGGAACAATAAAAAATTATAGATACATTGGATACGTATCAAAGCGAAGGTAGGCTCCGGGATGAGGGTGAGGTTGGAGGCGGGGTTCCCAAAGTCCTCGTTGAGGCCGGTGGTGAGGGTGCTGATAAGGAGCTCATCGCTGACCATCTCGCCGAGATTGTGGAGCTCATTGAGGGAGTCCCGGATTAGGGGGTGTCCGGATGGCCGAACTATGACCTTTGGCCGGACTCCTGGACTATGAAGATACAAGATTGAAGACTTTGTCCCATGTCTGAATGGGACTTTCCTTGGCGTGGAAGGCAAGCTTGGCGATACGGATATGTAGATCTCCTCCCATTGTAACCAACACTGTGTAACCCTAACCCTCTCCGGTGTCTATATAAACCGGAGGGTTTTAGTCCCTAGGACGAACAACAATCATACCATAGGCTAGCTTCTAGGGTTTAGCCTCTCTAATCTCGTGGTAGATCTACTCTTGCACTACCCATATCATCAATATTAATCAAGCAGGAGTAGGGTTTTACCTCCATCGAGAGGGCTCGAACCTGGGTAAAAACATCGTGTCCCTTGTCTCCTATTACCATCCGCCTAGACGCACAGTTCGGGACCCCCTACCCGAGATCCGCCGGTTTTGACACCGACATTGGTGCTTTCATTGAGAGTTCCTCTGTGTCGTCACCTTTAGGCCCGATGGCTCCTTCGATCATCAACAACGATGCGGTCCAGGGTGAGACTTTTCTCCCCAGACAGATCTTCGTATTCGGCGGCTTTGCACTGCAGGCCAATTCGCTTGGCCATCTGGAGCAGATCGAAAGCTACGCCCCTGGCCATCAGGTCATATTTGGAAGTTTGAACTACACGGCTGACATCCGCGGAGACCTGGTCTTCGATGGATTCAAGCCACAGCGAGCACGCCGCACTGTCACGATGGGCATGATCTAGCTCTGCCACCAGATAGTGCCCAGAAGGCCGTTCAGGTGTCCGCTCCGACCCTTAGTTCATAGCCGACTGCGCCGATCGAGGACAGGTGGCTGGACACCGCCTCGGGGGCTGCAATCTCTACGACGATCGAGCCAAACACCAGCCTTGTCCTTTGCGGAGCTCGTGACTGTAAGGTGCCGGACTCCTCTTCGGACTCCGGATCTTCCGCACCCCTTCCGATCGAACCCAATTGGGCTCCGATCATAGAGTTCACCGCCGCGGACATCTTTCAGCACTCGCCCTTCGGCGACATCCTGAGTTCACTAAAGTCTCTCTCTTTATCAGGAGAGCCCTGGCCAGACTATGGTCAGCAAGGTTGGGATGCGGACGATGAAGAAATTCGAAACCCACCCACTCCGAAGACATCGACGGTATGGACGCCGATGAAGGAGACGACCAAGAACCAGCACCTATAGGGCACTGGACAACCACCTCATCCCACGGTGTATGCATGGTGGACACACCTAAAAGAAACGACGACGAGGATCAAAAGGGCGCAATGAGGGATCGTTCCCTCGAAAAGCAATCAAAGCGGTGGCGTAAGCGCCGCGCCAAACCCCACCTCGACAGAGACCTAGCCATAGAGCAGGGCGAACCGGCGGACGACGAACATGCCATTGAGCAACCGTCCGAACAGGGCAACTTGGATAAACAAACCGAACAACCCGTCCCCGGCGAAGATAATAGTCTGGACGAGCTCAAGCCGGACAAGTTGCTGGAGCAGAAGAACCTCCACCAAAGGCTCGTCGCCACTGCGCGTAGCCTGAAAAAGTAGAAGCGGAAGCTCAAAACAGCGGAAGATGCACTCAGAATCAGATGGGGCAAAGTACTCAACACCGCACACAAGTACGGCGACAGTCACCACACAAAGAGCTATCCGAAGCGAAAATTACTACCGGAATTTGATGAGGAGGCCTTAGAGCCCCCACAATCAAAAAACAAGGAAGCCACCAGGTCGGATAGACGACCCCATGACCGACATAGAGCGCCAAAGGGCGCCGCACTCAATATGGCACGCGATCCGCACAAGGATTCGCATCAAAAAGATGGCCCAACCAGATCTATCTACGAGCCATGAAAGCAAGCTCTAGTAAGCAATGCAACGCAACAAATATCCGAACATCACGGCACACCCAAATACAGGGGCGCCACACATCCCCTATGTTTCACCGATGAGGTGCTGGACCATGAATTTCCAGCGGGATTAAAGCCCGTAAACATAGAGGCATACGACGGAACAACAGACCCTGGAGTCTGGATTGAGGATTATATCCTCCACATACACATGGCTAGAGGAGATGACCTCCACGCCATAAAATACTTACCCCTCAAGCTCAAAGGGCCAGCCCGGCATTGGCTTAAAAGCCCTCCCGAAAACACCATAGGAAGTTGGGAAGAGCTCGAGGATGCTTTTCGGGCAAATTTTCAAGGGACCTATGTCCGACCTCTGGATGCAGACGATCTAAGTCATATAACTCAACAACCTAGAGAGTCAGTCCGGAAACTCTCAAACAGATTTCTTACTAAAAAGAATCAGATAGTCGACTGTCCGGATGCCCAAGCCCTAGCAGCTTTCAAACATAGCGTTCGAGACGAATGGCTCGCCAGACACCTCGGCCAAGAAAAGCCAAGAACAATGGCCGCATTGTCAAGCCTCATGACCCGCTTTTGCGCAGGAGAGGATAGTTGGTCGGCAAGAAGCAGCACCAGCGACCCAAGTACATCCGAAGTCAGAGATGGAAACGGGAAACCGCGCCATAGCAAGGAACAGCGTCAGATCAAGGATAATAGCCCGAAGAGCACGGCAGTCAATGCCGGATTCAAAAGCTCTCGGCAGAATCAGAAAAAGCCGCCCCTCAAAGATAATAGGGACGAGCTATCTAACCTCAACAAAATCTTGGACAAAATATGCCAAATCCACAGTACTCCCGGGAGGCCTGCAAACCACACCCACAGAGATTGTTGGGTCTTCAAGCAATCCAGCAAACTCAATGCCGAACACAAGGGGCTCGACATACCAAGCGAGGACAACGACGAACCCCACAAGCAGAGCACCGAAGAACAAAACAAGTTCCCGCAAGAAGTCAAAATGGTAAATTCACTTCATGTGACAAAAGGGAAAAACAGAGTGGCGCCTATGGAGATACACGTCATACGACCTGTCCCAGAGGAGTCCCGCCACTGGTTGTTACAACCAATAACCTTCGATCATCAGGATTACTCTAGAGGTATCCGGAATGCAGGCTGGACTGCCTTGGTCTTAGATCCGATAATTGACGGACTCCACTTTACACAAGTCCTAATGGACGGCGGAAGTGATCTAAACCCGCTATATCAGGACACAATCCGCAAAATGGGGATAAACCCAACAATAATTCGCCATGGCAACACTTCATTTCAAGGGGTCACGTGAGGCCCAGATACCCATTGTATGGGTTCCCTCTTGTTAGAAGTTATGTTTGGCTCCCCCGACAACTTTCGAAGCGAAAAGCTAACCTTCCACATCGCCCCCACTGGTAGAAAAAGAGGCTTCCGTCCAGCCCCATTAGTCGCGAAACTGTAGGAACCGCGACTAATGAGTCTTTAGTCGCGGTTCGGCAGACGAACCGCGACCAAAGGCTTGGGCCAGGGCGCTCGGTGGCCAGCTGGTGCACGTGAGGGGCTTTAGCCGCGGTTGGCCAGGCCAACCGCGACTAAAGGTGCCCAAAGGCCTTTAGTCGCGGTTGGCCTGGCCAACCGCGACTAAAGCTCCTCCCCTATATATACCAGTTCAGCGCACTCACTTAGCCATTTGGTGCCACTTCTCTTCACAAGGGGGTGTAGGTTTGCTTTTGGTTCCTCTTATGCACACAAGGTGTTTGATGAAATGCCCAACAGCGTGAAACAAACATGATATGAAGTGTTGGATCCACACTTGAGGTTCCTCCTCGATCGCGGTTAGCAACTTGAACCTTTCATGCATGTGTGTCATTGATAAAATATGCATGTGTGTTGTTCATTGTTTAATTTCTATTGTTTATAGCTAGTTACTTTAACAAATGCATGATGGTTAATTATATATTTTATATTATAATAATGCAGATGAATCGGTAATGGATGTACGGTAACCGACTCTCCCGCGAGTTCACTACGGGTTTGAAAGATTTCCTCATAGTGGCTAATGCGAACAAGCAGAAGGGTTTTGTTATCTGCCCATGTGTTGACTGTAAGAATCAGAAGGGTTACTCTTCCTCAAGAGAAGTTCACCTGCACCTGCTTCGGCACGGTTTCATGCCAAGCTATAATTGTTGGACCAAGCATGGAGAAAGAGGGGTTATAATGGAAGAAGATGAAGAAGGGGATGATTTCATCGATGAAAGCTATCTTGCTCATTTCGGTGATACTTTCATGGAGGATGCTGAAGGTGAAGGGGAAGGTGAAGGGGCAGGTGAAGGGGAAGGTGAAGGGGAAGGTGAAGGTGAAGGTGAAGAAGAGGCACGTGATGAGACCGTTGATGATCTTGGTCGGACCATTGCTGATGCACGGAGACGCTGCGAAACTGAAAAGGAGAGGGAGAATTTGGATCGCATGTTAGAGGATCACAGAAAGTCGTTGTACCCTGGATGCGATGATGGTCTGAAAAAGCTGGGTTGCACACTGGATTTGCTGAAATGGAAGGCACAGGCAGGTGTAGCTGACTCGGCATTTGAAAACTTGTTGAAAATGTTGAAGAATATGTTTCCAAAGAATAACGAGTTGCCCGCCAGTACGTACGAAGCAAAGAAGGTTGTCTGCCCTCTAGGTTTAGAGGTTCTGAAGATACATGCATGCATCAACGACTGCATCCTCTACCGCGGTGAATACGAGAATTTGAATGAATACCCGGTATGCACTGCATTGCGTTATAAGATCAGAGGCGATGACCCTGGTGACGATGTTGAGGGCGGGAAACCCAGGAAGAGGGTTCCCGCCAAGGTGATGTGGTATGCTCCTATAATACCACGGTTGAAACGTCTGTTCAGGAACAAAGAGCATGCCAAGTTGTTGCGATGGCACAAAGAGGACCGTAAGTCGGACGGGGAGTTGAGACACACCGCAGATGGAACGCAATGGAGAAAGATCGACAGAGAGTTCAAAGATTTTGCAGCTGACGCAAGGAACATAAGATTTGGTCTAAGTACAGATGGCATGAATCCTTTTGGCGAGCAGAGCTCCAGCCATAGCACCTGGCCCGTGACTCTATGCATCTACAACCTTCCTCCTTGGTTGTGCATGAAGCGGAAGTTCATTATGATGCCAGTGCTCATCCAAGGTCCGAAGCAACCCGGCAACGACATCGATGTGTACCTAAGGCCATTAGTTGATGAACTTTTACAGCTGTGGGGCAGACCTGGTGTCCGTGTGTGGGATGAGCACAAAAATGAGGAATTTAACCTACGAGCGTTGCTTTTCGTAACCATCAACGATTGGCCTGCTCTTAGTAACCTTTCGGGACTGTCAAATAAGGGATACAATGCATGCACGCACTGCTTACATGAGACTGAAAGTGTACATTTGCCAAATTGTAAGAAGAACGTGTACCTTGGGCATCATCGATTTCTTCCGAAAATTCATCCAGTAAGAAAGAAAGGCAAGCATTACAACGGCAAGGCAGATCACCGGCCGAAGCCTGCGGAACGCACTGGTGCTGAGGTATTTGATATGGTCAAGGATTTGAAAGTCATCTTTGGAAAGGGTCGTGGCGGACAATCAGTTCCGAAGGGAGCTGACGGGCACGCAGCCATGTGGAAGAAGAAATCTATATTCTGGGAGCTAGAATATTGGAAAGTCCTAGAAGTCCGCTCTGCAATCGACGTGATGCACGTTACGAAGAATATTTGCGTGAACCTCCTAAGCTTCTTGGGCGTGTATGGGAAGACAAATGATACAAAGGAAGCACGGCAGGACCAGCAACGTTTGAAAGACCCTGATGACCGGCATCCGGAATGGTTTCAAGGTCGTGCCAGCTACGCTCTGACCAAAGAAGAGAAGGTCATCTTTTTTGAATGCCTGAGCAGTATGAAGGTCCCGTCTGGATTCTCGTCCAATATAAAGGGAATAATAAACATGGCGGAGAAAAAGTTCCAAAACCTGAAGTCTCACGACCGCCACGTGATTATGACGCAATTGCTTCCGATTGCTTTGAGGGGGCTCCTACCGGAAAATGTTCGAGTAGCCATTGTGAAGCTATGTGCATTCCTCAATGCAATCTCTCAGAAGGTAATCAATCCAGAAGATCTACCACGGTTACAGAACGATGTGATCCAATGTCTTGTCAGTTTCGAGTTGGTGTTCCCGCCATCCTTCTTCAATATTATGACGCACCTCTTGGTTCACCTAGTCGAAGAGATTTTCATTCTCGGTCATGTATTTCTACACAATATGTTCCCCTTCGAGAGGTTCATGGGAGTATTAAAGAAATATGTTCGTAACCGTGCTAGGCCACAAGGAAGCATCGCCAAGGGCTATGGAAATGAGGAGGTAATTGAGTGTTGTGTTGACTTTGTTCCTGACCTTAAGCCGATTGGTCTTCCTCGATCGCGGCACGAGGGGAGACTAAGTGGAAAAGGCACGATCGGAAGGAAATCAACGACATGTATGGACGGCCATTCTCTGACTGAAGCACACCACACTGTACTGACCAATTCCAGCTTGGTGGCTCCGTACTTTGAGAAACACAAGAATATTTTACGCTCGGACAACCCGGGGAAGCCTGAATCCTGGATTAGGAAGGCCCACATGGAGACTTTCGGTAGTTGGTTGAGAAAACATTTAATGAATGACAATGATGTTGTAGATCAGCTGTACATGTTGGCCAAGACACCATCTTCGACTATAACGACTTTCCAAGGGTACGAGATAAATGGGAATACATTTTACACGATCGCCCAAGATAAAAAGAGCACCAACCAAAACAGTGGTGTCCGCTTCGATGCAGCAACCGAGAATGGGCAAAAGGTCACATATTATGGTTACGTAGAGGAGATATGGGAACTTGACTATGGACCCTCCTTTAAGGTCCCTTTGTTCCGGTGCAAATGGTTCAAGCTAACAGGAGGTGGGGTAAAGGTGGACCAGCAATACGGAATGACAATGGTGGATTTCAACAATCTTGGTTACCTTGACGAACCATTCGTCCTAGCGAAAGATGTCGCTCAGGTTTTCTATGTGAAGGACATGAGTAGCAAACCGAGGAAACGGAAAGATAAGAAAACGATCAGTACATCATGCGATGATCCAAAGCGCCACATTGTTCTTTCAGGGAAAAGAAACATCGTGGGAGTGGAGGACAAGACAGACATGTCAGAAGATTATAATATGTTTGCTGAAATTCCGCCCTTCAAAGTGAACACCGACCCAAGCATTAAGTTAAATGATGAGGATGCTCCATGGATACGGCACAATCGTAAGCAAGCGGGGACACAAGGGAAGAAATGATGTGTAATAATTTATTGTACCAAACTTTGTTGAATGGATCATGTGAATTATATTACCCGTGATGTGTTTGGTGTCCATTTTCGAATGATTCGAGATACCACTGATGATACATGAAATTTGGAGTGATTTAGTCATACTCCTGCCTAGGCGTATAAAATTTTGAATTGAATTAGTTTTATTTTTCTGAATTTTTTGATATATTATTTGTATTTTTAACATTTTGAATTGAACTAGTTTTATTTTTCTTAATTTTTTGATATATTATTTGTATTTTTAGAATTTTGAATTGAATTAGTTTTATTTTTCTGAATTTTTTGATATAATATTTGTGTTTTTAACATATTGAATTGAATTAGTTTT